>NC_060144.1:498047271-498356117 GCF_021461385.2 Schistocerca piceifrons
CTTTATAATGTATTGAGAATCAAACTCGGGATCTTTGCCTATCCTGGGTAAGTGCTTTGCTGACTGAAATACTCGAGCATGACTCACGACCCATCCTCACAGCTTTACTTCCTCCAGTTCTTATCTCCTACCTTAAAAACTTCACAGAAGCTCCTGCGAAACTTGGCAAGACTAGCACTCCTGTAAGAAAGGATATTGTTGAGACATGGCTTAGCCAGAGCCTTGGGATGTTTCCAGAGTGAAATTTTCACTCTGAGGACAGGTCTGGAGTCGTACTTGGGTAGCTCAGTTGGTAGATCACTTGCCTGTTAAAGGCAAAGGGCCTGAGTTCAAGTCTCAATCCAGCACACAGTTTTCATCTGCCAGGAAGTTTCATATCAACGACACTCCACTGCAGGGTGAAAATCTCGTTCTGAAAACATTCCGCTGTTTGTGGGTAACTCATTTGTTTGTTGTGCTAGTCTTGCAAATTTCGGAGAAGAGCTTCTGCAAAGTTTGGAAAGTAGAAGATGGGATACCAGCGGAAGTAGATCTGTAAGGACAGGCTGGGAGTCGTGCATGGATAGCTCGGTCAGTAGAGTATTTGCCCATGGGAGACAAAGCTCCCGAGCACGAGTTTCAGTCTGGCACAGTTTTAATCTGTCCGGAAGTTTCATTATTATTCCCATATTCCTTATCTGTGGCTCAGCATTTAAGTGTCAGACTGTGGATCCAGAGATCACAAGTCGAATCTCCAGTCACTATCAGAATTTTAAACTGTCACTTATAATTTATTTCACCTCAAGCAATTTTGGTAATGTAAAAAACTCTGAGGTGCACTTTGCTTTGTGAGTCATGTTAAAATGTGGATCCCCTTACACATGAATGGAAAGTCTGTTCAAAGATTGGTGGAAGGTAAGGTCATAACACCTCCAGTAGGACCATGTGTAGTAAAGCACCGTGGTGTTCAAAGTAACATAAAGGTTGATGACAGCTTTACTGTACCTTGTAAGTTATCTCCTGTTAAAGCAAGAATACTTTAGCAATGCGTGTGATAAACAAATGAACAATTTCCTCGCTATGTGAATTGCTGTCACATGAAAGAATAACAGCCAATAATGGTTTAGTGTTAGTAACTGCCACCTAAATGCCATCAGAATTTGCTGTCTCGTAGCTGTAGAGTGAACAATTAGTGGGCCAGTAAAGTCATTAATAACAAGTGAAACTAGTTTTGGGTGCAGTACAGGGCAACAATGCTATTGGAACTAAATTTAGTTCAGAATTTGGCCTTTTCTGTATGATCTAAGTAGTCCTCAACAGAGAACACTAACTGCAACTGCAGTTATGACTTTTTATGCACAGCAAAAGCTTCATTTGCATAAGTCACATTCATTAATAGTGGAATAGCATGTCAGAATAAAAGGCAAAAATACTGGAAAAGCTAATTTCACTAATTAGTGTAAAAAAAATCAAGGCATGTTTTGGGAAAGTACTAAAGTTGCAAATTTTATATCTGTGTGTATGTTTTTCATATGTTATGCAGGTCAGTTACAACATACCAAATTGTATTAGCTACTGTGTTCCTTCTCTAGATTAAGCAGCCCACTTTACCACCCAAAGTTGTGTGTGTGTGTGTGTGTGTGTGTGTGTGTGTGTGTGTGTGCATGCATAAAGAGAAATTACTGTGAAGTTAGTAATGTATCTGTGTTAGTATGCATGGCATTGTGCCACACATCAGTGCGCTATAGGTGAGTGATTTTGTAGCGTCAGTTTTGTCTGTTTTGAACCTGTAATTTCCGTTACCATAATAGTATTTCTTTTTTATGTTAGATGACGTGTTGCTATTTAGTTGCTTGATGACCTTTGAACTAGGATGTAATTGAATTATTACTTGTAGGCCATCATCACCTCAGCAGGTGGATCCTCTTCTGCCAGGATTAATCAAAGAGTCATTATCTTCATGGGTGGATGCTACACGAGAGTATGTGTGTCAAGAAGTAACGATGCTGCTAAAACTGGTGCGCACTTTGAGAGGTCTAGCTGCTGTCAGGGCAGGGCATGCAGCCATTTCTCAGGACCATGCTGCTATTTGCCGATCACTACTTGTTCCACAGGGTGCAGATCTTTGGGGAACATTCTTTCGACCTTCATTGTCATCCTGTGCACACAGTCTTGTTGACCAACAGTGGTGCAGTGCACTGCAGAAAGTCAAGAGTGCAGTTGGAGCAGCAGTCAAGGACATCACATATATCAGGTAGAGCCTGTTTTAACAATTATAATTTTCATCAAATGTTATATGGTGGAGTCAAGTTTTAATTGCACATCAACCTGCTAGAGATTTGTGGGGAGAAATAAAAGTGAAGGGAAGAAATACTGGAATTTGCCATATCTAACAATTGCCAATCAATTGTGTAAAAATATTTTATGCTTTGAATCTCATTTTTCATCTGCTGTCAATTAAGACTGCTATTATAAAGAATGTATTTTAATGCCACTACAGAATGTTGCACTATCCTGGCACCATGATCTGACTTGGCTGTTTTTGCTGTCATGATGGTTTTGAATTCTAATGAAGTTTTGATAGTTCACTTGTAGTGCCATTACTATAGTGTCAAATAGTGGAAAGATTAGAGAGAACTGGTCAGTATGTACTGCATTGGCTAAAATATAAGCAGTGCTTGAAAATGACACCTCCTTAATTTTGAGGAGGAAAGATCAAAAGGAAGCTGATGGAAAAAAAATTATGTCACATTACCCATTTACAAAAGCTGTTCACAATACGGTCACTCTGAATCATATTCTATATGTTTTGATGTTGATAAGTTATGGAGAAATACCAGCCTTCTAATCTCAGTCTTTAGTGATGTCACTGTTTACTTCCCTACTAGCATGTTGTTTTCATCATAAAAAAAAAAAAAAAATAAGAACAGCTTTTACTTGGCTGCAGCGAGGACAATAATTGTGTAACTTCTACATTTACAACAGTTAACATTTACAAAGGATATTCGAAATTTGCACCGTTAGGTCGCATGCAACTGTTGCATTGCTCAATCAGCCCTTCATGCCCAAGCCCAGCCACTGCACATGCAATGTGGCACATCATCTGGTGACATTACACATTCAACCTTTCTCATCCATTTTTGGGCTGTTTCCCGACATTTGTGACCCCGTGTGTCTTATATTAAATTACTTGTCTCAGCACCATCAATGTCATTTTGGGGATTTTTAAACATTAATAAGGATCACCCTGTGTATTGCAATACAGTGTGCATGATGTGAATTAGGCATGAAGCTTAAATTATTATTCAAACGGCACAAAATACTGATTGAAAAATTGTAAATACAGTTTTATCACACAAATGTCTATATATGCAGTAAAATCAGCAAGAATTTTTGTAAAAATTGTAATAACTGTAACTAATGTACATCTTCATCAACATATTACTAGCTACTTGTTGGACATATTCCATATTTTCAGTTATTTAGCTAAAATTATTTATGTGATATCAGTACATCACTATTATTCAGTTTAGCAAAAGTTGTCTCATGAAGAAAGTCTAAGTTTGTGGTACCCATCAGCAGCAGCTATCCTGGAAAGAAACAACTATGACTAATCTTTCAGTTAAGAAAGCAGAGTGTAAATGTTTAACAGTCTTGTTGTATAATGGCGCCCTGCAAAGACCAATACATCATCAAACATTTGCCTGTGTTATTGGCATTTTTGAAAATTTGTTATGAGGCATATAAATTTCTTTCTGAAGCAGTTGAACCATAAATTCAAACTAGTCTTTTTTGTCTCTTTCTGTGATAGGTCATGAATCATGCTCATTTTGCACTTTAAACAGAGTACCTTGTAGCTGTTTGCTTTGTGACTATGATTATAACAAATTTGCAATATTATGAAAAGGTTATATTACTACTCCCCATATAGCAGAGATGCTGAGTCACATATATGCAAAACAAAAATGCTGTCAACCAAGTAAGCTTTCAGCAAAAAAGGCCTTCATCGGAATTAGACTACATGCGCACGCAACCGCCCCCCCCCCCCCCCCCACACGACCTCATGCAAACACAGGTGTGTGAGTTGCATCATTTGTGTGTGTGTGTGTGTGTGTGTGTGTGTGTGTGTGTGTGTGTGTGTGTTTTGTCAAGTTCTGATTAAGGCCTTTTCAGCCAAAATCCCACTTGTGCCGAAGTCTTTTTGATGTGCCTATCTGCGCAGGATCTCCATTATATTATGAGTAGTACTGTATCCTTTGCATAATATTGCATTATTCAATCCTGGATTTTCCTTGTTTGATTATAACAGATTTGTTGTGTATAGAATCATTTCCCTTAGCAGTGCAACTATTGCCTGTTTGTAACAGTTTACTGCAAGTGTATTATTCAATTTATTTTTCAAAGGCTGCATGAACCTGAACAAGATTTACGCTGGTTTGTGTGGAAGGAATGGGAAACTGATCTTCCGCAAGCTGATCAGGAAGCACCAGATGGAAAAGGTCAGTCATTCCTATGCTAATTGAATTAGATACACTTTTCATTTCTTGGTGAGGAGGTGTTCAAGGATACACAACATTTCATAAACACACACTGTTGAGCCAAAACATTGTGAGAACTGCTCAATCTGAGATTGAATGCTGCCTGAGAGTTTTGTGGGCATGTGACACGATAAGGTAAGAATGTCAGTGGAGAAAAGATGAATTGGGAATCATTCTAGAGAGCATACTGGCCACAAATGGAGAAATTCATAGATGTGAAGAACTTTGACAAAAGACAGATTGTTATTACCTGCCACTTCTTTGAGAACGAGCATCTTGGAAACAGTGAAGCTGATCATCTGTTCACATGGTGGTTGAAGAATAGTGAAACCACAAGTGAGTGACAATGTGTTGGATATCCACACATCATCAGAAAAACATGTACATGGGAGGCTCGCTCACGTTGTAAGTGGAACAGGCAGATCTAACAGCAGGGTATAGTGCTGGTGCAGGCACCAGTGTTTCGGAGCATGCCATTTAGCATATGTGATGATGTTCCCTGCTTTGTTTCTTCGTTTGTTGTCCTCGGTGTTGACATACTGGCGGAAAAAATTGGGGAGGAAGTGTAGTACCGTCTACTGTAAATCTGTAAATGGTGTAGCCAACTGGTGCACATTTGCGTTACACATTTGTTTGCTTTCACTTTCACAAACCACCCCCCCCCCCCCTCGCTCCCCCCGCCCCCCCCCCCCCCGCCCCCCCTCCCCATATACCCATTTATATGGCCAGTGCACTATTGTTTAACTTTCGATAAGCCTCATTAATAGGTTGCAGGTGAACATCCACATACTGCTACAGTAGTTTACTGTTGAACATCTATGAGTAGCGAAAACCCTAACCATAAAATTCACAGTTCTTGACGAATATAAAGGTACATATGGAACAGTCACTATCATTGTTTTAACACATGGCCTAATTGTGTAACACTTATTTCACAGTTACGTTGATGCATTGTTGTTGATCTAACGGGCACAGGTTTCTCGTCTGAAACTCGGCCATGGACTGAAAAAATTGGGCCCTTATATATCCTCATAATAATAGGTACAGAAACTTCACATTGTTCGATGTTTGATTTACAGAAATTACAATTAAATCTTAAGTTATTTAATTAACTGAATACATTGAAAAATTCGTTCCTTTTAACAGTTTCTTCTACTAAAAGGCTTAAGCTGAATTATTTGCTTAAATGATGAAATAAAGATATATCGTTACGCAAACACTACTTTTGACAAAACTGTTAATTAATTTGGAATTAATGAAGGGCTGGTTTTGCTAACATGTTTTCAAACAGAGTCAAATAAATACTTAAAGATTTCTAGCATTTTGTCTTCCAAATGATTACAATTATGAGGGTAATCCCAAAAGTAAGGTCTCCTATTTTTGTATAAGTACATAGACATGTTTACTTCTACAATGGTTTACATCGGTTTACAGCTTGAACATTTAGCTATTTTTCGACATATCACCATTTCTGTTGATGCATTTTTGTAGACACTGTGGCAGTTTTTGTATGCCTATGTCATACCAGCTTGCTGCCATGCTGTTCAGAAAGTTATGAACCTCTTCTTTCACTTCGTTGTCGGAGCTGAATTGCTGGGACCACAATTAACACTGACAGGTACTGTGAGACTCTGAAAAAACTCAAAAGGGCAATTCAGAACGAGAGAAGAGGAATGTTGAGTAAGGGCGTACACATTCTCCATGACAATGCTCGCCCACACATTGCTCAGCAAACTGATGCTCTCCTGCAACAGTTTCAGTGGAACATAATCACCCACCCACCCTATAGTCCTGACTTGGCGGCCAGTGACTATTGCCTGTTCCCTAGGTTAAAACAACAGCAATTCAGCTCCAACTACAAGGTGAAAGAAGAGGTTCATAACTTCCTGAACAGCATGGTGGCGAGCTGGTATGACATGAGCATACAAAAACTGCCACAGCGTTTACAAAAATGCACTGACAGAAATGGTGATTATGTCGAAAAGTAGCTAAATGTTCAAGCTGTAAACTGATGTAAACCATTGTAGAAATAAACAGGTCTATGTACTTATAAAAAATAGGATACCTTACTTTTGGGATTACCCTTGTATTACAGAATTTATATTTGTAAGTCAACAATAGAATTTAAGTTACGAAACAATTACTTATTTCATCCTATAACAAAAGATACTAACTAGGCATGATTGAAATAATTTAGAAAATCAATTACATACATAAAACTAAGCACGGAATTAGATCTGGTGCTATATTCTTTAAAACTGAGGACCAACCTTTCTCTTTTATGGAGACGCAGATTATACTTACGTATGTTAATGGTAATTAATTCAAAAATGAAAAAATGGATTTAAGGAGGCAGATGGCAAAACAAGAAGGGAAGTAAAAATATACCAGCTTGCTTTCTCTCTCTCTCTCTCTCTCTCTCTCTCTCTCTCACACACACACACACACACACACACATACATACACACACACACACACACAACTGAACATGGGGCTTCATAACATAGGATCCTTATGTGATCTCTGTGTGACCCAACAGTATTGTCAATTACAATTTCAGGGTGCAAGGGGTGATTGAGATTGGCCCTTCGATCAGTAGAAACATTTCACATGGTCAGGTAAGTCGATTATCTTGTTATGGAAGGCCTATGCTTGTTTCCAGACATGTGGTCATGCAGGTAAATGACTACTCGAAATATGCACCACATCATGGATGAAGGTTGATTGAGGCAGTATTGTGCTATGGGGACATTTGCCTGGGCATTCATGGGACTTGTAGTAGTAATCAAAGACACCATGATGGCTGTGAACTTCTTGAAGATTATGGAAGTCATGTACATATCTTCTTGAGTGACGATCTTCCTGATGGTGATAGCTTCTTCCTACGGGATAACTGTCCGTAACACAAGGACAAAATTGTGCTGTAGTCTATTGAGGAATATGATAGTAAACTCATGTTCATATTCGACCACCAAATCATCCTGATCTGAACCTGATGGAGTGCATCTAGGATGCTATCAAGTGACAGTTCTGCATCCACGAACTGCTGGCCTTTAATTTAATGGAACTGCGAAAACTATGAATTGACAATTTGTGCTTTGTACATCCAAAAACCTAGCGAAGATTTTTGGAATCCATGCTACACACACACACACACACACACACACACACACACACACACACACACACAAACACAATCACTGTATATGCAATTCCAAAGGTGGACCAACAAACTATTAAACAGGTGGGCATATTGTTTTGGCTCATCAGTCTTTTTACAAAAAGAAAGAGAGAGAGAGTGAGAAAGAGATGCTAATGTTTCTTCCACAGATGCTAAGAGAAACATATTTTCATTTAAGTGGTGAAATGTGTAATAGACATGTAAATGTATATGCCAAAGTTCATTAAATAATTCTTTGAGTATTGTAGCCACACATCATCAAACACAAAGCATTTGTCTGACAAACTGAAATGACTTTTTCTTGGTGCAGTCTATATGCATGAATGTCCCAGATGTGTTTCACTTTATACATTAAGACATTTTCAGTGGATTTAATGCAGTAATACAGTTTTGTTTGTATATACACCTTATACATTAGAAAACTGCTAAGTCATAATTTTTACGTTAACAAATTATTACATACAATTATTTATTTTCTGGCCGAAAAGATACCTTTACTCCTTGAGTAATACTTTCTTTGGGGGGGGGGGGGGGGGGGGTGAGGAGAGATGGTAAACAGTTGTAAAATAAGGTAAACACTTTATTAAAAATTTACTGCATTCTTCATTCATGTCAGGAGCACTGGGTACACCACTCCAGTCTTTGAGGAGTTTCATAAAACAATGTCAGCTTAGTGAGACAACTCTGATTCATTAAGTTAAATAAGTAGTTTATTAATTTTACTCCTCATATGTAAAGCCACATTTGAATGTAGCCACCCATGTGTTAACTGTTAAAAATGGAATAGCATGTTACTTAAAACTTTCACTAACTTTGGGTGAATAACTATTGGTTATAAGTTACAAACTACATAAAACAAAGTGTGGTACTCTTGTTTATAAACCTGCATTAAAAATCTATTCTGCAATTATTGGGCAACATGTATCAACATAACAAAAACAAAATTGTGTTAATATCAACTCCCATTTCTTTGCTAGGCAGAAAATTTTTCCCTGTCTCACAGTTCTTATGTACAGATATTAAATGTAATTTTACATGCATGGGCAATGTCAAAGTTGTAGTACATGCACTGATCAGCCAAAACATTATGACCACCGTTCACTGCGACATTGGATGCCACCTGGTGGCGCTGTGGGCATGTGGTGCAGTAACGGAAGTATGTAAGCAGAGCAGACACGGATGGGGGATCACCCTAGCAAAGATATGGGCTGCAAATGGGGAATCCATTGAGATATAGTTACTTTGGGAAAGAGGAAATCATTATTATGCAGAGCATGTCAACAAGTATCTCAAAAATGGCAAAGCTGGTCCAATATTCACGTGCTACTGTCGTGAGCATTTATGGAAAGAGGTAGAAGGACAGTGAAACTACCACTAGGTGCTAAATGGTTTTATGTACTCGACTCTTCACAGAACGTGAGATTTAGAGGGTTGTCTGCTCTATAAAGTAGAGTAGATGGTTATCTGTGGCATCTCTGTCAGAAGAGCACAATGCTGGTATACACAGAAATGTTCTGGAGTGCACCGTTCATCGTTCGTTCTTGAATGTGGAGCTCCGTAGCTGAGCACCCCTGCGTGTCGTATGGTGAACCAACGACATCATCAATTAAGATTGCAGTGGACATGGGACCATAAAGATTCAACCATCGATCATTGGAAACATGTCGACTCTTCGGGTGAATCACATGTTTGCTACGCTAGGTTGTCGGTCATCTCCATAAATGCTGTTATCAAGGTGAACAGTGGCTCGAAATGTGCAGCGTGCTGCAGACAGAGGCTGGTGGGAGTAGTGTTATGCTGTGGGAGACATTCTCCTGGGCTTGCATGGGACCTGTGTGCACTGGCATGGGATATGTGGTAGTAATCAAAGACACCCTTCATGCTTGATGCCATCCTCAACGGTGATGTCATCTTTATGATTGCCCATGTCTCAGAGCCAGAACCTTGCTACAGTGGTTTGAGCCAGAACCATGCTACAGTGGTTTTAGGAGCATTATAGTGAACTCATGTTGATGACTCAGTGACCAAATTCACCTGATGTAAATCCTGTGAAACCCATCTGGGTCACTATTGGGTGCCATCACCATCACATATGTGGGTACGGGAATTACACGACCTGTGTGTAGACATATAATGCCACATACCTCCACAAACCTACCAAGAAACTGTTGGATCCCTGATATGCAGAGTCAGTGATATATATTGTTCCAAAGAAGGACAAACAAGCTATTAAGCAGGTGGTCATAATGTTTTGACTTATCAGTGTATGTAGTGTTCATTGCACACTGGAAATATTTGTGCAGTATGTCACAATATTTCAGTTTGTAGTATGATATATCAAACTAAAGGACAGTAGTTGTTTGTATTATATTCATCACTATGTTTACAGCTAAGACAGCATTAATTCTTAAATTGCTGGTTGTGCCAATTCCAAGATTTAGGTACATTGATGGAGGAAAATTCAAAAGTAACTGTACATACTCCCTGCATGTAATGTATGGATCAAAATGAGGTAAAATGTTAAATAAGTGTTTGTCTGAAACTGCTTTATTTTTAAGTTATGATGCATAGTGTCATATGTTACATCATGGGCTGTACAGGCTTTTGGCATGTTGTGTTCGCCTGCATACCGACTGATGTTACTTTGTCAACAGTGGGAGGCAATAGAGTATCTCAAAGTTGACTATCCTGAGAAGCGGACAGGGTTGTATAGGACCAGTTGCTTGGCTCGCCAGGTCTCTGTATATCAGTCCCTGAACCTCTACCTTTGGACCCTTCTCAAGGAGCTTGTGTATGATGTTTCTAGCACAACTACAGTAGCAAATTTAAAATAGCTTTTCAGGTGTGCAAAACAGAGCCTGTAACATTCCGAAGTCGAGCCCGTCACTGTCTTAGCCTACAAGGCATCATTTTGAACATGTCTTAAGGTAAACGTATAGTATGCAGTTGAGTTGAATTTTGAGTGCCTTTTTGTTGTTGCTTTCTGAAAGAATTATTTTTGTGTTGTTTCTGTTGCACATGTGATCCCTACTATGTCGCATAACTCTGAAATAAAGCAATTTCAGACAAAACTTTATTTGACATTTTATTCTTATTTTGATGCATGCATTACACCCATGAAGTGTGTACAGTTACTTTTGAATCATCCTGTAGTTAAGTTGCCTGTTCTACTCATTTTTTCACCCAACCAATATTTTCAGTTAGTTTGTAGCTGTCAATATGGATGTTGTGCTAAGAAGTCCAAATACATTATGTACCTGGTATTGGGGTTATGAACAAGGGTAATCTGACTAATTATTTCTGTACCTTCCTTCACCAATGTAACTTTTCGAAATATACATGGTGATCCATTGATCGTGACCAGGCCAAATATCTCACAAAATAAGCGTCAAACGGAGAAACTACAAAGAACGAAACTTGTCTAGCTTGAAGGGGGAAACCAGATGGTGCTATGGTTGGCCCGCTAGATGGCGCTGCCATAGGACAAACGGATATCAACTGCGTTTTTTTAAATAGAAACCCTCATTTTTTATTGCATATTCATGTAGTACGTAAAGAAATATGAATGTTTTAGTTGTACCACTTTTTTCGCTTTGTGATAGATGGCGGTGTAATAGTCACAAACATATGGCTCACAATTTTAGACGAACAGTTGGTAACAGGTAGGTTTTTTAAACTAAAATACAGATTGTAGGTATGTTTGAACATTTTATTTTGGTTGTACCAATGTGATACATGTACTTTTGTGAACTTATCATTTCTGAGAATGCATGATGTTACAGCGTGATTACCTGTAAATACCACTTTAACACAATAAATGCTCAAAATGATGCCCATCAACCTCAATGCATTTGGCAATACGTGTAATGACATTCCTCTCAACAGCGAGTAGTTCGCCTTCCGTAATGTTCGCACATGCATTGACAATGCGCTGACGCATGTTATCAGGCGTTGTCGGTGGATCACGATAGCAAATATTCTTCAACTTTCCCCACTGAAAGAAATCCAGGGACATCAGGTCCGGTGAACGTGTGGGCCATGGTATGGTGCTTTGACGACCAATCCACTTGTCATGAAATATGCTATTCAATACTGCTTCAACCGCACGCGATCTATGTGCCTGACATCCATTCTGTCATGCAGTGAAACATCTTGTAGTAACATCTGTAGAACATTACGTAGGAAATCAGCATACATTGCACCATTTAGATTGCCTTCGATAAAATGGGGGCCAATTATCCTTCCTCCCATAATGCCGCTCCATACATTAACCTGCCAAGGTCGCTGATGTTCCACTTGTCGCAGCCATCGTGGATTTTCCGTTGCCCAATAGTACATATTATGCCGGTTTATGTTACCGCTGTTGGTGAATGACGCTTCGTTGCTAAATAGAACGCATGCAAAAAATCTCTCATTGTCCCGTAATTTCTCTTGTGCCCAGTGGCAGAACTGTACATGACATTCAAAGTCATCGCCATGCAATTCCTGGTGCATAGAAATATGGTACAGGTGCAATCATTGTTGATGTGGCATTCTCAACACCGATGTTTTTGAGATTCCCGATTCTCGCGCAATTTGTCTGCTACTGATGTGCAGATTAGCCGCGACAGCAGCTAAAACACCTACTTTGGCATCATCATTTGTTGCAGGTCGTGGTTCACATTTCACATGTGGCTGAACACTTCCTGTTTCCTTAAATAACGTAACTATCCGGCGAATAGTCCGGACACTTGGATGATGTCATCCAGGATACCGAGCAGCATACATAGCACATGCCCGTTGGGCATTTTTATCACAATAGCCATACATCAACACGATATATACCTTTTCTGCAATTGGTAAACGGTCCATTTTAACATGGGTAATGTATCATGAAGCAAATACCGTCCGCACTGGCAGAATGTTACATGGTACCACATACTTGTACGTTTGTGACTATTACAGCACCATCTATCTAAAGTGAAAAAAGTGGTCCAACTAAAACATTCATATTTAGTTACGTACTACATGAATATGTAATAAAAAATGGGGGTTCCTATTTTAAAAAACACAATTCATATCCGTTTGACCTATGGCAGCATCATCTAGTGGGCCAACCATAGCACCATCTGGTTTCCCCCTTCAAGCTAGACAAGTTTCGTTCTTTGTAGTTTTTTCGTTTGATGCTTATTTCGTGAGATATTTGACCTGGTCACTATCAATGGACCACCCTGTATGTATATATATAGATTTTCCTATAATACTTGTGGCCAACTTTTGTAATATAAGAACCCTTTTTGTATTAATTTGCTTATTGCCACTCACAATTCTGTTTCACAGGGCAGAAAAAGATACAGCTGCCAAAATTTACATCTCTTAATTTGTACGTAATGAGTGCGAAATTCTTGACATAGGCTGAATGTTATTTTATTACATATATGACCAGCTTACCTTTTCCATGACAGCTTGTCATACCTTACATACCACACAGGTTGTTCCATTGAATTCCCACTTCACATCATTTTGTTTATGTGGTACGCTTGCTTTATAGTGAAAGACATGTGTTTTTTCTACCGTAACAGTTAAATTCTCTTTCTCAAAATGATAAGGAAAGTGCTAGCAGACTGTAAATACCACTCACCAAATAGTGGAAGCATTGAGACCTCAACAGGCACATAAAAGGAATGAAAACTTCACTAGCTTCAAATGAATCCTTAAATGAGCTACAATAAGCGTGTGAGCTGGACACGCCCCCCCCCCCCCCCCCCCCACACACACACACACACACACACACACACACAAGTTGAGTAAAGGATTTGTCTGAAAGCTAGCAAGTTTTCATTCCTTTTTATCTGCTGGTTGACGACTCATCACCTCCACTATCGGTGAATGTTCTCCTATTTGTTTTCTCAAAATAATTTCATTTTAAACAGGTTTGTACCTTTCGAGTTAGATTCACTGTTTTATCTATCTGGAAGCTGGCAGATATAATATCGACATACTAAGTAGTGTGAGAGTTACTGCTTAGAGCAGTGGTTCTCAACCTTTCCTTGTCTCAGCACTCCGTTGATGTCATGGAATGGTGGCCGGTGCTGAGCCCCCCTCCTGGGCTACCTCCCTCTTCCTGCACCCCTCCCTCCCCTCTTTCTCATGTCCGCCATCACCTCAAGTCATCTTAATTGAAACACAGTGAATAGTCACAGGAAATGTACTTTTATCTGTACATTTGTGTATCTTTAAAGTGTTTTTTGAATTGAAGTAGAAATGAAATACAATTGTAAATAATGAAATTTTCATACTGCAGTGGAGTGTGCATGATATGAAATGTCCTGGCAGATTTAAACTGTGTACCAGACGGAGTCTCAAACTCAGGACCTTTGGCTTTCACAGGCAAGGTACGTGATGAGGTACTGGCTGAAGTAAAATTGTGAGGATGGGTTGTAAGTCATGATTGGGTTGCTCTGTCGATAGAGTACTTGCCTGCAACAGGAAAAGGGCCAAAGCTCGAGTCACACTCCGGCACACAATTTTAATCTCCCAGGAAGTTTTAACTGCACTTAGCTGCAATCAGTATACTTTTAAAGCATTACTGTATTCCATGAATTAGTTCACCTCGTATACAAACCTTTGTGGTAATGGGTACACGTTACTTCGTAGAAGACACGATGAGGTGTCTCCGTCTCCATTGGTGATGCCTCCAACAGTGGCTACTGCTACCCATCCCGGTCACAAAGAGACCATGCAGTCTACATGTTGCCCCCAGACAGTGTTTCACTCTGTGTATTTTCTCACTGTGTAATAGTCACACATTCCTATATACTAAGCACAGAGAGACATTCAGTTTCTCATTCAAGGTTTTAGGTTTAGGAATAACAGATATTAAGTGGACGTCCATGATATTGACCAACCGTGGATGCAGTTGCATAAGTTGTACATGCATATATATTTGTTGAAGAAATATTCCTTTCTTCGAAGAAATCTTTCAGTTTATAGTACGTAGCAGAACTTTACATGTCATTAGTAAAATTTTTAGCAAGAATTAGTTCTTTCATCACCTCAACATGTTGAGTAATGTAAGAGGATGTGCTGAAAAGTAATTTCTTCGAATTTTTTATTCTGTTCTCTGTATTGGTTGAGGTATTACATGTCATGCATGTTACTTGGTTGACTTTCTTGCTTTGCTGATGCAAGTTGCAACCATCTGCCTGTAGAGGGCTCAAAATTGTAGCTTGTAAAATGATGGTGTGTAATGTAACTATGACTGTGCCTGAGAAACAGTGTGCTGTAATCAAGTTTCACGAATCTGAAGAGTTCATCCACACATGGAGCATCCTCTCCCACAGCATGGAAAAGCCAAACCACTCAAAAGCGCTGATGCAAATGCAGAAGTTTGATGCCTTGGGTTCATCATAATGCTAAGGTGGTTA
This sequence comes from Schistocerca piceifrons, assembly GCF_021461385.2. Taxonomy (NCBI): domain Eukaryota; kingdom Metazoa; phylum Arthropoda; class Insecta; order Orthoptera; family Acrididae; genus Schistocerca; species Schistocerca piceifrons. Next base: position 498,062,376 of record NC_060144.1, read on the forward strand.
AATTTAACTTGACTGGACTTGTCAAATACCTGCTTTCCTTCTCCTGATCACTGCAATGGAAACACTTGTCTGCTACCAGTGCCTCCAACCAAAGATCACCTAGTCCCAACATTTAACCCTGCCTCCCCCAGTTCATACCCTCATCCAATAATGATCCTCTTTCTGCCCCTCCCCCCAGCCATGGCCCCCACCATCCCACCTAACCACATCTTGGTCACTTCCAGGAATTCCTTACCTCCAGCTTGGCCTCACCATCCTTCTCACATTCCTCAGAATACCCAAACATAGTATCAAACCAGATCCTGAACTAATCCTTCTACCTGCAAACAAAGGTTCCACCAGTGTCATTTTTAATCACAGTGATTACCTGGGGGAAGGCCTCCATGAATTGTCTGACTTCTTCATGTATAAACTCTGCCAGAATTATCCTGTCCCAGGACTCTAACGCAACCTCTAAATCCCTGCTTAAAGCCTCAGGCCCTTCCTAGAACCTCTCCCTTGAATACACTTCTGTCCTCATCCACCAGCCGGAGTGGCCGAGCGGTTCTAGGCGCTACAGTCTGGAGCCGCGCGACCGCTACGGTCGCAGGTTCGAATCCTGCCTCGGGCATGGATGTGTGTGATGTTCTTAGGATGGTTAGGTTTAAGTGGTTCTAAGTTCTAGGGGACTGATGACATCAGAAGTTAGTCCCATAGCGCTCAGAGCCATTTGAACCATTTTTTGTCCTCATCCCCATGACACGCCACACACCCACATGCTTCCCAAAACCTACAAACCAAACAATCCTGGATGCCCCATTGTAGCTGGTTATTGTGCTCCCAATGAAAGAATTTCGGACCTCATTGACCAACACTTCCAACCTATTACCCAAACTCTAGCCTCTCACATCAAAACCACTAACCACAGCCTTCATCGACCCTCCATGATCCCCAACTCTTTACCCCCTGCTCCTTACTGGTCACTCTTGACGAAACTTCCCTGTGTGCTAATGTCCCTCATGCCCATGGTCTTGATGGTGTTGAACAATACGTCTCCCAACGTCCTTCAGACTCCAGAACCTACCTCATTCCTCAAACATCTTACTAACCATGCCCTAAGCAACAAATACTTCTCCTATGAAGGGAAGTTATACAAACAAAACCATGGCACATCTATGGCCACCTACATGGCATCCACATACGCCAGCATATTTACGAAATGCCTAGAGGAAACCTTCCTAGCCTTCCAAACCCCAAGTCCATTGTCTAATTCAGTTTCACTGATGATATCCTTATGATCTGGAATCAGTGCCAGAACACCCTGCCCTCATTCCTTTAAAACCTTCTCTCCCATCCACCTGGTTCTCCTCAACCCAATGTGCCACCTTACTGGATATTGACCTCTTCTTCTCTTATGGCACGATCCACACGTTTATCCACATTAAACCCACCAACCACCAACAGTACCTGCATTTTAATTGCTGCCAATTCTTCTGCACCAAAAAATCTCTCCCATGGAACCTAACCATCTGGGGATAACGCATTTGTAGTGATGGGACCTCCTCTGCCCATTATGCTAAAGGTCTCACAAAGGCCTTCACACATGGGCACTATCCCCTAAAACTAGTCCACAAACACATTTCCCATGTCATATCCTCACCCATCCCCAACCATCCCACCATTCCCAAGAACCAATTACAAAGGAGTGCCTCCTTTATGAACCAGTACCATCCCGTACTGGAACAACTGAACCATGTCCTTTATCAGGACTTTGATTATCTATAATAGGGACATCTTACCCAAGATCCTTCCCTCCCGTCCTAAAGTGATGTTCCATCACCCAACCTCTGCAACATGCAAGTCCATCCCTATGTCACTCCCAATCTCAATCCCTTGCCCCAGGGATCATATATCTGGGTCAATCCGTACCAAGTGGTCCAAGTAAAAAATAATTGGTTGCTTGACCATCCCAGAAAAATTTTATATTTGCTGGGTGAATTCCCCAGTGTTTAGTAGTCACAAATTTTTTTTTTTTTTTTTTTTTAAATTATTGTTTATTATTTTGAAATGGTGGCAATATTTGTTCCAGACAATATGCGTTTTATCATATTTGCATCTACATTTTTTACAATTATTCAGTAGTGAATTGTCCTAAGCCTTTCAGATAAAATGCATTTAGTTCAACGCACTCTGGGCTACAAATTAACATCATTATCAGCTGAACGTATTCTTTAATGTATTTTCAGTAGTTCAAAGTTATCAGCCACGAATTTAAAAAAAAAAAAAAAAAAAAAAAAAAAACAATTTTTGAACTGTAGTTTTCCAAAGAAAGGTTAATTTCTCAGCTTTAATATTTTTTCTGCTATTACACTGTATAGTGTAGTTACTTTTTATTTTACACTTAAAAAATACACTATTTTTAAAAATGGATTTTTAAAAAAAAATTCCATTTTGTGGCCTGCAATATCTTTGTTGGGGGACCAGATAATCTGAAAATTTCACAGGTGATAGACCTTTTTGATATCAAACTACAGTATAAATTTCAACTTTGAGATTCAATTGGAAGTTATCAAAAAAAAATTACAAGCACGAGTCAAAAATACATTTTCTAACATCTGTGATAGGCTTATGGAATAAAATATATCAGTTACAGTATATAATTTAATCATATCTATGATTACTTACTGTTTTTATTGAAAATAAGCCTACTAATTACATTATATTGTTGTCTTGTTATTTGTTTTTAGTACACCGCTCATTGAACATTTGAGAAGTTTGTTCACTCAGTTTGGGTGTTAGATTATAAGTTCGCCCAGTCACAGTTGTAAATTCCATGAGAGACAGCTTCCTTAGTACATTTTTAAGTGGCATCAAAACTTGTTCCTTCTCAATTTTTTACAAGATGTCCTTGGTCCTGGAGGGAGATAAAATACAACATGTACATCCTGGTTTTGGCAGTTAATATTATCAACTTCGCCAATCCACCACTGTTCATCATAAACACAAGCCACTATGTCTTTGTTTTGAAGAACCAGTTGAACAAGTTTTCCACACAGATGAAGTTCACTATCAGGCGAAGTTGAGGTGATCTTACAGTTCAGTAAGTTGTGTTAATGGGGTACAAAACAATGAAAAAATCGAGTGCCTTTAATCTTCTGACAAGTGTTGTACCTTCCCTTCAAGACACTCTCATAGACTTCTTGTATTTCCTCACATTGTACAAAAACATAGGTAATTCCTTTGATATGTTTTTTACATAATTCAAACATTTCTTGAGGTGTTGTGATATGATTGTCATTGGCCCGCTGCAGACTTGCTTTTGTGACAGCTCGCTTTGTTGTACCCCCGACACCATCACAAGCATTATTCCCAGGGCATGAAGTGAAAAAGTGCCATTCTACATTAAAAACCCAAACTCTTCTTTACAAAAGGAGATGTTAATAATTTTTTTTTTTTTTTTTTTTTTTTTTTTTTTTTTTTTTTTTTTTTTTTTAAAAAAATTGACTTGCTGCCCCATCCGAAAAGTAAATCAGTTTTTTTATGGAAGGGTGGTGCTGTTTAATGTAGTTTGTTAATTTAATTGAAAAATGTGCACTGCTGTAGTGTTGTGTTCAAGGTAGTCACTTATGACACAAAAGCTGTGGCTCATTAGTTTATCTTCATCTTTATAATAGAATACAAATGTATGAACTGGGCCTATTTGTTTACCCAGTGGTGCCCTTCTACTTCATCTTGAACAACAAAGGAATAATTTTCCAAAAAGTCAGCAAGAATAAGCATTCATCAGCTGCCAAGGTTTGCTTTTTGCCTTTCAAAAATTTACTTTGAGCTTTTGCAATAAAATGAAGCATTTTCAGATTTTCGAGGTTAGCCACCGACACTTCAAAAAAACTCTTCTCATGATTTTATGACTGTCACCATTTCAGTTCTGTCCCGTGTCACCCATTGTTTGTATTTTATATTGTCAGGCATCAAATCGTCTTCTTTGGATTCTTCAAACATGTCAAGTAAGGCTTGTTTGCCTAGACAATCTTCACATTTTCCCTTGATCATATAATTGTAACTGTCAATATTGCATACCATAACTTCCAAAAGGTCTTTATAGTCAGCTCTAAGATAGGCCCCATCTGTCACCAACTTTACGTTCTGATGAAACAAACAAACACAAACATTATGGCTGCCAGATGCCCTTGCAACAATACACCATCTTGGTCTCACCTCGCAAAACTTTGATCTTCCAATTTTAATGTCAGGATTTGCTTCTTTAAATTCAGTGCATAGTTCCTTTAAATTTCACAATATTAACCTTTTTTGTCTTTGACTCTTAGAACCGTTTTCTTTCACAGAAACACAGTCTTTTTTGCCAGACATCAAACGGCTGTTCTTGTCATCGTCATAATACTTAATAACTTTATTGATTGTGTTTCCATCTACCAAATTAAATGCACTTTTCTTTTGTAATGCTGGTAAAATTCCCTGTTCTTTTACTAATTGCCTTGTTAGCTTAACAAGACGTGCTGACACATGAAATTCATCACTAACTTTTGCTCGACTCCCAGAATTCGGCAGTAAACTGACAATCTTAATTTTGTCCTCTTTGTTTGAAGTATTGCATTTAGTTTTTAGTTTTTCATCGCATCATCATATTCAGTTGGTGGTGAAGTTTTAGAACTTCCATTTGTTTTAGTACATATTGTATTTTGAAATGAAACTTCCAAATTCTTTTTGACTGTAGCTGCCACTTTCTCAGTTTTTGTATTCAAGGCACTTGGTCCTTTGTCTTGACTTAGTTTTCTAATTTTACTAGTAGGTGTTATACCCAGGATTTCACAAGCTGTATCTACTTTTTTAATGGTTGCTGATAAGTAACAAAATTCTGTATCTGAGGTTTCACAATCCTTTCTCTTGTGAATTACAAATATCTTAGAACAACATGTTGGACACAATGATTTTCCTGGTTTGAGATTGACAAAAGGGCTTTTATTTTTAGAATAATGATCAAATGTTATTTCTCGCAGACCTTTTGTTATAAGTTTCTTGTGTTTCTCAAAAGGGTCCATGCAAGACTGACCAAAAAGGTGATGAAATTTTTTTAAGTATTTCATTTCATGGTACATGCATGTTGATTTGACCTCTGGGCTGACTTGTAAGTAAAACAACACTTTTCTTCTTCACTGTAATCTTAAATTAAAGTAATGTCTTTAGGATACACCCCATACACACTTTTATGACATAGTTCATTAATAATAACACCAAGAGAACACTGAAACACCATTTTTCAATTGCACACTTCAAGAACTTCTAGCTAAATAAGAGTGAGTAGACAATTGTTGGTGTAAGGGGGAAGCAACACTCAAACTTGTATAGGCTTGCAGATGCAATTGTTAGCTTGCTGAAGAAATTACCACAGCATTATTTTGACAAATAATCATTAGCTAGTGTAATGTGGTGTGTTACATTATGCAATTGGTATAAGTTATTTGATTAGCCTACCAAATATCACAGATGTTAAAAAACATATTTTTGATTCGTGCTTGTAATCTTTTTTTGATAACTTCCAATTGAATCTCAAAGTTGTAATTTATAATGAAGTTTGATTTCGTAAAGGTCTATTAACTGTGAAATTTTCAGATTTTTATCTGGTCCCCAACAAAGATATTGCTGGCCACAAAATGGAAAAATTAAAAAAAAAATCATTTTTTAAAAATAGTGTATTTTTTTGTGTAAGCTGCTCACCATTGATACTCTATAAAAAGTAACCATACTATACAGTGTAATATCAGAAAAAATATTGAAGCTGAGAAATTAATCTTTCTTTGGAAAACTACATTTCAAAAATTGAGTTTTTTTTTAAATTTGTGGCTGATAACTTTGAACTATTAAAAATATATTAAAGAATATATTCAGCTAAGTGATAATGATGATAATTTGTAGCCCAGTGTGTGGTGAACTAAATGTATTTTATCTGAAAGGCTTAGGACAATCCACTACTGATTACTTGTAAAAAATGTACATACTTGCAAACACGAAAAAACGCATGTGGCCTGGAACAAATATGGCCACCATTTCAAAATAATAAACAATAATTTTTAAAAAAATATTTTTGTGGCTACAAAACATTGGGGGATTCACCCAGCAAATATAAAATTTTTCTAAGATGGTCAAGCAAACAGTGCTGGACCACTTGGTATGGATTAACCCAGGTCCAAGACCTACCCAATTTATACACCTAGCACTGCAAATTTGAGTCCTGTCGCAGGCTTATCCTACAACTTCAGAGGCCAGGCAGATGCCTGATGAGCAACAGAACCAATCATCCATTAATTCAGTTAGTGAGCACATTGTTTGAAACTATCTTTAAGCTGAAAATCAAAAACTAATCGTGATGTATCCCAGGAAACATTTTATTTTCTGATTACTACTTTTAGCTACACCATCTTCAGACCAGAATATTATTGAGGTGGTGGTGCAGGCAGCATTAAAATAGAATACTGTGTGCTTGGCACTCTTCAGCTGTGTAAACGAAATGATCTGGTCTGAAGATGGTATAGCTGAAACTACCAACCAGAAAATAAAGAAACCATTTAACTGTGTCAGTATTGGTGTTTCATGATCAGTTGCTGTGATGCCAAAGGTGTTCCATAAAAAATTATATGTTATTGAAAGTAAGGGACATTTTAGAAATTTCAGCTGAAAGACCTGTTAGTGCGTGGCTTGAATACCTTCAGCCGACAGATTTTTCTTTATTTGTCTTATATTGTTCAGGTGGCATTTTTTATGTAATGCTTGACTTATCCTTAGTAGAAATATATTGCTGTTTACAAATTAAAACAAAACTTGTATTATCATATCCATTACACCTTACTAAGGTATTTAAATGTTTTAACTTTTTTCCAACTTTTTATAGGATTGTTAATGAAGGCAAAAGGTTACTCTCCTCGTATTGAGAAACTGTGCTCAGAGTTTGATTCTCAACTGGAGGGACTATTGAAGGATCTGAACCATTACATAGAGGATCGTGACAGTACGAGCATTTCAAAGAGTTTTGCTGAATCTTCTGAAGAGCATTCTGATAGAAAAAAACTGCAAGAGCATCTTCAGAAATGTAGTCTGGACAACATGAAGCAGTAAGTTCCTGTTATCACTCTAAACTTTTTGCAAGAATTTAAGTTCCTTTTGACATAAAGAATTTTTGTTTACTCTGTCTTCTTGACAAAAGAACACATTAATGGATCAAGAAAAACCATGTACACACACATTAGTCACAGTGTTCTTCTGGAAGAAAACAAATGTTTTCAACTCACAGTGGCGACTGCTGTGCATTGAAAAGTTACTAAGATTGTTGTCAAATGTGAGCAGCCTTACTTATCTCAGATTAAATCATTTCTCTGCGTGCTTGTACAGGTGATGTGTTTTCATTTATGAGGATGAAGTAGAAAGTTGTTGTTATGGTTTTGAATTGTTGAAATATTGTGTTTTGTTATGTTGGTACAGAGTGCAGAATAGTGTTTGTCAAATGTCATCTTGCTCTGTGTAGTAGTTTCATTTATACTGTTTTTTCAAGTAGTTCAATGCAGTTTGTTCGAATGGATACAGTAGAATACCATGCTGATACTATATTTTTTGTTCTGGATTCTTATAAACAAGTTAAATTCATCCAAAGTGGATGAAGCTTTATTAGATGTGTGTTGTTCCATTTACTACAATTAAGAATGAATGCTTGAATATAAATGTACATATGTCGAATAAGACCTACATTAAGGTCACACTTAAACTGCATGCTCTTCAAAACTTAAGGATGTGGTATATAAAATAACATAACATATTAACAAACTTGGTGGAAATGAGTGAAAGAGCAGGAGCATGTTGCCAGAGGTCTCCCAGTCATGCACAGAAAACTGGGCATCATGTAGTGTGAGATCAACATGACTATACAGCCAAATGAGGGTGGCTTCACAATATGAGGTAGTGAAGGAATGAGAACAGACAGCAAGCAGTTACATTACACTGTGGTGATGTACTTCATTACAACATGGCTCGGAGGCAACATTTGGACAATTACTCTGGGAAGAATCGTCAGTAAACTGGAAGGAGGAGGTAGTGTGACAATTGTAGCCTGGAAGTTTGGTATTGCTCACAGCATTGTTTCAGGTATATGGGGAGCTTTCCAAACCACAGGCACTGCTGGCCAAGGTAGAGGATGTGATCGACCATGATCAACAACACAACAGGCGACTGATACATTGTGCAACAGGCAAGAAAGTATTCACAACAAACATCAGGTGCAATTGCAACCACTTTTAACAGGCCTGCAAAGCATGCATTCTCAGTCCCATTGTCGCATGTCAACTGTATGAGGGTGGTCTCTTTGCCTGATAACCAGTCTTTGTTTTCCGTTGAGATCCACACAACAGTGACACTGTTTGCAATGGTGCCAAGAGTGTATAGACTGGACCAAGAAGGAGTGGGGTCGCATGCTCTTCTCAAATGAGAGCAGATTCAGTTTAAGCAGCAATTTTGGACATACCCTCATATGCCGAGAGGTGGGAACCCACAATGCAACTGGGAACATTATTGAACATGATCGTTTGTGTGCTCCAGGTGTTATGGTGTGGAGAGGTGTAATGTTGCACAAGTGTACTGACCTCCAAATCTTTGAACAAGCTACACTCACAGGTCTGCGTTATTGTGATACTGTATTCCTTGCTCATGTGCATCTTTTTTGGGTATGCATTCGGTCCTGATTTCATTTTTATATACAACAATGTATGACCACATTGAACAGCACACAGGTGGAGGAGCTCGTGCGATGAGAAGACATTCAGCAAGTGGACAGGGCTACCCTTACTTCACTTTGGATCCCATCAAGCATTTATGGGGTGTATTGTGGTGACATATTGCAGCACATCCACATAACATCATCCAACTGCTCTGGTGGAGGAATGGAATGCGCTACAACAACAACAACAACAACTACTACTACTACTACTACTACTACTACTACTACTACTACTACTACTGCCACTGCTGCTTTTACTGACTTTGTAGTGTGGTGAGCACCACAGTTGAGAGTGAGGACCGTGCTGTCTGAGCCCATGAATAACTGTTTTTCTTCTCCTTCCACATAAATATCTGCTCCAGTCACATGAGCCACCCTACATTTCTACTTCAGTGATGCTGCCCATCTTTGGCACAGTGGCCAGCATGAGAGCACATTGCAGAGCCTGCATTGTGATCCAGAGCCTGCATTGTGATCCATGGTGATTAGGTACCCTAGTAAGATCCATGTCCTGCCATTTGTAATGCCCAGGGGATCATTACAGATCACTGTGGTTTTAGTGTAATTATTATTTTTGAATAAAAGTGTGGTTTCTTTTTATCTCTCTGCATATTTCTTTCAGTTGCCTCCTGTATTATAATGTAGCAGTTCTTTCTATGTATAGCCCAAGTTTCTTCAATCTATATAACTTGGCAGTAAGACGTCATGCAAGAGTCACTTTTGTCCCTAAGTTTTGCACATCAGTGAATAATCACAGATGGAAAAATAACTGGATAGTTCACAATACGGTATTGAATGATTGGTGATTAATGAAATATGCAATAGCTTCACAATAGTCATATGTAAAAAAAAAAAAAATAAATAAAAACTATTTGTTATGAATATCGAACAAAATAAAGTTTGAAAACAAAAATTTGTTGATAAATTGGCACCATTTTATGAAGAATTGTAACTGATTTTGTGTGTCAAATTGTTACTGAGAACCAGTTGTAGATCCCCTTCAACATTTCAGAAAAGAAACAACAGTCAAAGAAGTGGGTGGAAATTAATGGCCCTGGGCCGAAAAATCCAAAGTCAGTCGTCTTCCAAAAGTTTCTGGGAAATAAAGTTTACCTTCTTATTGGCTACTTTGCAGAGAATAAAACAACACATAGTGATTATTCTTCTGAGCTAATTGAATATAAAAAACTGCCTGGATTGCAAAAGAAAAGGAAGTCACCTTTAATCAGGACTGTGCACATAGGCGTGAAAGTGTTTTGCCAATAAGAACACTCAGAAGTTTCAATTACAAATTGTTGTAACATTCAAACTGAGGTGCTGTACATTCACTTTGTGTTATGGGGTAGCAATGACAATTTCTTTCGTAGGCGCTTTTGTTCTCTGTGCTGTATAAAACAGCCACTGTTCACAGAAAGAACCAATTTTTGGTGAGATTTGGCAAACAGCATTCTCACGTGAAGGTGATGGGCTGCTAATATATTGTGTCATGATGTCTGCATAGTGTGGATCTAGACTTGACAAGAATGTAATGAATTAATGCAATGAGAAATTTACCTAGTCACATGGACTGTTTTAACCTTACCAAGTCTCATTAGGCTATAAATTCACAAATTTCCATCCCCTCACTGCATTTAGACTGGATAATACGAAAATTTGTAATACATATTGAGTGTCACATTTGTTGTCTTAGATGAATTCACCCATGGTCATACTTACTGATGAAAGCTTCTGTAGCTGACTTACAGGGAGAGGTCCCCAGCAGTGAGATCAACTATTTGAAACAATCTGTATGGTGATGTAGGTTATGGTCCAAGGAATCACACCCTGCAGCCATCCACCCCTTTGGACCCTTGCCTGTGCAAGTAAATGCTGAAAAAAATTTCAGGATTTTGTGTGATGCTCTATAGCTTTAACAATAGCAGCAATTTACACAATGATTGCTTCAGGTAATGGTTAATGTATGGTCTCACATGCAAAAAGGCTGTTGGTTCAAATCTCATCAGGTACATTGAATTTTTTTAATTTTTAAATTGTTATTTCAATAACTTTGATCACTATTTTCATCCAGTTAATTGGTTTACATGCAGTTTTTTTATTTGTGTTCCTTTGTCATGTCATTTTAATTAATGTTTTAAATTCTTCAGTTGCTCTTATTTTATCTTCCTGTCATTCTTTTACCACTTGGAATCTTTGTGAATGTGAATTTAATTATTTTTATTTAACTATCATAGTGTTTAGACATTGGAAAATGCCTATCTGTCAGTTAAAAAACAAAAGACAAAATCTATTTATATTGACTGTGCAGTGGTGTGAAGAACGTATTTTTTTGTTACAAGATGTACATCTCTTTGGATGACAATTGTCATACAAACTTTTAGAACATAAATCTTATTGCACTATGGACAAAATAATGTGGATGATGATTTAAACAAAAGAACAGGGATTATAAGTAATACAAGATTCAAGTAAAATGAGAAATAGAAATGATAAATGCAGTAATATGAACAAAAATGCAACTAAATGAAAGAAATTAAATCATAGTTCATACATGAATGAGGATTCCAAGTGGAAAAAACCTGATAGGAAGAAAAATGGTGTATTTCACATGATGACTAATATGACGTGGCAAAGGAAATGACATGTAAACCAATTAATTGAATTAAAAAATGATCAGAGTCATTTTGATACATGTTTTTTTAAATTTCAATGCGCCCGACAAGATTCAAACCCATATCCTTTTGCTTGTGAGGTCAGTAACTTAATCATTGCACTATGCAACTTTTCTGTAAATTGTTACAGTTTTAAAGCTATAGAGCATCAAGCAAAATTCCGGAATTATTTTTCATTGATTGCTCACAAATGAGGACCCATCAGTGTGAATGGCTGCTGGGTCTGATTCCTTGGCCCTTAAACAACATTACCTTACACATTGTTTCAAAAAGTTGATCCCACTACTGGAGATGTCTCCTTGTTAGTATTCCATTGTTCTTGTGAAAATAACAGTATGAGACAATTTGAAAGAGTAACAATCATTAAAACTGTTCACTTTCTTCATAGGCTGGTGAATTACGTTCTGGAGAAACAGTCCAATGATAGTGATGGGAATCCATTGCTCCTGGCACGATTCCTACAAGCTATGTGTGATCTCTGCCCACACTTACAGCAGTGTTTGATGCCTCAAAGCTATCGGGTGAGCTAGTCAGACATTTTGCAAATGTATAAATTCATTTATTCAAATATCCAAGTTTCTCATGTTTACAGGCGAGAAACTTCAGAGATGTGAAAGAGAGAAGCTATACATTAACAGACAGATGCAGTTTTTGTAGTTTTCTTGTGTAAAATATTCTAACTATCAGTTACAACTACTATTAACCTACTCACATTGTCAATTGTCGGAGCTTCTTCTTAATGAAGTTTCTTTATGTTTGAGAAATTATGATATTAAGTATATTAATGAAGAAGTAGCTATATAAAAAATAAACACTCATGTTCTGATACATAATGACTACTACCCACTGTGAGATTGAATGCAAGTTAATGGTGTTGTGACCACATGATGTGACAAGGCAACAATATAAGTGAAGCAGAGATGGGTGAGGAATAATTCTAGCCACAATATGAGCTGCAAATGGGGAAATCCTCTAACATAAGCAACTTTGTTATGCCGGGTGCCTGGGATTAAGCATCTTAGAAACAGTGATGCTGATAGCTTATCTGTGTGCCACTATCGTGAGCATCTATAGAAAGTGGTTGAAGAACAATGAAACTGCAAGTAAGCAACACAGCGACCTATGATGGTGGCCGGAGGCTTACCCACTGTGTAAAACAGGGCAGATCAGATGACAGTTTACATTTTCTAATGCAAGCACAAGTGCTTCAGAGCACACTATTCAGCACACATTGTTGAACATGGGACACCACAGCTGACAACCCCTGCATTGGCCTATGTTGACCCAGCAACATTGTCAGTTACTAATGTATTGGGCCTGTGATCATAAACGTTGGCAGTAGATCCAGGGAAATATGTCGCCTACATTTCTTGTTACACCAGGTTGATGGTCATATCTTGATACACCATCATCCAGGTGAGTGAGTGCTAGAAACATGCACTGTGCCATGGACGCTGGCCTGTGGTGGCGGTATTACACTATGAGGTACATTCAAATGGGCATCTATGGAAGTGGTAGTAATCAAAGGCAACATGACAGCTGTGGACTGTTGTTGTTGTTGTTGTTGTTGTTGTGGTCTTCAGTCCTGAGACTGGTTTGATGCAGCTCTCCATGCTACTCTATCCTGTGCAAGCTTCTTCATCTCCCAGTACCTACTGCAACCTACATCCTTCTGAATCTGCTTAGTGTATTCATCTCTTGGTCTCCCTCTACGATTTTTACCCTCCACGCTGCCCTCCAATGCTAAATTTGTGATCCCTTGATGCCTCAAAACATGTCCTACCAACCGATCCCTTCTTCTAGTCAAGTTGTGCCACAAACTTCTCTTCTCCCCAATCCTATTCAACACCACCTCATTAGCTATGTGATCTACCCATCTAATCTTCAGCATTCTTCTGTAGCACCACATTTCAAAAGCTCTATTCTCTTCTTGTCCAAACTAGTTATCCTCCATGTTTCACTTCCATACATGGCTACACTCCATACAAATACTTTCAGAAACGACTTCCTGACACTTAAGCCTATACTCGACGTTAACAAATTTCTCTTCTTCAGAAACGCTTTCCTTGCGATTGCCAGTCTACATTTTATATCCTCTCTACTTCGACCATCATCAGTTATTTTACTCCCTAAATAGCAAAACTTCTTTACTACTTTAAGTGTCTCATTTCCTAATCTAATTCCCTCAGCATCACCCGATTTAATTTGACTACATTCCATTATCCTCGTTTTGCTTTTGTTGATGTTCATGTTATATCCTCCTTTCAAGACACTGTCCATTCCGTTCAACTGTTCTTCCAAGTCCTTTCCTGTCTCTGACAGAATTACAATGTCATCGGCGAACCTCAAAGTTTTTACTGCTTCTCCATGAATTTTAATACCTACTCCGAATTTTTCTTTTGCTTCCTTTACTGCTTGCTCAATATACAGATTGAATAACATCGAGGAGAGGCTACAACCCTGTCTCACTCCTTTCCCAACCACTGCTTCCCTTTCACGCCCCTCGACTCTTATAACTGCCATCTGGTTTCTGTACAAATTGTAAATAGCCTTTCGCTCCCTGTATTTTACCCCTGCCACCTTCAGAATTTGAAAGAGAGTATTCCAGTCAACATTCTCAAAAGCTTACTCTAAGTCTACAAATGCTAGAAATGTAGGTTTGCCTTTCCTTAATCTATTTTCTAAGATAAGTCGTAGGGTCAGTATTGCCTCACGTGTTCCAACATATCTTCGGAATCCAAACTGATCTTTGCCGAGGTCGACTTCTACTAGTTTTTCCATTCATCTGTAAAGAATTCACGTTAGTATTTTGCAGCTGTGACTTATTAAACTGATTGTTCGGTAATTTTCACATCTGTCAACCCCTGCTTTCTTTGGGATTAGAATTATTATATTTTTCTTGAAGTCTGAGGGTATTTCGCCTGTCTCATACATCTTGCTCACCAGATGGTAGAGTTTTGTCAGGACTGGCTCTCCCAAGGCAGTCAGTAGTTCCAATGAAATGTTGTCTACTCCCAGAGCCTTGTTTCGATTCAGGTCTTTCAGTGCTCTGTCAAAGTCTTCACGCAGTATCATATCTCCCATTTCATCTTCATCTACATCCTCTTCCATTTCTATAATATTGTCCTCAAGTACATCGCCCTTGTATAGACCCTCTATATACTCCTTCCACCTTTCTGCCATCCCTTCTTTGCTTAGAACTGGGTTTCCATCTGAGCTCTTGATATTCATGCAAGTGGTTCTCTTTTCTCCAAAGGTCTCTTTAATTTTCCTGTAGGCAGTATCTATCCTATCCCTAGTGATAAATGCCTCTACATCCTTACATTTGTCCTCTAGCCATCCCTGCTTAGCCATTTTGCACTTCCTGTCGATCTCATTTTTGAGACGTTTGTATTCCTTTTTGCCTGCTTCATTTACTGCATTTTTATATTTTCTCCTTTCATCAATTAAGTTCAATATTTCTTCTGTTACCCAAGGATTTCTGCTAGCTCTCGTCTTTTTACCTACTTGATCGTCTGCTGCCTTCACTACTTCATCCCTCAAAGCTACCCATTCTTCTTGTACTGTATTTCTTTCCTCCATTCCTGCCATTTGTTCGCTTATGCTCTCCCTGAAACTCTGTACAACCTCTGGTTTAGTCAGTTCATCCAGCTCCCATCTCCTTAAATTCCCACCTTTTTGCAGTTTCTTCAGTTTTAATCTACAGTTCATAACCAATAGATTGTGGTCAGTCCACATCTGCCCCTGGAAATGTCTTACAATTTAAAACCTGGTTCCTAAATCTATGTCTTACCATTATATAATCTATCTGATACCTTTTAGTATCTCCAGGATTCTTCCAGGTATACAACCTTCTTTTATGATTCTTGAATCAAGTGTTAGCTATGATTAAGTCATGCTCTGTGCAAAATTCTACAAGGCGGCTCCCTCTTTCATTTCTTCCCCCCAATCCATATTCTCCTACTATGTTTCCTTCTTTCCCTTTTCCTACTGACGAATTCCAGTCACCCATGACTATAAAATTTTCGTCTCCCTTCACTACCTGAGTAATTTCTTTTATCTCGTCATACATTTCATCTATTTCTTCATCATCTGCAGAGCTAGTTGGCATATAAACTTGTACTACTGTAGTTGGCATGGGCTTCGTATCTATCTTGGCCACAATAATGCGTTCACTATGCTGTTTGTAGTAGCTTACCCACATTCCTATTTTCCTATTCATTATTAAACCTACTCCTGCATTACCCCTATTTGATTTTGTATTTATAACCTGTATTCACCTAACCAAAAGTCTTGTTCCTCCTGCCACCGAACTTCACTAATTCCCACTATATCTAACTTTAATATATCCATTTCCCTTTTTAAATTTTCTAACCTACCTGCCCGATTAAGGGATCTGACATTCCACGCTCCGATCCGTAGAACGCCAGTTTTCTTTCTCCTGATAACGACGTCCTCTTGAGTAGTCCCCGCCCGGAGATCCGAATGGGGGACTAGTTTACCTCCGGAATTTTTTATGCAAGAGGACGCCATCATCATTTAATCATACAGTAAAGCTGCATTTCCTCGGGAAAAATTACGGCTGTAGTTTCCCCTTGCTTTCAGCCGTTCGCAGTACCAGCACAGCAAGGCCGTTTTGGTTAATGTTACAAGGCCAGATCAGTCAATCATCCAGACTGTTGCCCCTGCAACTACTGAAACGGCTGCTGCCCCTCTTCAGGAACCACATGTTTGTCTGGCCTCTCAACAGATACCCCTCCGTTGTGGTTGCACCTACGGTACAGCCATCTGTATCGCTGAGGACTATATGAACATAATTGTGGACTACCTGCATCCCTTTATGCTTTATGTATATCTCGATACTGATGGTATTTTCCAACACGATAATGTTCATGTCGTGAGTCCTGAATCATACTGCAGTGATTTAAGGAATATGGTAGTGAACTCATGTTAATGTCTTTGTCACCAAATTTGCCTGATCTGGACCTGATGGAACAGACATCGGGAAGCTATCAGGTGCCAGCTCCATGTGCACAGCTCACCGGTCCATAATTTATGTGCATTGCGTGACCCGTACGTAGACATCTGGTGCCACATACCTCCAGAAACTTATCAAGATCCTGTCAAGTCTATGCCCTGCAGAATCACTGCTGTATTCTATGCCATTAAGCAGATGGTCGTAACATTTTGGCTTATAAGTTTATCTATCAACTGATTTTAGAAAAGATATTAGCAGTTTACATGTTGGGGAAGTTGAAACCTTTTTGGATTTGATATTAACTAGAATTTACATCCCTGAGTCCAAAAACTGATAAATCCTTGAAAGAAAAGCTAATAAGCTATTCTTGTATGTTTTGTCTGAATATCGGAGATTTTGAATTTCCTGTCTGAGGGCTATTGTCAGTGTGTTACATATTTTTGCACTGGCGCATAAAATTCAATTATGAACCACAGGCAGGAACACAAGGTCTGCATGGAAATCAGTTCTACTTCTCATGTCATGGTTTTGAATTTTACGTCATCCAAATTTCATTCTGTTTACCAACTATGAATACCATTAAAAAGTATATATAGTGACATGTAAGTGTAAGAATGCTAAGGTCCCTGAAGAGGCCTCTTTAAGATGGTTTCCAATCGTCACATATACATAATAATTTTATTGCATGCTCCTTTGACCTTAGTTGCGTAATCCCATGTGCAGATTAAATGTGCCTAGGAACTTCACACGTGAAGTGTCATCCAGTGTGTGTCGATTGTAATGCTCCCTCAGCATCTCTCTTCTGGTCTCCTCTGTAGTACATGCTACATTGCCAATTCCGCATTCTTTATTGTGTTACTGAGCAAAGTGTTGTAGTGGTAAGATACTGAACTTGCTTTCAAGCTGATGGCAATTCATATCCCAACCTGGCCATGCAGATTTAAGTTTTTGTTGGTTTTCCTAAATTAGTTAAGGCATATGCTAAGATAGTTCCTGTGAAAAGGACACAATCAATTTCCTTCCCCATACTTCTGCCAATCCAAGCTTCTACTCAGTCTCTAATTCTGTGCGTTTGATAGGACATTAAGCCTTAACTTCTTATTTTCCTTTCTTATGTCCTCTCACTGTTTCCCATATAACTTCTTTTACTCGCTTCAGATCAGTGTGTGACACTGCTTATTTTTGTTTCCTCTGTTACTGAAGGTGTTAATATTTTTGTTTTTTTGTTGTGCAACTTTCTCATAATTTGAAGAATAGTTGGTGATATCAAATTAACATATGTGACCATTGCATCTCAGCATTGTCAGTTTTGACTCACTATAAGGAGTTGTTCATTTGCAGCTTAAGCATATTGTATTGGTGTTGTTATGTAGTCCAGCCAAAGAAGGGAAATTAGGGGAAAAAATTCGTGTGGTGGCAAATTTTTATACAATGGTAGGGCGAAATGTTATGAACAACATACTAAAAATCCTGACCTGTAGGGTGTGAGCGTTGGGGTGGGGGGAGTGGGGAGAGGGTGCATTTAAATGACACTTCTCCACGTTTTTCTTGAATAACTTGAAAACCATGGCTTCTAGTGAAACTGTTTCCCAGTACAAAATTAAAGTACATTGAATTTCCTACAAAAAAAGCTCCTATTAATTATTTCTGTAAGACTAATAGTTTCCATGTTACAAGGGGTGTAAAAGCCACAATTTTAAAAAAACATTGTTTTAATGGTTCAAATTAATGTTTAATGACCAGTGAACTTGGAAATAACAGAAAACATACATTGGTTGTTATAAAACAACATCTTATCTTCAATTTTTACATTTCAAATTCAACAACTGTATAATAATAATAATAATAATCATCATCATCATCATCGTTGTCATCTTGCAGAGCGAGCAACGGTTCACCATTTGTACACATACTATGGCACGTGCTGCAAACCATTGAACATATGATTCCTCCTTTTCGGCCTTTCCCAAAGAGAGCCGCAACAAGTGTACAGTTGCCCAGCAGTTAGTTTCCTGCTTACCAATGCAAGGTGGTGTGCAGAGATGTACGTAGATTCTGTTCGTATGTGTAGTGCTGTTAATTACTAATATCTGTATTCCATTTAGTGTTAATGCATTTGTGGAAAATAAACACTTGTAACACGTGTCATCATGCAACACATTTTGTGAAATATCAAAAGTCTCCAGGTGTGTCGGCACACTGCATCACCAGTGATTTACGAGGTGCACTGTGGAAGTATTGGTGTAACTTGGTGAAACATGCTGTAGTTGCTTCTTGCGACGTGATGGGGTGGGTAGAGTGAGGACTCACTAACTCGCTCTTCATTTTGCAGACACATAAAGAAGGGAAGTGCGAAGTGCTTGACGTTATTCCGCATCATGCCTTCGCCTTCTACCCTCCACTGCCACCGCCCCAGCCCCCCCCCCCCCCCCTCAAACCCTACCCTAACCTGCTGCCACCTGTCACATCCCCAGAACAAAATTTATCCTTCAGTACTGTTCTTCTATATGCAAATAAGTTATACCCATTCAATATTTGGTCTTAATCAACTTCATTTAAAAGTTAACATTAATTATATACCATTAAAACATTGTTTACATAAATTTGCTATTTTTCCACCCCTTGTAACGTGGAAACTATTGGTCCTAGAGAAAAAGTGAATAGGACCTTTATTGTAGGAAATCCAGTGTACTTAAATTTTGTACTGGTAAACATTTTTGCTAGAAGCCACGATTTCAAGTTATTGAAGAAAAACGTAAAAAAGCTACCTTTAAACATCTCCCCCACCTCAGTGGTCACACCCTACAGGTCAGGATTTTCAGTATGTTGTTCATGACACGTCCACGTACCACAATACAAAAATTTGTGACTGCATAAATTTTTTTGACGGGGCAGTATTATAATCATTACCAAGTATCATAAAATCTAAACTTGTATTGTCAGTCATAGCGCTGCAGTTTTATTGTAAATCACCTGATGTTCACGGTTTGGTCAACTATGGTGTGCACATGTTTATATATTAATAAAGTCTCTTTCCCTACCAGGTTTTTTTACAGAACATGTAAGAACAGTAATCTATGTTTTCAGATTTATTTGCGCTAAATTCTGTCAGGAAGTTTTTGTAGAATTAATTGAAAAGAGTACTTCTTTTACTGGCCCCTTTTCCTTAACCTCATCAGTCCTTTTCCTTCACCCCTCTCCCTTCCCCTTCAAACCTTCTACCAGAAGAAGGAGCTACTGGCTCTGAAAGCTAGCAGATTGTAATACAATTTTTATATATGTGTTCTGCCACTGATTGGTGAGTAGATTTTTTTATCCATCCAATTGCTTATATTTTCAAAAATTGATTGTTTGCATTGATATTAGAACAATCTTATTCATTAGATCATTGTTTTACACACATCTCATGTTGATGCAGAGGAGGGGGGGGGGGGGGGGGGGCGGCATAGAGGGTAGTCTGCCTCCGTGCAGATGAGCACCAGTGTCTGGCCTTCATCACTTGAAACAGTTTTGAATGCAGAGAGCGTTGACTGGGACCTCATAGTTAGGGTCCTTAATCCAACCAATTCGGTTCTCTAATGAAGTAATTGGAAGACTTATACTTTAGTTTTGAATGTAGTGTTAAAGTATACTGCACAGGTTTGTTACGTGTACTTGGTAAATTAGGGATTGGCTATTTAACAGACTAAATCAAAAAATACTTTTATTTAAAAGCAGATAGCTGCAAAAAGGTATTTTTTGGTTATTTGTTACTAGTGTGTTCTATCTGTGTGCCTAAGAAAATGGTCATACCCAATATGCTCTTGTAAAGAAATCGAGAACCGAAATCAGTTGCAATATATTCTCTGTTGTTGCAGTAGTTGAATATTGTGTTTAGAGCCAATTAATGAGGCTGGTTCATATTTTTTTTCTTTCCCAGATATCTGTGCACTCGTCAGATGGCCCACAGGAAGTAACACCATGGCAAGAAGTGTGCAATTTGTTGAAACAAGAAAGTCTACTATTGTGGAACAGGTGGAAGGAATGTTCTTCAAAAAGAATACAGAAACTCGTGGGTGACACTTTGTTCTTTCCCACAAACTTGGAAAAATTGATGTGCCTCATGCCTGTGAGTTTGTAAACATTTTATTTGGTGTACTTTACTTTGACCTCAGTAAGATTGGTTTGCTGAAATAGATTTTTTTTTAAAAAATTTTATTTTTTTTTTATTTTCTATTTTAGCAATGGGATGTTGTGACAATCGAAGAGGAAGGAGAGGGAGGACATAGAGTTCAGTCAAAAATCAGAGTGCCTTCCCAGCCGAGCCTCCCATTGCAGACATTACTGAACAATGTTTGCCATGAAGTAAATGCCGTGGCTCCGCACACATTGCCTAGGTAGCTATTTTAATTATCAGGCTTCTTACGTTTTCAAGCACACTTTAGGATTGACACATTTCTTTGTCACCATTTGTATTTCTTCAAAGGCTGCCTGAACGTGCAAGAAGGGTAAAAGTTTTAATCAGAATAATTAACATTGTTTGATCTATTTTAAGTGTAATTGTAGGTATTAAAATCTTGATGAAATTGACAGAGCTTCAGAAGAACTGCATAGAATTTCAGGCATCGAGAACATGGGCCATCTGTTTCACGAAGTAACAGGGTGGAGGATGGAATTCATTTGTAGTGTGGTTCCTAAGGAAATTGACACTTTATTGAATAACAGTTTATATGTTTTTTCCAGTTTTTTTTTGTTTGTTATTTATTTAATATCTTGCCTTTGATTAAAGGCATTGTCCGATGCTTGTCCTTCAAAATTATTCCAGTGCACACTGATGACCGCTTACTTCTTGTATGGTGGAAATTATTAAGAAATGATTGATGGAATAGCCATGGTTCACCACTGTCACTAGGCATAGCTAATTTTTTTTCATGTAGGATTTTGAAGAATGAGCACTGAACAGTGCACCCTTCCTGCTGTCATGCTTTTTCAGAACATTGATGATATATTTTTAATCTGGCTGCATGGCAGTGAGGTGCCACAGCACTTCACTGATCATTTGAAGGGTGTATATCATAACATAATATTTACAGCGGAAGTGGAGGAAGACGGGAAGTTATCTTTTTTATATGTGCTGGTTGAACGGAAATCAGGTGGATGACTCAGCCAGTCTGTGTACAGAAAACCGACACATACAGATCTGTATCTCAATGCGCATAGCTTTCACTTTCCAGCTTAGAAGAGAGTTGTGCTGAACACTTTAGCACACACAGCTCTGGCTATTTCAGACAAGGACCATGTCGTCTCTGAGATTAACCGTCTGATGACGATGCTCAGAAAGAATGGGTATCGTATCTGTAATATTAGATCAACACTGTCAAAGGAACCAAGATGTGATGCCATTCAAACGAGCCAAGATGACCGATACACAGCACTTCCATTCTGCAATGCAGCAACTAGCATGATTGGTAGAGTCCTAAATGGTTAATGAATCAGACCAGTCTTCTGTCCACCCAGAACAATGTAAGAAATGTTGTGATCAGTTAAAGATAATCTAGGCCTGAAAGTGCCAGGAATGTATAACATTCGCCGCGAGTGTGGCAAAAGTTGTATGTGCCAGTCCATATGGACAGTTGCTAATTGCTGCAGCGAGCATCACCACCACCTTAAATGTAGGTATTTTGATGAATCAGTGGTTGCAGAGAACAGCCCATTGAATAAGCACAAGACTTTTTTGAACAAAGGAGAATATTTGCTCACACATTGACCTATTGGGAAACAGTTGAAATTAGATTTTGTGAAAATAATTTCATTAGAGACACTGGCTACGCACTTATCGATGCATGGAAATGTGCACTTCATAAAGAAAAAGCACAGAGAATGACTTCTCGCAGTTTACCATCTTACATGAGGGATAGTGCTGCAAGCAACACTGAATAGAGGCAGAAACAAAATCTGTGGACATGGACAGTACATGCCATTTTCTTGTTGTCAAACTGACGTAGTCCAGCCGATTGGATGCCATCCTTTGGGTATAAAAGTGTGAGCCTCACTGGCTTACAACAGTCAGTCTTAGTTGCTGATAGAGATGGAGGATGGAATCTTATCCCAATTTGACACAGCAAGTAAAACAATATTTTTTTGTGAAATAATACCAGCTTCATAACTCTTACTCAATAGAAGTAGTTCTGAATGTGTATTAGTATGGGTGTGTGTGTGTGTGTGTGTGTGTGTGTGTGTGTGTGTGTGTGTGTGTGTGTGTGTGCGCGTGCGTTTGTGTGGGGGGAGGGGGGGGGGTGATAATAGACTGAAAATGAGCTACGTTAAGTAGTGAATCACTTTATTGACATAAATAAAAAAATAAGAAATCATGCAAGTGTTCAGCATGTTTTCATACTTTTTGCTGAAACAATGTACCAGATAGGGTTGATAGAAGATATAGAGAAGATCCAACGGAGAGCAGCGTGCTTCGTTACAGGATCATTTAGTAATCGCGAAAGCGTTACGGAGATGATAGATAAACTCCAGTGGAAGACTCTGCAGGAGAGACGCTCAGTAGCTCGGTACGGGCTTTTGTCAAAGTTTCGAGAACATACCTTCACCGAAGAGTCAAGCAGTATATTGCTCCCTCCTACGTATATCTCGCGAAGAGACCATGAGGATAAAATCAGAGAGATTAGAGCCCACACAGAGGCATACCGACAATCCTTCTTTCCACGAACAATACGAGAATGGAATAGAAGGGAGAACCGATAGAGGTACTCAAGGTACCCTCCGCCACACACCGTCAGGTGGCTTGCGGAGTATGGATGTAGATGTAGATGTAGAATTGTAAAACTGATTCATTCTAAATCGTAGGGAGAGGTCACAGTTATGATCCACGAAACATGCAAATAACTAACTAACATGCATGCAGCAACAGTACTGTCTACACTCCAGTGCTTTAAACTGAACACACTGAAATTCAGCTGCACTCCATACAAAGGTTCAAGTAGCCTTGCATCTTTTGCAAACTTCTTTTTGCAACATGTTGAACAGTATTATTCTCTTTGAATATTACTCCAAGTATGTGTAGGAAGAAACTTACCTCTCTCATCCCTAGAATATTGTGACATAGTGGTTAAGTCAGTCATTGTTATTATTCATTCTATAATTAGTGAGAGTTCGAAATGTGTTGGTTAAATATTACAATTTGGCATGGTCACAATCACACAGCAGCCAGTGCCACTCCCAAGTGTTTGTTCAATGCGGTGATGACACAGTTAGACAAGGAAGTAACTCAAAAAGGTAGTTTTTAGCTATTAAACTTTAAAAAAGTTATTGCAGTTAAAAGTAGCCCTAGAAAAATAGTTCTTTGCTACATTATATGTAGAGACCTGAAAAATTTTCGTTCTACTATAAATGCAAATATAGATGCGAATTCTGTGTCAAAATGCAAAGATGTGAAGTTACCTAATAGATGCTATTTCATACCAGACTTTATCTGAAAATGTAACCAATTATCCGTTACTGGTATTGCGAAGGCCAATTTGAAAAGATAATGTGTATAAATAAAAAGTACATGAAGGCAACCACATATCAGTACATTCAATTGTCCAGTGCCACGCCAGTTGTAGGCAACAGAAGGAACGTGCCATGTAATGCAACTTGCATGTTGGTGAACTTTTTGACTGGGACATTTGCTTTTCCAAAAACTGCAGTAGTTTTTTTTCTCCCCACAATGGCCTTTGTTTTCTTCTGCATATAATGCAACAAGCATGGGACTGGCACCATAGAACAAAGAGCTGCTAGCTAAAGTTTAAAAGTTGATATAACACAGACACTTTTAAGGTGGCAGTTTTAGGTGGCAGGTGTTTCGAACAATGTTTGCATCAAATACTGCTGGAAGTCACCCTGAACTACCTCATGTACAATGCTCTGCCAACGTCACATAGTAGTTGCGTAGTAGCCAATTCCCTTGCTTGTTCTTTTTCTTATTTTGAAATGAGTGAAAAGGCTAATCCCGATTCATTACCTCTTTCAATTATGACCTTCACAATACCAGAAGAAATCAGCAATCCCTGTGACTATTTTGTCAGCTCTGCTTTTTCTGTAGGCTGCTGCCCTGCCCGAGGGAGGTGGGGCTTGTTTTCCCACGCTGCTCTCTCCCCTCTGGCTGTCAAAATTCTCGGTAGTTTACGCTCTAAGCCATCTGCCAATGTAGAGAGCCTGCACCCAGCAGTATAGCAATTGGAAAACAAAACCTGTCAACCTATATTGAGTGCACCGATATTCTTCCCCTGATGTGCAAATAGTTATTTTTGGTTCTACTTCTGCACTAAGTGCTGTGGCAGTTCTGTCTGTGGCTTTGTCAACACGGGTAGCATGACTATGAGTGGCCACGAAAGTCAAACGTAATATTCTGCGGTTTTCATAATTATTGAATTTGGTGGGAAGAGAAAAGTATGTTGAGATATTCCTTCAATGAGAAATGCATTTGATTCGCCGGCAGGAAAATGCTCTCCTTCTCAGTAGAGTGATAATTTGCTGAAACTCTGCTGGCAGTGCTCAGGTCTGGCAGTACAAGATGTCAACAGAGACGCCAGAGGAATGCCTTCAGTCTCCGCTCAGTAGAAGAGCTACAAGCTTTATGTGCAAGTTTGAAATAAAAGCAGAATGCAGAGAAACATGTTCTGAGCACATCTCATCACTGCTGATCGTGACATTAACAGATTATTTGACACGCTTTGTAATAATGTAAGAAATTATAGTGCTAAATTTTCCATTATCCTGAAAGTGTAATTCTGTTCATTTGGCGTGGTAGTGGAGGTCTCATGAGAGTGTACTGAAGAAAAAGCTAACTGTTTTAAGGAAAGTAATCTTATTAGAGGAAAAGATTTTTGTGACCTGTGTACTCGGTAGCTAATGGTTTGTTGTCTTCAGTGTAGTTACAATTTAAGTTGTAACTGTAAAGTACGCATAGACGTGCTTTCAGTTTTTATTCGAAAAGTCCATTGTTATAAACTGAAAGTAAATTTACAAATGTTTTAGAAAAGTCAGAAACCTGTCTCCTTTGTTTACATATATTTTTTCTTAAAATAATTCTAGTGTGTCTGTATCTGGTCTATTAGCATCACTTGCTGCAACAGAAGATGTAGCTGTGCTATTTCGGTGTAGAAGTTGGTTTTGAGGAAAACTAACATAGCCCTTATAGCAAATGTGCTTTGTCTGTGATGTAAAGCTCTTGTAGTTGGAGTGGAGCTTCAGAAGCAGGCTACGAGGAAACTGAGGATCAATAATTTCCACTAACTCCATCCAGCCAGTGTCCAGAAAGTGCATTATTGTAAGTAGTTTGAATGTGACTGTAACGTGAAGAGACTTATTCTTCAAACTGAGCTTCACGTATGACCCTCATAAGTCTCAACTTTTTTTTCCAGTTTGCATTTTGAATAGTTCTGAGATGGAGTGTCCCAAGTTGCTGATCTCATCTGAATCTCGCAGATAAAAGATTTGGGGTTTGAACTATCCATAGCCCTCATGTGGGCAGATAGAACTAGGTACGGGTGAGTGGTAGGTAGCACTCAGCAGCTCTGCTGGAGTCCTGCTGTGTGTCCTCCTGGCAGCATTGGCAGGCGTGCCGGCAGAAGCTCATGGCAACCACTCTGCCGGCATAGCTGTCACAGGTGTGGGAGGCTCCGTTACGTCTCATGCTTCTGTCTGGCATCTCTGCCAGCAGACCTGCCATGGCATCCCAGTGCAGTAGGGCCTTAATATTTTTTTAAAAAGTGATTTGTGACAAAAATAGATGCTATATTTTCTGGTCCATAAATAAACTACATAGAAGACTTAACTGCTCTGGTGGTTAGCCAACTGGACTCACATTCAGGAGGATGACGGTTTAAATCTGCGTCTGACCATCCTGACTTAGGTGTGATTTTCCAAAATTGCCACAGGAAAATGCTGGGATGGTTCCTTTGACAGGCTGTTGCTGATTTCCTTCTCCATCCTTGAAACAATCTGTCTCTAATGACCTCATTTTTGGCAAGACTTGAAACCCTAATCTTTCTTCCTTCCTTCTTTCCTTGACTGCTCTGTGAAAATCAGTTACAGTATTTTTTAAATGTGGAAGTTGTGGGCAGTTTTTTTTATATTTGAGGTATGCTATTAATCTGTATTTGAGAATTTTTCTTTCCATATATTGACTTTATTGTTATAATTCACAAGTTGTAAATTAGTTTTATGAATGGAATCTTGACCAATAGTTACTCTGTTTAGAATGAATGAGTTCTGCATATTGAGGTTGCTGCATAACCATACACGTTAATTTGTTATTAAAAATTTAACGGGCTGGGATTCTACACAGCATTATGGTTGCTGCCTTGACATCTTTCAGCAACTCAGAATTGTTGTAGAAAACAGGTTTGTAAGTCTGACACATCCTGCAATAATACTATCTGGAAAATATATCAGCGTGTCTTATTTCAAATTGAAAACTTCAGTCCTTTCGCTTTTGGCATTACATAACACACTGGCCTTCAGGCAGTGGATCAACCTAAAAATAAAAGTTCCCCTTTGATTAGTAGGAAGGGAGAACTTTCTGCCTTCTTGTTTGCACTCTTCATGGCTATGCTACCAGATATGATCGTCTTCGCTACACGTTATTTCAGCGATCCATCTGCCCGCAATCTTCAGGTGCGATCGCTGAGTACACAATCACACCGGAACTGAATGAACGTGAGAAACTGTGACTCCTTTATACCCCGGGTCCAGGCCACTGCGCCTGCACGAAAAGTGGAAGAGCTGCCCCCTGCGAAGAGAAGAATTGCAGCGCCCCCGGCAGTAGAAACTGTTGAAAGTGATAAATTACAAATTAAGATGTAGCAGGTCAAAAACTAGACCGTTGTTGTTTTAAATAAGATAAAATAGGGGTCCTTGTCTTGCTTAAAGGAAAACATTTCTCTCTCTCTCTCTCTCTCTCTCTCTCTCTCTCTCTCTCTATCTATCTATCTATCTCTCTCTCTCTCTCTCTCTCTCTCTTAATAATGTCATCAGATAATCATATTTCGACGGATTCCTTGAGCACACAATCCCAGTAACGAGAAGCTGGAGCAATAATTCACATCTCTTTAAATGACATGTTATGCCCTTTAATGAGACAATGTTCGGCAATGGCAGATTTTCCAGGCTGGAGCAAACATATGTGACGCTGATGTTCCACACATCCGTCATGAACAGTGTGAATAGTCTGTCCAATATAAGCCTTTCCACAATGACAGGGAATTTTATGAACTCCATGCTTTCTCATTCCCATTTCACCTTTAACAGATCCAAACTGGGCCCTAGTCTTGGCCAAAGGCAATAGAACACTTTTAATATCATATTTCTTGAGAATTCTAGAAGTTTTTGAAGAAATACTTTCTGCAAAGGATAGAAAACCAACTGATTTACTAGTATCCGGTGTTGGTTCACTTGATGGTCCAAACTGAAAAGCATGATTAATTTCATGATCAGTATATCCGTTGAGCTTGAAGACATCCTTAAGATGATCCAGTTCCTGTGCAAATTTTTGGAATCAGAAATGGCAATGTACATAGAACTCCCATCTGCTGATGTGGTGGATGACAGCTCGTAGAATGAAGATAGCAGTCCGTGTGTGTGGGTTTATAGTATATGCCATGTCCCGAGGTACCATTTCCTTTTTTGTATACTAGAACATCCAAAAAATGTAATTTACCATCTTTTTCAATTTCCATTTGAAAATTTGACGCATGGATGAAGATAGTTAAAATGATCTAAAAACTGATTAAGAACTTCCATTCCATGCGGCCAAACAATGGAAATATCATCCACATATCTCCAAAAACACATAGGTTGAAGAGTAGTAGTCCTGAGTGTGATATCTTCAAAATATTCCATAAAAAGATTGGTGACAATAGGGGAAAGAGGACTCCCCATAGCCACACCGTCAGTTTGTTCAAAAAATAAATCATTAAATAAAAAATGTGTTGATGTCAACACATGGCGACACAGCTCAGTAGTTTTATCATCCAAAAGTTGACCAATTAACAACGACGACTCTTCCAAAGGTACCTGGGTGAAAAGAGAAACCACACCGAAACCAACCATAAGGTCAGATGTTCCAATGCATAAAGACTTCAACCGTTCAATAAAATCAGTCAAGTTGGATAAATGATGTTCACATTTTCCATCATAAGGGCTGAGGACAAGAGAAAGATATTTAGCTAAATTATAAGTAGAAGTGCCCACATTACTAACGATAGGACAGAGAGGAGTTCCAGGTTGATGCACCTTCGGTAAACCATACATCCTTGGTGGTACTGCCACCCCTGGATGAAGTTTTTTGATGGTGTCCTTTTTCAGGGAGCTCTTCTTAATAAGTGAAATGGTCTTCCACTTTATCTGGTCTGTAGGGTCCCTCCGAAGTTTACAGTAAGCAGAATCATCCAATAAACAGGCCGTTTTAGACAAATAAACTTCACGAGACAAAAGAACAGTGGCACTACCTTTATCGGCGGGAAGAACTAAGAGGTCCTTATCTTCCCTCACTGACCGAAAGGCCTTCCTTTAACTCTCCTTCCTTTCTACCCTCTTGTTTCCATATTTCTTTAAAAAAATTGTGATGCCTTTGTTTTCACACATTATCTTTGCCTTTAAGTGCTTATGTGGATCATACATATGCACTGATATATTGATTTATTTCACTAAAATATTGGAAAAATCTGATCGATCAGATTGTGGAACACTCACTTCACTGGACACTTTTGGTGAACACTCCTGCCTAACAGTAAACACATGTGATATTCATAAGAACTGCTTTACTTTAAACCAGCATGGTACATGTTTTTAACCAACATGGTTTGGAGAATCAGCAATCTTACTTGTAATAAATTGTCAGCATAGCACAGTTGTCAGTGCTACAGTAATGCAACTTTGGAAGTACATAAATGGATGCCAGAGAATGCATTGGTGCAGTTTACAGAATTATTGCATCTCTTGAGTTATGCTCCTCTGCATCCCTTCAGTTCTAAGTGAGCATCTATCTGAAATGGTCCTAGCTGTGTAAAAATTCTGTCTCCTGTAGTCCAAAAAGTGAAACAACATTCATCTATAATAAATTGATTTGTTGCCAGTTGTCACTTGACTATTTTTATTGAGTCAGTTGCAGCTGTTGGTTTAACATAAGGAATATACTGTCCAAAAAATATATGGACAGTCCAGTACTGCTTTATCACACACACACACACACACACACACACACAGAGCACATGTGAGATATCACACAGCACATATATACCTGTGTAGACTGTTTATGAGTGATTGCTCAGGCTGAAGGGAATAGACAGAGAGGAAGGTGTGTGGAAACTAGGTCAAGTAAGTTGAATGGGGCCAACGGCCTTGCTGCAGTGGTAACACAAGTTTCTGTCAGGTCACCGAAGTTAAGTGCTGTCATGCTGGGCTAGCACTTGGACGGGTGACCATCTGGTCTGCTGAGTGCTGTTAGCAGGTGGGATGCACTCAGCCCTTGTGGGGTAAACTGAGGAGTTACTTGATTGAGAAGTATCGGCTCCGGTCTTTTAAATTGACATATGGCCGGGAGAGCAGTGTGTTGACCATATGCTCCTCCATATCCGCATCCAATGATGCCTGTGGGCTAAGGATGACACTGCGGCCTGTTGGTACCGTTGGGCCTTCATGGTCAGTTCAGATGGAGTTTTGGTTTAAGTTGAATGGGGCAAGCAGGGAAGGTAGTGAGAGGCATGATAGAAGAGTGCTGTCATTTGCTGATTGTAAATTTGCTTGGAACAGTTCGGTACTTATTTTCGTACTGCAAGCCTTGCTGGTATACACCATTATCATTTTAGACCTCCACAGAAATACAGAATAAGTTTGACGTGTGTGAAGTAGATGCCCTGTGCTTGAAATCTGTCTTGGTTACTTGTAGCAGAGAAGTTGTAGCTTGTTTATTTGATGTTTTCCTTTACATACCTTTAGTTTTATGTTTTTGAACTCGAGCTGTAAATCAAAGGTTTATATTTTAATAAATGTATAACAGCATCCGTCTAATATTCTTGCATCTCAAAAAATTGATACTTTCAAGTAATGGAAATTCCAGATCGGAATATCAACAATGTAGGGAAAGATTGATTGCTACTTACTTTAAATTGCAAACATACAAAATTAAAAGGCACTTACACATAAGCTTTTTGCCACAGCCTTTGTTAGAGAAGGAAAGAAAAACACACACCATTCATTCAGACAACCGAGCACACTTCAAGCACACACGACTGCCAGAGCTGCCGGTGTTGGTGGTTGTGTGCGGATATATGTTCTTGCTTGTGAGAGTGCATGGTGTGTGTGTGTGTGTGTGTGTGTGTCATTCTTTTTCTTATGAAGTCCATGGCCGAAAGCTTTACACTTACACAGTGGCTTTTAATTGTGCCTATCTGAAACTTAATGCGTCATTGTTATGGTAAGTAGCAGCCTATCCTTCCTACATTGTTAAACTGATACTTTGTTATTCAGCAGAGAGCTCTCCCAGCCAAATCTGTGTTATTATTCATTCTGTAGGTGTTAGAAAACTATTAGGTTAACATTGTTCTAAGGAGACCGTTGCAGTCAATTTTTTTTTTTTTTCCCTGTTGCATTGCAGAAAAGGAAATAACAATCTCAGTGTAGATTTCTGTCATACATTTATCTTTGTAGTACGTATCTCATGTTCCAAAGAGCATTATTGTCTCATGTTGTTAAAATTATAAATAAAATTAGTTTTTATGTTAAACAGTTGGTTGAAGACATCTTCCATTTTCAGTATTATTGTATTTTTATTAAGTTTCTTTCCAGGAAGATTCATCAAGACTTGGTTGAATGTATAATTGGACTTATTTTCGACTTCTATAAAACCACTATGAATACAAAACCACTGAGTCAGGCACAATCGTTGCAATTTTTACTTGATGTTAAATACCTGACACTCCTACTAGTTCCCAGAGACAACAAGGTATTGCATAATATTTATGAAGATTTGTGATAATGTAACCAACTATACTGTCAGTACTAATTTTGCGTACTTCCACAGGTGTTAATGGGGTGTTCGCAAGAATTGTGTGAGAAATTGGAAAGTGAAGTTGATCCATTTGATTTAGATGTGTTCTCTCCTTATATTCAAAACAACATTAAAAGAAGTGTTCAGAGGACACAGGTAAGATGTCTACAGAAAGCACTTATTTGATACATTTTTAATTTTTGCTATTGTTTTACACAGATATTGATAAAAATTATGACGTCAATAATATAATACATTTGTTTGTATGGCTATCTTCTGCAGCAGCTGTTATTATAGGTTATCAGTCTTGAACTGATTGCATTGTAATTAAAAAGAATTACACCAGAAGTGTTTCGCTTTTATTTACAAAGCACCTTCTGTGATATTCTGTAAATTGGATACACATGTTTGTAAATTTATTTTTTTATTCTTTTAGGTTGAAAACAGCATTTTATTTATGAAGTTGGTCAGTAAGCTACTTACGGTGTTTCTTTACATAGTCTGCACCTTCCCCTCTTACTGGCAATGGTTTATGTCAACAGGCTTCATTTCACATCTGCAGTTTTTGGTATTTTGTGTCATTTTCTGCACTCCACTATTTATAATTGACTATCTTAACTGTTTTTCATTCATCACTGCTACAGTGTTTATACCTATTTGTTTGTTTTCGTTCATGTTGTGAGTGGTGCCAACCTATGAAACGATTGTGTGTGTGTGCGCGCGCGCGCGCGCGCGCGATAGAGAGAGAGTGTTGTGTTATATGTGGGTAGAGACATGAGAGGGGTGGGTTCCCCCTCCCCCCTTCCTCTCTCTCCGTGGGGGGAGGAACGACAGGGATTGCCTGGGTAGTGATTATGGGACAGATCTGGGAGGAAATGGTAGTGGTAAGTGGAGCCTGTGGTTAGATACTTTATAACTTTTTATGTTATATTAAGTGTCAATCAGTTTAAAGAGTGTGTGGTTTGCCAAGTTGACCTGATCATTTATGAGTTGTTTCTTTTCTGTTACAGTTTTTAGGATGTGGTAGTTTTCTTGTAAGGTGAGGAGGTATTTTTTGATGTTGTTTATCTGTATGATTTCCATGTCTGTGTTTCTGGTTGTAATTTTATGTTGGTGTTGGTGTAAGTGTTTTGCAAAAGTTGAATGATTTGTCCTATACTTCCATGCTCTTACATGTTCTTTGTATCTGGTGTCAAATGTCCTCCTAGTTTTACCTACATATCTTCCATCACATGTATTGCATTTCAGTTGGCATATTCCTGATTTCCGATACAGATCAGTTTTTCCTATTGTTTTTGGGAAGTATTTCTGAATTGAGTTGTTGGCTTGGTGTGCTATTTTTATGCCTTGTTTTTTCAAAGTATTCTGTGTGTGTATTTATGGTTGTACGTCATTGTGTACCATATTTTTCTTTCTGTTTCTTTCACACTTTGTGTTGCTTCTATCCTTGTATTTTGTGTATTTGTTTGTGTGTGTCTGATGGTACTGTGTTTAGTCTGTGGAGCATGTATCTGAGTGTTGCTTGCTTTTGAGAATTGGGGTGTTGTGATGTCTCGTGTGTAATTGTAGCTGTTGTCAGTTGTCGGTGCCGGTACATGGCAAATGTGTGTCGGTTGTTTTGAATCTTTATGGTGATGTCCAAGAAATTTAACTGTCTGTTTTGCTCTTTCTCTATTGTAAAATGTATATTAACATGAACAGAATTTATGTCTGTGTGTAACTGGTCAATTTCATTGTTTGGTTCATCTATCAGGCACAAGATATCATCCATATATCTAATCCTGTATAGGATGCTGTACGTATTTGGCACTACTTTTGTTGAATATAATCTGTTCTACATGGTTCATAAATATGTTTGATATGGTTCCGGACACTGGAGATCCCGTTGGTAATCCTTCACATTATAAATAGAATTCATTATTGAACTTAACATAATTCTGTTCTCTTATTAGCTCTAGAAGCTCGACTGTTTCTTTGATATATTCATGTGGAAGTGTACTGTGTGTCTTAAGATTTTGTTCTGTAATGTTTATTGTTTCAGTTATTCAACCAGAAACACAAGACATGGAAATCATAAGGATAAACAACAACAAAAAACACCTGCTCATCTTACAAGAAAACTACCACATCCAAAAAACCCTAACGAAAAGGAACAACTCATAAATGATCAGATCAACTTGGCGAACCACGCACTCTTTAAAGTGATTGACCATTTAATATAACATAAAAAGTACAAATCTAACCACGGGCTCCATTTACCATTACCTCCCAGGTATGTCCCATAGTCACTGTAAAGGCCATTCCTGTCATTCCTTCGCCCCCCCCCCCCTAGAGAGAGGAAGGGAGGGGGGGTGGGGGGGGGAACCCACCCCTCTCACATCTCTACCTACGTACAAGACAATTTTACTAACTCTCTCTGTCTCTCTGTCTCTCTCTCTCTCTCTCTCTCTCTCTCTCTCTCTCTCTCTCTCCCCCCCCCCCCCCCCCCCCCACACACACACACACACACACACACACACACACACACACACACACACAATTGTTTCATAGGTTGGCAACACTCACAACGTGGACAAAAACAAATGAATAGGGTAAACACCGTAGCAGTGATGAAAGAAAAACAGTTAAGGAAGTCATTTATATATAGTGCAGCACAGGAAATAACGCAAAATACTAAAAACTGCAGATGTGAAATGAAGCCTGTTGACATCAACCACTGCTAGCAAGAGGGGAAGGTGCAGACTATGTAAAGAAACGCCATAAGTAGCTTACAGACCAACTTCATAAAGAAAATGCTGTTTTTAACCTAAAAGAATCCTGAAATAAATGTACAAACATGTGATACAATTTACAGTATACCCAGTAGATGCTTTGTAAATAAAAGCGAAACATGTCAGGTGTAATTCTTTTTAATTACATTGCAGTCAGCTCAAGACAGTTAAACTATAACAACAGATCAATAAATTATTTTTTTTATTTTTTCTTACATGGTGCAGCATAAAATCTTCAAAGAGAAATTTGTCATTGATATAAATTTTCTGTGAATTAGTGAGAACAGACTAAGATTGCTAGCAAATACTGGAGAAACATAAATGGTTCACATTTTGTAGCTGTTCAAGAGCTTATCTCTTGCCCTCTGTCACTCAAAGTACATGAATATACAACTTCTGAAGGTAAAACTGTAAACAGAGTTGCTCATTCTGGGAGCACGTGTTGAGAAAGAGAACACATAGTAAGACATGGAGGTGAAATAAGTTATAGTCAGAATTTGATGAAAGCTGTACTAATATGAACATTTTTTTAAATTTATTTGTGCTACAGTATGGTGGTGCTATACAAGTTTAAAGAAAAACCACCTTATTGAACGCCAGTATTGCTTGTGTGTTGATGTGCCATATGAAGGGTTTATATTCCAGAGTCTGGTTTGTACCTACTAGAAACCACTATTGGAGCAGAAAGAGAATTATTACCTTGTTGCCGATTTTAAGAGGGAGTGACAGTTTTTGTGATAGTCTTGCAACCTTAAGCTGAATAACCAAAAGGGCAGATTAATAATATTCTGCAAAATCTCTTTTCAGTTGGTTTTACAAAGCATGTGGATAACATTGCTTGCAAATTACACATGTATTCCTATGGTTCTTTATGGTACTAGAAAGGACTCTTCAAATCCATTTCTTAATGCACACACTGTGCTGCATACATCATGCCATGGTGAAGAAGCGGCGGGAATGTGGATTGTGCCAGAATACACATTACCACAGAAGTGCAGCTGTAATTCAATACTTCTGAAGATAAATTGACAATTTACTGTCAGTAAATGGTTATGATATTACTGTAAGGGCTAGAGGCATGGTCACAAAAACTCGTGGATTGTTGCTGACTCAAAATGCTCACCAACTACTTGTGTCAGTACAAAAGGATGCCAGATGCAGAATGCTGCCACAGGTGAATTGCCGGCTGCTGCATGATAGCTCAGTCTGTCTTTCTCAACTCGCACTGGAATATAAGTTTGCGATTGTTCGGGGATAGGGTGACAGACACAGTAAAGACGAGTTGGCATAGCATGCTTGTTGTTATAAATTGTATTTTGGAATAAAGTGGTGAAAATTACTCAGTCTCTGCGTGTTGATGCTCTTCACAGGCATAACGCTTAAACTGCATGTGTGGACCTCAGCCAAGGATAGCCCCCATTATATTAGTACGGGTACTTGCCATACTGTGCATTGTTTTTGACTGAAGTTAAGTGTCTTTATGTATTAGTAGGCAGAGGGGCAGTACTTCGTGAAATTCTGGTTATTTTCAAATTGTGCTAGCTTGGTATTATTCATTACTGTAACATACAGAAGTATTTCACAGGGGTGTGTGTGTGTGTGTGTGTGTGTGTGTGTGTGTGTGTGTGTGTACTTACTTAGTTTCACTAGAAAGCTATTGTGCATAGTGTTTCCAGTTGTGTGTTTCTTTGCTCCACATGTCAGTCTGCTATAGGTGAGTGATTGCTTCTCAATATTAGGAAAAGGATAGATTGCCACACACCGCAAAGATGACACATTGAGTTGCAGAAGGGCGCAATGAAAAGACTTTTACATACGAGCTTCTGCCAAAAGCTTTCTTCAGAAAAGAGAAACACACATTCATACAAGGAAGCACATCTCTCTCTCTCTCTCTCTCTCTCTCTCTCTCTCTCTCTCTCTCTCTCACACACACACACACACACACGACCACTACCTCTGGACATCCCGGCCAGACTCAACACACGTAAGTATGTTACAGACTCATAGGAATGTGCATTTGGGTGTCTGTGTGATTGTATGTGTATGAATGTGTAGATTTCTACTTAAAGCTAGCATCTGGCCAGAGGTAGCACTCGTGTGTGCATTTCACCTTTCTGAAGAAGGCTTGGCCGAAGACTTATATGTAACAGTCTTTTCATCATACCTGCTTGCAACTCAATGAATTACTAACGTGTTATAGAAACATATGAAAAGTTTTTGCAGATGAATCTTAAGAACTTGTTTTTGCCAGGGCCAATGAAGAACACCAAACATTCGACATTTGCAACTTTTGATATATTTTTCACAAATGCGAAGACAGGGTGACATAGGATTTCAGTCATTGATGATTTATTTTATTTCTTCACTGAGCATTTGTTTATATCATTGTTGGTTTTTGGTTGTTTAAATACTCATTCATTACTTATTGAGTGAGTAGATGGATGGCATTAGCATTTAATCTAAGATGGCAGCAATAAATTCTAATAAACATTTATCCTGAAGATAATAGGGAAGGTATACAGAAAAAAGTTGCTGAAGATTCAGAAATTATTGCAGGTCATTTTTAATGCTTCAAACACTTGAGAATAAATGGTTTACGTGATTGATTGCCGTATGATAGCAGGAAGATAGAGTAGAAATGGTTAAAAAGGAAAGGCTGGTCAACCTTCCCCACTCTGTGTCCTTAGCAAGGAAGACACTAATATTTTTGGAAGTTAGGATAATCTCATCACTTTGATGTATGTACATTGGCAGTACTAAACATTTTGACTCCTGTTAGTAACCATCCTGTACAATAATAGTTAAAGAAAATTACAGGAAGAACTGTAGCATTAGATATTTAATTTATTCTTAATTACATTCCTGTAACACTTAATCAACTTTCTCGTATAGAAGGATAGTAAAAGTTTCATGGCATCAAGTATTGAGTCTGTGCATCAAGTAGTAATAAGAAATCTTTTGACTTTATCATAAAGAAAGCACAAAGTATGCAATGTCCACAAAAAATTGGAAACTTGTTGTTTCAAGCAAAATTCATAATGACATCTTGGGTTGCCGGGTGTTCTGCCGGATATCAGCGTCGTACTTGCACGATATTTCGGTCACGTAGCTCGTAACCTTCATCAGGTGCGACCTGAGACTGCTCCTCGAGTGGACCTGGTCCAGTATTTATGCCTGTGGCCTTCCCCCTCCACCAACGGCTGCAGGCGCTTCCTCTGTGGTCCGCACCCATTCCCTGCGACCTGCTGGAGCGTTGCTGCTCCGTTTCCGTCCGCTGCAGTTCTAGGTGTTCCCTCTGTGGTCCGCGCCCACCAAACTCGCTTCTGGGGGTTTCATCTACGGTCTGGGGTACCAAGCGTTCCCCCTGCGGTCCACGCCCGCTCACCACGACCTGTTGGAGCGTTGCCGCTCCGTTTTTCGTCCGCTGCGGCTCTGGATGTTCCCTCTGCAGTCCGCACCCACCAGTCCCACTTCTGGGTGTTCCATCTTCGGTCTGGTGCACCTGGCAGTCCGTCAGGGGCTCGTTTTCCATCTCCGTGTCTCTGGTTCTTCTGTTTGTGTAGTGTTGCAGCTGGCCCCGTTGCTCATTTAACAATTCCAGAGCCGGATCCCAGGCTCTGCTTAGCTGGTACCCTGTGTCACGGTTCATAAGATCGTCAGCCATTTTAATTTCTATCGATTCTCTTATAACACTGTCCCAAAATCTGGGTGTTTGTGCTAGAATCTTGGTATCCTCATACTTCATGGCATGATCTAGCTCTAGACAGTGTTCAGCAATGGCTGACTTAGTCACCTGTCTTAATCTAGTGTGCCTCTGATGTTCTTTGCACCTGATCTCCACAGTTCTTGTCGTCTGGCCAATGTAGGACATGCCACATTGACAAGGTATATTGTAAATCCCTGGTTTTTGTAACCCCAGGTCGTCTTTGACACTCCCCAGCAGTCCCCCGATCTTGTTGGATGGACAGAAAACACACTTGATATTGTGTTTGCGGAGGATCCTACTGATTCTGGCAGAAATAGAGCCAGCATAGGGCAGATATGCCACCTTCTTTGTTTCATCTTGGTCTTCTTCAGGAACCTGTGGTATAGTGGCTGGTTGGAGTGCCCTCTCAATTTGTCTGTCCGTGTATCCACTCTTGGAGAAAACTGTTTTGAGATGTTCTATCTCTATAGGTAGATTCTCTTGGTCTGACAGGGCACGTGCTCTGTCCATCAAAGTCTTCAGAACCCCATTCTTCTGTGCAGGGTGGTGACAGCTGCTGGCCTGCAGATTAAATCAGTGTGTGTTGGTTTTCGATACACACTGTGGCCAATTGATCCATCTGCTTTCCTCTGGTCTAGTACATCCAGAAATGGCAGCTGGCCATTCTTCTCCAGTTCCATGGTGAACTTGATATTAGGGTGGCATGAGTTAAGATGTTCAAGAAACTCATTGAGCCTGTCCATCCCATGTGGCCAGATCACGAAGGTGTCATCCACATACCTAAAGAAGCATGTGGGTTTAAATATGGCTGTCTCCAATGCCCTCTCCTCAAAACTCTCCATAAACATGTTGGCAACCACAGGGGACAGTGGGCTGCCCATAGCTACACCTTCGGTTTGCTCGTAATATTGGTTTCTGTACAGGAAATACGTGGATGTCAGTGTATGACTGAACAGGTCCAACAGAGCACTGTCAAATTTCTCTGCAATCAGTTCTAGTGAGTCTTTCAGTGGGACCCTGGTGAACAGCGATACCACATCAAAACTAACCATGATGTCCGGGGGACTGCTGGGGAGTGTCAAAGACGACCTGGGGTTACAAAAACCAGGGATTTACAATATACCTTGTCAATGTGGCATGTCCTACATTGGCCAGACGACAAGAACTGTGGAGATCAGGTGCAAAGAACATCAGAGGCACACTAGATTAAGACAGGTGACTAAGTCAGCCATTGCTGAACACTGTCTAGAGCTAGATCATGCCATGAAGTATGAGGATACCAAGATTCTAGCACAAACGCCCAGATTTTGGGACAGTGTTATAAGAGAATCGATAGAAATTAAAATGGCTGACGATCTTATGAACCATGACACAGGGTACCAGCTAAGCAGAGCCTGGGATCCGGCTCTGGAATTGTTAAAGGAGCAACGGGGCCAGCTGCAACACTACACAAACAGAAGAACCAGAGACATGGAGATGGAAAACGAACCCCTGACGGACTGCCAGGTGCACCAGACCGAAGATGGAACACCCAGAAGTGGGACTGGTGGGCGCGGACCGCAGAGGGAATATCCAGAGCCGCAGCGGACGAAAAACGGAGCGGCAACGCTCCAACAGGTCGTGGTGAGCGGGCGTGGACCGCAGGAGGAACGCTTGGTACCCCAGACCGTAGATGAAACCCCCAGGAGCGAGTTTGGTGGGCGCGGACCGCAGAGGGAACACCTAGAACTGCAGCGGACGGAAAACGGAGCAGCAACGCTCCAGCAGGTCGCAGGGAATGGGTGCGGACCAAAGAGGAAGCGCCTGCAGCCGTTGGTGGAGGGGGAAGGCCATAGGCATAAATACTGGACCAGGTCCACTCGAGGAGCAGTCTCAGGTCGCACCTGATGAAGGTTACGAGCTACGTGACCGAAATGTCGTGCAAGTACGACGCTGATATCCGGCAGAACGCCCGACAACCCAAGATATCATTAGATCGCTGGGAAAGCCTGAAGAGTTAAAATTCATAATAATTGAAACAAAGCAGTCAAGAGATCTTACCTGAGATTCACTTTTCTGACAGAACAGTGATAAAAATTAAGACATTGAAAACCATTGGCCACCAGATTAATTAGTTCTTCTCAGCTATGGATGAAAAATAGCTCCTACAATCAACCGGCAGATTGAGCTAGGTAGTACAGAGGTAAGGCTCTGAATTGTATGTAGAGGACTGTGGTTTAAATCTGCACCTTACCATCCATATTTAGGTTTTTTAAGGGTTCCCTAAACTGCTTCAGGTAAAGGGGATGGTTCCTTTGAAAATAACATAGTATTCTTTTCCACTTTGAATTTGTGCTCTGTCTCAATGATTTGCAATCTATCCTAATGCACAACAAGTTTTCTGTAAGACATATAATACATGAGGCTTATTCGGAAAGTAAGGTCTGAATCACCAAGCTAATCGAATGTTGCACGAACATTGAATCGTGTGCGTGCACCAACTCTCAAGCATACTTTACTCATCAAACACCACCATTAGCACTGGTATTGTTGCATTGTCAGACCAAAATGTCAAAACAATTGACCAGCATACTGACTGTGAAATACAGTCAGTGATTTGGTTTTTGACAGCAAGGGATGTTGCAGCAGTGGAAATTCATTGACAGATAAGTGAGGTGTGTGGCCCCTATGCGATGAGCCCTATGCGATGAGTGACAGCCAAGTGCTTAAGTGGGTGGGAGCTTTCAAGGACAGATGGGAAAATGTCCATGATGAACTGTGATCAGGCCAGTCATCAGTGATCTCAGAATATTTGACCAAAGCCATGGACAAAAAGATTTGTGAAGTCCAGCAATTAACAATTTCAACTTAAGTGCTCAAATTTCTGGATGTGGGTAGAACTACAGTGCACAAAATTGTCTCTGAAAAGTTTCAGTTTTCCAAATTGTGCACTTGTTGGTTTCCCAAGCTGCTTACTGAGAAATGCAAAGTGGAAAGAATGACTAGTGCTCTTGACTTTTTGGACCAGTATCGTAAGGATTACTTTTTAGGGAACATTGTCACAGGGGACAAGGCAGGAGTTTCTCACATGACCCTAGAGTCTAGACATCAGTCAATGGAATGGTATCACATGTCATCACCAGTCAAAGCCAAGGCCAAGCAGATCGAATTTATGCAGCAAGGAACAGCAGTAAATGCAGCCACTTACTGTGCTACCCTGAAGAAACTTCTGTACCATACAGAATAAGCAATGCGGCCATCGGACATCTGGAGTTTTGTTTCTGCATGACAGCACCAGATCCCATTCTGCCATTCACAACCAAAATCTGATCATATCTTTTGCAAGGGAGCAGATTGTTCACCTACCGTACAGTTCATACTTGATGCCAAGAGATTTTCACTTGGTTAAATACCTAAAGGAGTTTCTTGGCAGCAAGCATTTTGTGTTAGATGGTGAAGTGAAAGAAGCAGTTAAAGACTGGACATTGTCACAGGCAGCAGGCATCTGTGAATTATGGATACAAAAGCTTGTAGAACATTATGACAAATGTTTAAACAAATATGGAGACTATGTTGAAAAATAAACATGTAAGGAATTAAATGAAAACATTTTTTTTAAAAAAAAAAAAATCTGTGAAGGTTTATGTTTTGTAAGAAATTGGATCTTACATTCCAAATAACCCTTGCATGACATTATTTTATAGTTATATTTATTATTTATAGCTGTGATAGTACCCCAAAAATTTGTTTTATAATATTTGGTGCCACAGAGAGTAATAATTGACAATTTTACATCACATCAAGGGCCTACTGGGAATTCTCGTGGCTTGGCCTGAGAAGTTATGCCACACGGCACCGGTCAGAGGTCAGGGAAGTGGTGACAGCTCTGCATCCGGACAGACTGGTGGCATAGATGATCCAAGCGTGCTTCCCCTGGGTCCCACAGCCCAGTGGTTCCCTCTGCTGCCAGTCACGGGCCCAGCATCTGGGTCACGCCTCAGCACAACTGGAGCTGCACCAGTCGTTGCTGCTGGTGCCGCCACTGTCCAGCAGGCTGACAAGTCTCAGGTGAGAATGGAGCCCTTCATCAGCTGTTGCTCAGTAGGCTGAATTTTTGTATTTCATGTAATCCAGTAAAACTTCTGTATGAAAGATACAAGGTTATATGAGGGCAGTTCAGTTGGTACCCATGTTAGGAATAAAGACACCTCCCCCCCCCCCCTCCCCCGCCCCAAAGAAAATAAATAATTTTTCAGCGTAGTCCCCTTTTAGGGGTATACACATCTCGGCCATTTTTTAATCCCTCCATCAAATAATAATTTGTCAAGCTGTCTAAGATTTGCCTCTGTCTTGACAATCAGCTGCTCATCTGAGCAGGTGAAAAAACAAAAAAGGGGAGAGAGAGAGAGAGAGAGAGAGAGAGAGAGAGAGAGAGAGAGAGAGAGAGAGAGGACCTGTGAGCTATGTCTTTGTGTATGGCAATGGGAATAAATCTCATGGACCTGTGGCAGGGGAATATGGAGTTTGTGACA
Organism: Schistocerca piceifrons; assembly: GCF_021461385.2. NCBI lineage: Eukaryota > Metazoa > Arthropoda > Insecta > Orthoptera > Acrididae > Schistocerca > Schistocerca piceifrons. The sequence continues at coordinate 498,104,791 of NC_060144.1, forward strand.
ACAGTTTATGCAGTTTTGCACAGATAGTTCCAGATGAATGTGCTAGTGCATTGTTTGGGTGAACTTCTTTGCCAAATAGGACTGTTTCCTTGAATTTCTTGTCAAAGCTGACCTATAGTCCATTGTAGTAATGTGAAGAGATAATTTTTCTACCTTTTAAAAGTCTATATTTACGATGCCCTTCATATTCCAAAAAATCATTGTCATAATTTTTCCAGCCGATGGAACCACATTTGCTCTCTTCAGAGCAGATTCATGTGCAGTAACCCATTATTTTGATTTGTGCTTCATTTTCAGAATATGATGACGAATCCACGTCTTATTGATGAGTACAACTCAATGCTCAAGATTGTATCTCACTTAAATTGTTCCAAACACAACTTCCATGCTGTGAGCTGCATCTGCTGTATTAAATTCCTGCCTTGTTCTTCATAACATGTCCTCTGTCACTGTTGCAATCACATCATTGATACATAGTCTTTACATAGGAATATTGTTCACTATGATAGTGTACACACAGTCCTTCATAAATCCCCACAAGATGAATTGCAGTGGGGTAATGTTGAGGGAAAGTGGTGGCCAGCTGATGGATCCCCTGCATCTAATCCAGCGATAGGGAAATTTCATTGACGGGAACTTGTGAACAGCCTTTGACCAATGTGGTGAAGCACCATCTTGTTGAAAGGTGATTTTGTGTTGCAAGTTTTGTGTCTGAGGGTATACAGACTGCTCCAACATGTCCAGATACACTGATGCACTTACTGTATTTTCTGCCAAGAAGAATGCTTGGACAGTCCTTTCGTGCAGTAGCTCATACCAGACATTCAGTTTATGTCTACCACGAACATGTTCATGATAGTGTGCGGATGTTATGAACCTCAAATCTGAACATTACACTGATTAACTATTCCTGATATGTCAAAGGGTGCCTCATCTGAGAATAAGCATTTCTTCAGGATGCTGGCATTCATGTCAGTACACAGCAGCACATCTGTAGCTCATTGCTGTTAGCATGCTTTGTCGTACAGCATTAGATATTACAGAATTTGCATTTTGTAAGCATACAAATGAAGATGATGGTTTACTGCACAATGCAGTGTTGCTCAGAGTACATTAAGTTTCCTAGATGCTTGCTGAATTAACTTAATGTGGGCTTCTGAGAAATGCATGTCTGATGTCCTCCACTGTCTCTTCCAAAATATAAAACTGCCAAAAACTTATGATGCCATTCTTTAATTTTTTCACATCAATAGAACCTGCAGTAATTTCTTTGCACAGTAATAGTTGATTATGTTTGTGCAAACCACAATACTGCTTGCTGCTCTACAGAGTAGCCACTTTCACTTCATGCAATCATACTGCACTCTGACAACAATAGTTGGAACATATGATGGCTTATAAATTGTTTGATATGCTGTAGCACATGGTACAATTTCATTGTCATATCTACTGTTGTTTTTTTTTCCGTGGCCTTTGAAATATGGGAATTTTGAAGGACGACAACTCTGTAAGGTTGAATTCTTTGGGAAACAGTTTTCCTACTGAACTCAGTAACTGGAGACATTTCCTTGATACTACTTTATTGTCAGCCATTGAGAAAAGCCATTCTGTCTGGTCTTCCTTCTTCCAATTGAAGATACTGTACTAACTGATTAGTTACAGAAAATGATACGAGGAGTTTGGGTCCTTTACTGCAGTACATGTATCACCTGATCCGAAGCAGGCTGTGCATTGTCTTCCTGAACCATCATATAGCAAAATGTAATTTATCCTTCTGTAACTACCATTCATCACTGGTTTTATTATTATTTATACAGATATCTTCTGCTTTATTTATTGGCTGTAGACAGTTTCTGAACTTAACAGTCAGGTGGTGCAGTTTTTCTCCTTTTTTCTTTTCTTTTTTTTCCCCCTTTTCTTTTCTTTTTGTTTTCCTGTCCCTGTATTACTCAGTATGCTTTCTGGTTAAAATAAATTTTCTATTTTTTCCGTTTCTTCATGCTGTCTTTGCTCACTTTTAACCATTCCAGTATCATTTTCAACTGACTTTTGTTTCTTTTTCATTTGTGTGAAAATTCATTCCAGTATTCAGTGTTCTCTTTGCACATTTTTTGTCTTAATTTAAACAGTTATTTCTACTTTGTTTTCAAAACACAAACAAGCCCCAGAAAGAATGAATATAAGGAAACAGAGAAGGCTTTGGAAGTGGGCTAAGAATTGGATCTTTGCACCTACATACTTGGAGAAGGAAAACAGAAGAAGTTACAGATTTGCTGGAAGAAGAAAACTGGTCGTCGTAGGATTGGGGGACACAATGTGGAGAGGACAAGGAACAAAAGAGCTGATGAAAGGATTCCAGCCATACTGGAATGAAAATGAGCTAGAATGAAGAACGGAATTGGGATTGTCTTCCATAATGGTCTTGAAGAGGATGTGAAAGGAATAAATGACAGGATAATGAAGTTAAAATATCAGACAATAAATGCCTTTTGAGATAACGCAGGTACATGGTCCACAAGTAGGTTTTTAGATACAGGAAAAGGTATACTTGGAGGAGGATATTGGGATACAGATGGTCAGAATACAGTAATGTAGGTAACCCCAATGTTCCTGCCGGCAGAGGGAAAAAGAGAAAAGGAAAGGATATGAAGAGATATTGGGAAAGGGACGATGGGGTAACAGAAAGGAAGAAAGAAGGAAGGAAGCTATGAGATCTCTGCAAGAAAAATGTGTTGCTGATTTGAAATTTTTGGGATAAGCAGTAAGAAAGTCTTAAAGTATTATGGTACAGCTGTGATTAGAAATGGACGTCTGCTATGGACTGTACCATCTTTGACAAGGAATAAAAACGCATGTCACTGGCTTAAAGGTAATGCACTAAGTTTCATCAGATTATGGCCACCACCTGCCACTGATTAGTCAAAGAGCCATGATTGAAAAAAAAGAACACAAAGACAAGAGAGAGAGAAAAAAATGGAAACTGAAAGAGGAGGAAATCAGAGAAAAGTAACATGTAAGGGAACAAGGCACTTTTAAGTGAAGTCATAATAGTAGAAGAGGAATGGTAGAAGTTTAAAACAATGCTTGTTGAAACTGCAGTGTCTGTTTCTGGAAGAACAAGCAACGTTATAAGGTGAGAAAAAAAACTTTATAGAGTGAGAGTCAAAAAATCTGTGCAGGACAAGAAGAGAACATTTGAGATATGTTTCGGCAAATGACCCAAGATGCAGTGGGTGAATCTAACATCAGGAAGATAGTATCAGAAGAGATAAGACATGGTTCAACTTATGGACAGAGGTGAAATGAACAGAAAATGACAGTATGAGATGACGAGGGTAAAGAGGAAAGGCATGAGTAACCCCACTAAGCTAGATGCAAATGGAAAAGATAAATAATAAAAAGAAGTAAAAGTAATGTGGAAAGAGCACTTAGAAGTCTTTTAAATCCACGTTGGGAAAGCTGAGGAGGAGAGCCACTTTGAAGAGGTAGATAGCAACCTAGGGAAACGATTTGATCCTGACAGAAGTTGAATCAGTAATGGGAACTATGGAAGAGGTGTAGATTGAGTGTCAGTTGAAATGGTATGAACAGCTTATATTATAAAGTGGCAGTGGCTATACCATACTGTGAGAGCTGTTTTGATCAAGAAGACAACTTCAGAAGACTTTAAGAAAGTAAACAAGAGAACTGAAAAATTATGGAGGAGTGACACTAGTTTGCCATTCTGCAAAAATATTTGAGAAAATTTGAGGAAAGAGAATAAGGAACAAAGATGAGATAAAATTGGAGCATGCTTCAGGCTGGGAGGTGAACTGCAGACTTCATGCATGTGATGAGGCAGCTGCAGGAAAGACATTGAGCATAGGCAACTTTTACTGACAGCCTTCTTGGATCTTGAGAATGTGTACAACAATGTGTGCTGCAGTAGGGTACTGGTAGTGCTGGATAACATAGGCAGGCAAAAATATGAAATTGGCAGGCTGAAATAAATGTGGCACAGAAGTAAAAGCTAATTTAAAATAGGAGATAAGGCAATAGATAAAGAAGAGAAGGGGCTTAAAATGAGAAACTGCACTTCCTCTCTAACTTTTGTGCTTGTTGTGAATGACATGGTGCACAAGATACTGACTTCCAGTGATGCCTTAGTGCTCTGGGGATTAAGGAAGATAAATTTCAGCAACAATAATTGCATGGGCAGAGATGGTTGGATTAGATGGTATGAAATTTAATGCGAAGAAGAATGAGTTCATGATGTGAACAGACAAAGGGAGAGGACTACCCCAGGATGAACTTGCAAAGGAACAACTTTAAAAAGTTGACACATTCAACAAAACAAAATGAAAGAAAGAAATGAAGAAGTCAATGAGAAATGGAGGCAACCAGTAACATTTCCGAGAAATATCAGACTTATTATGCGATAAAGTTATCACACAGATGACCAAGTGAATAATGTGTTGATTCTAATATTTGATTATCCTGACTTACACTTCCGAAAAATTCACAATGAAGACAAGAAATTTAAGCAAGATAGAAGCACAGGAAGTGAAATTTCACAGAAGCTGAGGGGAAGTAAAAAGATGGACAAATTAAGAGATGAGGGAGATGGTAAAGGAAGTTACCTTATAGGAGTGGATATAAGACCAGCTTTGTGGTAAATGAATTAAGGCTTCAAGGCAAGAGACCAAGAAGACGACCTAGGGATGGTTGGCTATAAAGAGTGTAGCAGAACATTCAAGAAAAGAAGAAAAATGAAACAGAGTGATGCCAGCATAATGGTGGAAAGAGAGAGGAAAATGGAAAAACTTATGTGCAAAACTGGCTGACTCGTGGCCGGAAACTGTTACGTATGATGATGATTCCTATTTTATAGTTCCACAGTCTGCTACCTCTGGGATGCTTTACATTTCCTGCTTTCTGCTTATATAGTTTCCAAATAATGATATGATTGGCTCTTGTTTTTGTTTATCTTTTCACTTAAAAGTAACTTATTGTCCTCCCATACTCTATATGTTGAAGGACCAGTTATTAACTCAAAGACTTCTATGTGCTTTAGCTTGCTTTATGCCATGTAATGATCTGATCTTGTGGTGAACATGACCAAACAGTGGTTGTTTTAAAAGTTTTTATATCCTTGAAAAGCCATAATATAACAATAAATATTATTTATTTCAGTATTTTCGCCTATAAGAAGTTGACGGAGCCCCATTTATAGGTACAGTGTCAGAAATGAAGTGTCTTCTTTGTTGACCTGATTATACTAACAGCACTTGACTGTTAATTTGTGCTGTGCCAATAATTATAATGTTGAGTTTTTGCCTTGGCATTTAACCATCCTGTGTGTGTGTGTGTGTGTGTGTGTGTGTGTGTGTGTGTGTGTCTCCTCATATTAATAACACATTGCGTTCTTAAAGTGTTGCCAAATGACTGATTTGGTAACACACTAATTTATTCTGTACAATAATACATTACAAATTATTTAGGGTCATTAACTAACTAAACTGGTTGACAGGGAGTGATGGATGTAAATGAAATTGCTGGATTGAAAATTAATTCACTTGTACCTACAATATGTTTGGTGATAGAAATTCATTGATTTCTTCAGCTTTCAAATTAACATGCTTTTTGCCAAACATTAACATACAGTATCAGATATCCATATTCTTCAGTGACTTGGAGATTCTGTTAAATGCAGATAATTGGAATAAACAAAATTAAATTGTAGTGCACAAAGAGGGTGCATAAGGAAAGAAGGTAGCTGTAAGAAAATAATCTTCATGGATGTTGAGGAATAGAAAGGCTTCATACTGAAGGATGAAAGGAGAAATACAGTCATTATACAAGCAAAAGAACTTATCTACATTATCTCTCCACATTTGTGTACCCTAGAATTTTGCAGTCACTCATTTCCTCTTTCCCATAATTTCATGGTTTATAATAGCTCATAGTGATACAAACACTTCCACTTCCCTTAGGGGGGCCTAACATATCCATACTGTGGATGTCTATCTATAAGAAGAAAACGTGAGTGACTTTGGCAGACACTGTAAGAAACAGCTTTGTCAGGGGGTTAGTGTGAATGCAGTTGCTAAGAATAAGTGAGAAGTCCACCATCGATGGTATGAACATGTACTGAGAGCAGTGCAGGAGAAAGAGACATATTATACACACTAGCTCAGTCTGTATCTATGAAGACCTTGAGGAAGACAAAAGATTTGGTGGATGGATACACTCAGTGAAGACAATGCAATCTTACAAGTAAAAGAGAGAATTGATCTTAGAATTGAATTTGATAATTATTTTTTCATTGTGTGTTAGAACACCTTTTCGTTCATCTCAGCTCTCTCTCTCTCTCTCTCTCTCTCTCTCTCTCTCTCTCTCACACACACACACACACACACACACACACACACACACACCATGGTGTATCAGTCATTGGGAGAATTTTGTTTTTGTAATGTGTAGATGGGAACAAGTACAACTACAATGTGTGTCACATAGCGCTCAGTGTTGGTGGATCAGTTCATTTCTTGCTAGAAACAAAATAATATTTTAAGTGGAAGCTTATATCCTCATTCCCACATTTGATTGAGTGGCCCCAAATTAGTCTGGTGTGATTTCAGTTTAAAAACATGTTAAACTGTTCGGGCTAGGAAGATATGGCAAAAAAAAATGTTTACTGGGATTTTAATATCTTTTGTTGTTATTGACTGATAGAGAGCAAGCCATGTAGTGCTAAAACAGCCGGGTACAGTTATCACTTAAAGCTCTTCTGCACAAACGTCTTGAATGTGCCTAACTTGCCCATCTCAAGTGCCAACCCTTGCCACATTGTTTGTTACCACCATGCAGCTGCACTTCAGTGTTGCTGCTGGAGTACTATTATTTTTTGTATTCTGCTGTCCCTGTAGTAGATACACTCAGTTGCAAATCTCTAAATCACTAGAAAAATCTATGGCAGTATTATCTCACTGCCTTTAGCTGTGCAGCAGTAAGCAAACAGTTTTACAGTCAGAGGGCCTCACATGATAAGATCTCCATAACTACACACCTGTCCCCAACAAAAATAGAATATTGATTAGCATGTACATTCCAGTTTCCAAATGAAGCTCAATTAGAAAACTTTTTGTCATTAATCAGTGAAAAAGTTCTGTGTGAGATTTATGCCACTGTTGAAGCTGTGAAATAGGAAAGAAAGTTATTATTCAGGAGCAAATGTTTGTGCATTGTCTTTCTGAAAGTACAGGTAACCTGTAAGTGCAGTATGTGATGAAACAGCTGCACATTATTCGAAAGTAGATTTTTGTGTCATTCACTGGTGAAAGACTATGGCTGATGTACCCATACCTTGTATGTACCCCTCACATGAGACTGCCTCCACGATCTTGTCTGAATGGTGCCCTGTTGATGAGTATACATTTTATTTTCAGTATTCTCATACCCTGCCATTGACACATACCGATGTGTACCGTGATTTTCAGTCTGGCCCCCAGGGGGCTCACGACTCCCTTGTGGGTCTGTGCAATGCAAGCACTGAGTGACAAGCTATTGTATCAGCTCTTTCCTTTCTTGTGCTGCAATATCTCAACTCCAACTTTCCTTACTTCTCATACTTTTGAGCCCATAATGAGAGTCCTTGATGTTGACACAACTATTTCTCTAGGTTGTTATATCTTTTGTTTACATCTTTCTCCTTTTACTTTTGACCATGAACATTTTGGCTAAGTGTTTTTGGTTCCATTTTTGATTTCACTTCAATTTTCCAAAGTTTTCCTGTAGTGTGGACCAGGTGGCGAAAAACGGCTTAGATATCACCAATGTACCTATAGTATAGAAGATCCTTACACACAATAACTAAACAGACATATCAATGTGTTTGAAAACCATTGTGGTAGGCCATTCCATCATAGTGATGTCATTTACCCTCTCAGTAGAGCTCCCTGAAAACAAAGGGTTGCAACTTCTACTGTCAGAGCTGTTGACTCCACATAAATGCCAAGAAATGTCATCTTCCTGAGAACCAGGACTCCTAGCAAGGTCATCAAGCCAAGATCACCTTTTCTGCGGCTGGATGGTGTCTGTGGTGAGAGTACTTAATCAGATCAGATGTCATCAGGGCAGATGTTTCACAGATGAAGCAAATCAGATTAAACCAAAACAATAACTGTAATGACTTGTCACTCAGTGGATAGAGAGAAATTCTTTAACGAAGAAACTTACAGCCCCATTGCATTTCGATCTCTGGCCTCATCGAGGGATGAGCGACAAGCACAAGCACAGAGCAGAGGAACTCACAAATTCTGTCAATACCTGATACATTCTTGAACTAATGGAGACTCATTTACAACCATAATCTTTGTGAAATATAGTGAGGATAAGTTCGGTAGCTGTATTGGGGGAAAAAGTGATAAATGGATCCCTCCTTATCAAAACATAACTGCTATGCAGGCACAAGCACTCCTGAAATGTAACAAACTGGGAGACGTTCCTGTCACTGTCAGTCCGCATAAAAATCTCTATTTGACCCACGAATATGACCGAGTGACGTGGCACAGTGGTTAGAACACCAGACTCTCATTTGGGAGGATGCCACTTCAAACCAGCGGCTGATTTAGGTTTTCCAGGATTTCCCTAAATCACTTCAGGCAAATGTCGGGTTGGTTCCTTTGAAAGAGCTTGGCGAACTTCGTTCCCCATCCTTCCTTAATCTGATGGGACCGATGACCTCGCTGTTTGATGGGACTGATGACCTCGCTGTTTGGTCCACTACCCCAAATCAACCAACCAACCAAGAATATGAATTAGAAATAGTGTTATTTAGCACACAGAAGAAGCACTGAGCAGCAATCAGGCATATTTAAAAGTAGACTAAGCTATCGGACACTATCTTCTGGAGTGGGTAATGTACATAAGAGGCATGTGTTGGGAAGGGGAGGTATAGCAGGGTGCGGGTGGGAGAAGATACTATAGCAGTGCCTGTGGGAGTTTACAGGGACATGGTGAGTACAGGGATGTGGACAGCAGCATTCAGCATTTGGAGGCTGAGCTGGGGAGAAGTGAGGAGTGGGTGGGGGGTGGGGTTGAGTGCGGGGGGGGGGGGGGGGGGATGACTACACAGTCCCACTGGGGGGGGGGGGGGGGGGGGGACACAGAAGGCTTGTGTAAGGATGAAATGGGAGCAGAGAAGAATGTTGAGGCAGGTGAAGTACTGGCACTAGCAGTGGTTGAGGCCAGGGGTTTGATGGCAACCAAGGGATGTTGCAGGGAGAGTTCCCACTTGTGCAGTTCAGAAAAGCTGGCGTTGGTGGGAAGAATACAGTGACACAGGCTGTAAAGCAGCGATTACAAGTTCCCACCCCACACCTTACTTGTACCCTCTCTACCACCTTCAACTGAAATATCTACTCACTTCAGCTGGGCCTCTCCACACAAAGACAGCCGTGACAATTGTGTGTGTGTGTGTGTGTGTGTGTGTGTGTGAGAGAGAGAGAGAGAGAGAGAGAGAGAGAGAGAGAGAGAGAGTGAGTGTGTTTTTAAAACTCTGAAGGTGGTTTGTGTCCAACAACTAAGTCGTATTTTAAATATGCTTATCTGCCGTTAAGTGTCTCCTCTATATGGTATCAATCTATCCTAATTCTTAATGTTGTTATTGGCTCCCAAATTTTGCATTGTTCAGTGTGACCCACTATTTTACCCCACCAAGACTTGAAACAGCAGACCAATGATGGATGGCAATCCAACTTAACAATATGAGGATTTCATCTGCCAAATCCAGAAAGGCCCCAAGTACAACAGAATAAACAGGATTGCCTTTATTTTTGGTTTTGAAGGGAAAAGAATTATTTGAGACATTTATGTTATGGTCTATGAATGTGCTATTATGTACATTTCCAGTGCCTATGCTTTGGTGATATGTCTTCCTGCTGTGTCGTTGACCCTATCTGTGGAAAGGCTTTGTAGGATAACTGACTGTGTACAATTTCCTGTATGTGTTGGTTACCCACGCCAGCATCCTCCACATTCAACAGCCTTCATTGGCCTAAGAAAATAAAAAAAAATGAGAGAGAGGGAGGAGGAGGAGGAGAAAGGGAGATCCAAGAATATAAAATGCTAGACCTGTTACCTTATCTTGTGTCCACAAAGAAATATGAATGTCTTCACATCATCAAAATGGTCTAGATTATTTCAAGCACTGTGCACAGTCTTCTACCTGATATGCCTTTTAGCCACAGCCACACAAATCGCATGACTACTCATTTGAAGTAGTAACTACTTTAGTCTACAAACATATAACACCAAAGCTTCCATGCTGGTGCAGCTGGAAACACCTCAATTGTTTCTGCATCTATGTAGGATAGGACACCATCCAAGACATTCTCCTCCTGACATGAAGCAGAAATGTGACCTCACACAAGCCAGTGGATGAAAGAGCCACAGGCAACGTGACACAGAGCAGCTCCTTCATCACCCAATCTGGAGCTTAAAGACAACAAATTGCCACACAAACTCTAACCTCCTTAGGTACAAAAAGAGAGAGAAATAAGTATAAGTCAGACAGAAGGAAAGGAAAAACCTAAACTAGAAGCAGATTTGACAGTTCAGACAGAATCAGATATCCCCTTACATACAGAAGACTCCACATATGTGGATGTTACCCCATGCCTCACAGGTAGCACAAGACCAACACCTACATCTTTCATCTTCTCTGCAATGCTTCAACCTCTTTAATGTTATTACAAAGGAGTTGTAATGGATAGTCCCACCACCTGGCAGAGCTCTGCCAACTGATGGCAACCTGTCATATAGTATGCGACATAGGGATTACTTTTGTTAGAGAACCATCTCTCTAATATTAGACATCATACCTATTGCAATGATCGTGTCAGTGTAAAGAGAGTATATGTGCACTAATACAACCTAACATCTGCAGCAAACAATTGCCACTTCACAACAGACTAAGGGTAGTAGCTACCTGTTTCCATATATAAAGAAAGATAACAACATGCAGTACTTACCTGTCATTGAGAGACAAGAGCTAGCCTTGTAGCAAAATTACCCAAACCCTTAATATTAATGGGGGAGTTAAATGTTCATAATCCTTTTTGAGGTAGTAGTGTTAAGTCTGGTAGAGGACAACTCTTAGAAAATCTTCTTGTGGAATTTCGATTCTGCGTCCTAAACACAGGAGCAATAACATATTTTAGCGTCGCCTGTTGTACCTTATCCTGTGTAGACTTCTCAGTATGCAGCCTGAGTGTCACCACCATGATGCAGTGGAATATCCATGAAGTCCTGCGTGACAGTGATCACTTGCCAATCGTGCAATCCCTACCAGACCAAAATGTTGACAACTCTTTAACATGCTAATACCTTAGAAAAGCTAATTGGCCAGCCTATGCTTCCAAATTGCAGATTCAAATCACCCAGGAGAAAAATATCGCTGAGGTAGTGCAGGAAGCTCCTTTCACAATTATACCTTTTTCCACAGACCTTCCTACACAAAATTGTGTACTCTGGCATTCAATGAAATAACAAAGGCCTTTAGAGAACGATGAAGAGCACTGCGATGCTATAAATGACTTCCCCATATGACCAACTTGATTACATTCAAATGACTCTTAGTGAAAGTACAGCTTTTTATTAAAAAATGGAAAAAAGAATGTTGAAACAATATGTCTCCTCTATAATGGTGCACATTCCATTATCTCCCCAAGTATAGGTTAAATTCAATGTATTTGTGGACATCAACTACACACAGGAATTTCTAATGGAGACATTATCTCTGACTCCCTGGATACTGCGGAACTTATCACAGCACAGTTTGCAGAAAAACCTGCATCTCAAAATTACCACCCTGCCTTTACAAATTATAGACAGCTAGTGGAGCTTAACATTATGTTCTTTCACTCCCATCATGTAGAAACCTGTAGTGGTCCTTTTAATGAATGAGAACTCAGTAGTGCCTTAGCTTCATGTTGATATGTCGCCAGCTTTTGAAAAATCCACAACCAGTTGCTTCAACACATGAACAACAGCAATCATGAGTATCCTGGTGATTTTTAATCGTGTATGGTGAGAGAGAATTTTTGCCCAAAGTAGAAGGAGAGCATAGTAGTACTATGCTGAAACTGGGGAAAGATGCACATAACATAGGTAATTATTGACTAATTTATCTAAATAGTTAATTGTTAGGAATAATGCTTATAATTGATTTCATTGGTGCTTCAAATGCAAATGACTACTTTCGTAATTTCAGTGTGGCTTCTGAGAATCTTGTTCTATCGCTAACCACCTTTTTTTTTTTTTTTTTTTTTTTTTTTTTTTTTTTTTTTTTTTTTTTTTTTACTGTATCCTTTGATTTCCAAAATGTTTATGATACTATGTGGTGATATCACATTTTACCTTCTTTACACAAGTGGAGATTTTGGGTTGCCTACCCATTTTTGTACAGAACTTTGCATCACCAGGATATATTTGGGTATGAGGTGGCATGATCCTTGGTACCCAGTGATCCAAGGAATAGCATCTTACAGAAATCGGTGCTGGTTGCTGCCATTTTTGCTATTGCAGTCATTGGTATTGTAGCCACTGTGAATCCCGAGGCCTCGCCAGCATTGTAGACAGACAAATTATGTATATATTACTGCTCAGCATCTCTCCATACTGTAGAATAGCACCTTTAAAGTGCTATACACGGGGCATAAGATGGGCAAGAAGAGTGGGTATTGTTTCTCACTAATGAAATTTCCTGTTGTGCATTTTGCAGACTTTTGTCTGTACATTCACACCCAAAACTTCACTTAGGAAACCAGCCACTAGACGTACTTGACAAATTCCACTTTTTAGAACTATTATTTGGTGGTAACCTAATGTGGAAACCACACATACGAGGATTCAAGTATAACTGCATGAGGGAACTAAATGATATCTGTTTCCTCAGCAACTTTTTCATGGGAACAGACCTAATGGCTTTATTAAGGTTTTATAAACTGCTAATTTTAATTCACTTAGACTGTGTATGTGTTGCTTACGGTTCAGAAAAACCATCTGTACTTGGGCAAGACTAACAGTTAGACTCAAAGAGCCCAAACAAACAAATGTGGTTAAAACACAGAAAATGTGATAAAAGAAATATAAAAGGCAAACTAAGATAAAATCACACTTACTCTCTCCCATTATCACCCACTCAATCACACTAACTCACAAAACATTGTGACAAATGGGAAGAAGTTCGAAAACTGCTAATTAAAACACAACAAAGACTATAGGAAAACTAAAATAGATTCACAGCATTATGTGGGTGGTTGATCACTTACTGAAAACACAGATGGGCCAACCACCCTGGTAACACATTAAAAATGTCACTCTAAAATTTTAGGGTGACAAGTCAAACAATTCACAAAATTTTAAAAGTCACACCGCATTTTTTTTATTATCAGCTAAAATAGACAGCAAATCTGTCAGCCAATTAGCTGCTGTCCACAGCTCTAAAAATAAAGCACAGTTTAGTAAAATGTGTCACATTGTGATCTGTATGCCACAAGCACCACACATTGGAGAGTCCTCTCTCCTGAGCAAAATGTATGTGTCTTAGGGCTGTGGCATATACAAAGGCAAGTAAGGAGATATGCCATAACCATGTTGTTGACTTAAGTAGACACAGCTTATTGTATGTCACTTCCAGCCACTCGTCTTCCCATCTGTGCATGACTAACTCAACAGCGAGACAATAGCATACAGAGGGATGACACGCTGAACTAATTAAGGATCGTGACCCACCTCCTTGGCTGCTGCAACCACCTTTCATTCACCACAATACTCATGTGCTGTGACACCCAGCAGAAAGACCTCTTCTTTCCCAGCTGTTGTAGGAGGAGGAGGAGGAGGAGGGTGTCCTGGATATTCTGGACTACTTTATTTACTGTGTTGTAGAGAATGAAGGGCGCTCAGGGAATCGGAACAAACAAGGAATGTAGCACTCAAAGCATTTCTCATCTGCTCCAGTGCCCACAGTATCACGTATAATTTGGAATTGAAGACTGTAAAGTCTTGAGGCAGTTGGATCATGAGGGCACTCTCTAGGGAAACAGCAGATCAACCATCGGAGTCACCTGTTTAGTCCACCCATAAATTCAGCTACAGAGTTGTGACATTCAGCTGAAATATCATAAAGTAATGTATTAGAAACATATGCAGGAGTGCAACCTCTCCTGTACTGCATAAAATCTAAAATTACTCTGGGCTTGTGCAGTAACCAGGACGGCAGGCGGTTAAAATCCTGGAGTTGGTGTTGTACATGCTCCACACGAAATTACTCCAGCACATGCTGCACGTGGTTCCCAAATGGCCCTGTTGCTCATGGACGTTCCAGAGACAGATGAGCAACAGTAGGGTGTGCAGGTGAATTCGAAGCAGTGAGGAATTTACGTGCCTGACACACCACGAGGAGCTGCCACTGCATGGTGAGTGGCAGTTCCTCAGTCTCAGCACAGAGACTAGGTATGGGGCTTGTCCTAGAAGCACCTGTGCCCAGCCTAATCCCCCTCACCCCCCCCCCCCCCCTCCTCCAATTATAGATAGTGTCAATAATCTTCAAATAAGAAAGCTTCAGTGATCTATGTACTGTGCACCCATAGTCTAGCTGCAATCACACGAAAGCCCCATAAAATTGGAACAAGTGTGTCCTGTCTGCTCCCAAAGACCTGTGGCTAAGGCACTTTAAGGTATTCTATGCCTTCTGGGTTCTGGCTTGCAGGCCACTCGAATAAGGAGCATTTTAGAGAACTCAATGTGATTCTACTTATGGCTATGGTAAATACAGTTGCACTTAAAACTCTACCCTGAGGAAAAACATTCACCTGCTCAAAATGAGCTGACAGCACGTCATTAACTCGGGACTGAGAATGCACTGTGATAAGAAGGACCATATGAAGATGGGATGTGGCCACAAAAGACCCACTGGTGGAGGTGCCCTAAAATACTATGTCTCCAAGTAGTGTCGTATGCCTTACTGATGCCAAAGAGTGCACTGATACATTGATGGTTGTGTGGGAAATCCTTGTGAATAGCCCCTTCTGGAAGGGTCAAGTTGTTGACAGTGGATTGAAATCTCCTGAATCCACACTATGAGTGGCTAAGTAGTTGCCTGGTCTCCAGCATCCACATGAGACAATTGTTAATTATTTGGGCAGTTCATTAAGGCAATGCTCTGTTAGCTACTGGGCCATGTTCAATTCTTTGCTGGTTTGAGGATAGCTATCTGAATGGTCTCTCTCCATTAATCAGGAAAAGACCTGTCAGCCATATCAAATTAAGACATACAAGGTGTATTTCCTTAGATGCGGATTGCAAATGTTAAAGCATGCTGTTCTAGATTTGGTAATGACCAGGTGCAGTACCAGGAGCCTTAGACAATGCCAAATCCAGCTCCCATATGGAGAAGGGGCAGTTGTAAGACTAAAGAATTGTTGGATCTGAGGTCCAACTGGCCCCTATCTGTGGTCACACAGTAGCGGCAGATCCTGGCTGGCATTGACAGCAGTCGACCTAAAATTCTCTGTCATCATCTGAGTGATCCCTCCGGGCATTGTTTGGAGACACCCCTGTTTCAGCACAGCTGCTGTTGGTAAACGACTGTATTTACTGGAAGTCCTCCTGATGGCTTCTCACAATCCTGTAGAATAAGTGGTACAGTTGATAGAGTTCAGGAACTCTTGCCATGACCTTTTCTTCCTCTTCTGAATTACACATCAAGCCTTCTCTCTGGTGACTCGAAAGGCTGTGAGGTTGTCTGCTGTTGGGTATCATTTAAACCTTCATAATGCCACAAGCCTGACCCAGATTGCTGAGCAGCAATCAATGGTCCAACAAGGTTCATGTTGCCTCCTAAAATGACTTAAGGATGTTGGGTTGGATATGTCAACGGTAAGGTGGATCACTTTTGTGATTTGGTCCACCCATTCCTGGATGCTGCCCTGATTTTTAAACACAGCCAGCTGGCTGAACAGCGTCCAGTTAGCTCTGTTGACCATCAATTTCCAGGTCTTCTGTTCAAGTAATGCTCCATACAGCAGGTGGATTCAAAGTGAGTAGTAGTCACTGGAATGAAGGTCATCGGTTGCTTTCCACTGAGCAGACTCTGCAATGGCTGGAGAGCAGAAAGACAGATTGATGACTGAGGATAACCCAGCCAAGAAATTGGAGTCACTGTGTAGGAGAAATGGGCTGGGGAGTTGTTCTGTAAGGCCTGTGAGAGCTTCAGAGTCTTTTGCATCCAGCGAGGGTAAAGACCATGAGCAGATAGTGATTTGCTGACCCATATGAACTTAAATGGCTACGGCTTGTAGATCAGTAATCGAGGAGAAGAGAACAGAGGAGTGGTGTGCGTTATTGACAAACAGAGCAACCCCCCCCCCCCCCCCCCTCGGCTCTTTCCCGAGTCAGATCATCCTTTCAGCGGAGGGTATAGCGCCAAACACAGAGGAGTGTCAGTGGCCTTAAAATATGTTTCTTGTAGACACAAGCACAGAGAATATACCTGGGCTAGGAGTTTCAGTTCCTCAACATGAGTCCTGAACCCATCCATGTTCCACTATAGTGTGGAGCCATTTATCAAGGGGGTTGCACATCCAACCTGTCTCTCTGAAGAGGGGGAGGGGGGGACAGGTTGAAGTTTGGCTGGAAGGCTGTGGGCTCTAATAGTACAACTACAGCTTGACGCATGCACTGACAGACACGGGTTGTAATGCTGACCTACCTCCATTTGTGTAGTAGCATTGGCTGTTGAAATAGTCTTTTTAAGAACTGATGCAATGATTATGGGAGGCTTTATAGATCTTCTTGGCTTTACCATACCGGATGCATTTTGTTGTTTTAATGTCCTGTATCCTCCTTTCTTCTAGGCAGATGCTGCAGTCTCTGCTCCAGACTGCCGAGTCAGCGGATGAGGGTTGAGGTGATCGCTATAGCAAAAATCTACTAATACCAGTATTGCTGGCCCTTGTTTTGATCACAACCGAGGTAGAATCTTCCTACACATCAGTCAGGGGCCTGAAGATGGCACAGTAAAATGCTGAAACTGGTTGCCAAATAAAATAAGGTTGGAAACTAGACGGCTGAAAGGTGTTTAATGTGACATCCTTACGAAATTGAGGTGTGACAGTGTCCCCAGAGGTTGCCTGCTGACAATCATTCCACATCAACAGCCATACATCTCATTGGCGCACAGCACACCTTGAGATTGAGGGTGGTTTTTTTTTTTTTTTTTTTTTACACCATCCAGGCAGTTGGGCCTAAATCCCAGCTCCCTGTGGCATGTAACGTTCCACTGCCACACTGTACAGTGGTTGCTGAAGCATGCCCAGAGCTTACGATGACAGAGGAGTGGCATGCTTACCAGTCTGCGCCTCGTCAGAAACCTTGCAGTGAGCAAGCCTGTACACAGCAAACAAATGCTGAGCCACTGAGGGGCCCAAACAATACCCCCCTTGTGCAGGCAGAAATACCACTTTTGCTAGTATGATGCCACTGTCTCTTGATTAACTGTGTGATCAGTATCAGCCGTCAACTAGAACACCTTTGTTACCCCATATTGTTCGGAAAAGACTGGATCTAGCTGCTTATGAACCACCTCGTAACAGGCAGATCAGCTGACGAATGGTTGAAGATCTATGTAGAGAACTTCAACTCACCCCCTCCCCCCATTCTGTTATATGCAAAGAATCGCATCTCAGACTCCCTCCTGATATGATACCAGGCCAAAAATGTGGGTAATAATAATAATAATAATAATAATAATAATTGTGTGTAGATCAGTGGCTGTGTGCAAGTCTTTTAACTGCATAGCACTTAAGCAACTTGCGTGACCCCAATGTACCGCAGTTATCCAATTAGAGAAAGGGAAACTGAAGTTTAAATCGAACCTGAACCACATTTAATTCCTGGCAATGTCAGCAAGAGGTGAAGTGTAGATTAAAGGCAGACTGAAAAATTCTGTGGTCCGATTGGTATTTGTTCCCATGACCTTTCAGTTTCTAAGCAAGTACTTTACCACTAAACCACCAAGCCTGATAGGTAATACAAATGGACATTCACAGTAGCGCCAATGGAACTACTGATTTCACCACTTACTGGCAAATATTTGACTCCATATATCGTGATCATCCACATCATTACATCATTTATACTTATGACAGTAAGGTCATTGATCACATCAGTTGTACCTATGTTTATGCAGGAGGTTCTGAGCTACACCCTCAACCAGATATGCTCCCAGAATTGGCAGTCATATTTTGAGCTTTCCAATGTAGTGGAACTCTTCCAAATATGAACTTCCTTGTCTGTAGTGACTCCTTAGAGCAGTAGTAAGCAGCAGATCAGTGTTACCCATTGGAAAACTACAACTGACAGCA
This sequence comes from Schistocerca piceifrons, assembly GCF_021461385.2. Taxonomy (NCBI): domain Eukaryota; kingdom Metazoa; phylum Arthropoda; class Insecta; order Orthoptera; family Acrididae; genus Schistocerca; species Schistocerca piceifrons. The sequence goes on from NC_060144.1 coordinate 498,123,198, forward strand.
GCACACACTGATGTTTGGTCAGTCAGAGACACTGTATCTTGAGGTCTTGAGACTCAGAATGGCAAAATACCGCACCTACAATCAAACTCCAGTTGGTCAAGTGGGACTTCAAGAGTGGTGCACTATATACCCGGCCTCTCACAAAGCAGCAGATGTCTTATACTGTTAATGTATTGGTTAAACCAAACTTGCACATGAATATCTCTTGCAAAAAAAGAGGAACGCATCCCTCCACCCCTCCCATCGTCCCTGCACCGATGTGGACACTTTTGATGGTACTTCATACATTCAAAGAATGCAGAATCCTAACTGACCTATGACACAAACTGAATTTTAATGTACTTCACCTCAAATGCTAGTGGATGGAGCATTAGCTGTCAACACTGTTTTACATCTTTTATCATGGAGTAGGTACTACAATAAAATTTAAAGCCTTTACTCATCATGACGGCTTAGGCAGATAGTGTGGAGGTGGTACAATTCACCGGTAACGTAAGTCTGACAGGCCCTCAGCTTTGGTGCTGATCTGAACCAATTTGTAGTACTATCTTTTACTTCTTGAACCTCCACATTTAACTCCTTTCCCTTTCAACTTATTATACTGTTTGATGTGCATTCCTTTCAGTATTTTCTATATTGATGTCTGGGAGGATGGGTGGGGATGCAACATGGAGGAGAAATGAGGGGAGAGGAAGGGGGTTGGAGAAGCCTCTTACCATACATAATACATTGCACCAAGGAGTGTCCAGCGTCATGCTAGCACATAACAGCCCCTTACCTCCGCCTTTTCCTTTTAGTTCAAACTACCTTCACTACTGTTACTGGACGTATTGCTTTTCCCTTTAATCCAACTTTAAAAAGTTAGAGACAAAAAATATTGATCAAGACAAGAAGACTACTAAGATTAAGTGCATAGAGGGACTGATAACCTCATAGTTAAGTTCATTTGTATAGTAATGGTGGTGGTAATAATAATAATAATAATGATAATAATAATAGTAATAATTTATCAGTCTGTGTGGCCTTCCTCCATGCTTCGAGATCCAGTGGCTGTGTGTGTTCCTGTACATCAGCATGAGAAGTGGTGTTCCATGTGATTGCCAGTCACAGTCTAATCCTGTTCGAAAGTGCTGATGTGCATCTTGCGTGCCCTGCGCTTGACTCTCTCTCGGACAGCCAGTATGTGGTCTGCTAACATCCTTGTCACTTACATACTGAATTGTTCCGTTTGCCATCATAACATGAGCACCTTCTGAACAACACACAGGTATATCTAATTCTAATGCTATTGAGTGTATAAAGAACAAGATTGGTGGTTGGTAAGACTTTGGGCTGCATATTTAATTTGCATTGGAATTTACAGTATGTGGGGATGTGCAGCTCCAACCAAACGATGCCAAAAATGTGCTTTAAATTGTTTGGTTTGATGTTTGGTAATGCAAAAAGGCTAATAACAATTGAAATTTTCAGAGATGACATTATTTGGTTTGTAGACGAGAATAACAGAAAATAGTGATATGAACCATCGAACAAGTTGCTTTTAATTCAGATTTTAAAATTATAGTTTTCTGAAAAGGAAAAGAGACATTAGTATCTTTGTATTTTTTCTTTTTCAATGTAAATTAATAAATAATTAGTAGGTGTTAATTTCTCCACAAACAAAAAATATTTGACAACGTTATGTTCTGTTACTTTTTATCAATGATGTGGTTTTATATTTTGAGTAAATGATATGTTTCAATTCTGCATTCTGTAAGTGCTTGCTATTGGTTGTGAGTGTGCAGAAAGTGTTGTAGCATGGAAATCCTACTCTAATAAGCAGACTGAACCAATCTTAGTTGTTATATTTCTAATAGCATGTAGTGGCTTGGTGGCTTAGACCCTCCTGCAAACGTTGCAGCTACAAATTTAAAGTTAAATATATCACATCTTATTTTCTCAGAATAAGTTGCATTAAAATAATACATGAAATTCAGAACATATTATCCAGTCACCTGTTATTCAAATGCTAGTAAGCAGTAAAATGAAGAACAGAATAGAACCAAAGATTCCGACTAAAATATAGAAAAATATATGATAAATTGTCCACAACAAATCACATAACAAGAAAAGTAAGTTCTAGTTGGTACAGAGTGATCAGTGATACAACAAAAATAAATTATAGGTTGCGTGCCATAGGACTAAGTGACGGCAATTTGTGTCTTGAACATTGATTAGTAGACATGTTTATATGTCATTTTACATACGAGGGTGCAGCACTATTTGGAAAGGTATAAAGGAACAGCAAGCAGAAATGACAAAGGATACTTTACTGTGCCAGAATTGACTGCCGTATTTCCAAAAATAAAATAATAATTTTATTATATGTGCTTATGGCAACTTTGTTAATTATTTAATATATAAAAGAACGTTTCATGAGGAATGGAACTCTTATATCTAAACTGAATTCAATAAAGGGTATAACAGAAGTGATCACAATACAAACATTGCCATTATCATAACAGTAATATTTTATAAGCAAAGAATAGAACAAATTTTTAATAAAATTGGAGTACAGAAATCTACAACTAGAATTACTGAAGAGTAACGAACACTCAGTCGTGTGTTTGAGTCCCCTGCTGAGAGAATATTTTTGTTTGTTTGACAAGTTGTCAACATTAATGCCAAATCCCCCATATTTTTGAAAAGTTAACCACAAAGGGTGTAGATACATTATTTTTATTTTGTGACAAATATGCTGTTAAAATAAGATCTTTTCTGCAGCCAGCATCTACTATAGAGACATCACAGGGTAAAATAACAAGAGCTACAGAATGATTAATTATCACATGGATACTCATGAAGAGTAACCTGTAGATTCACAAGAATAAAATGGAGATAAAGAATTGCCACCAAGTTACATTGTAGATGTTCCCAGTTAGCTGAGGTTGAATTAAATTTGCTTTCCATATGCAGTTATTAAAGAAAGTATTTGCTCTGTGAACGCTGCAATTGCCAGCTATAACTAGCAATATACATTTAACAGTTAAAGGAACTGATAACGTTGCAGTTTAGTCCCTTTCATTCCAACCCAACCAACAAACTAGCAATCTACTTAAATATGTGTTCTCACTGTAAGCAAAATTTTTATTGTATTGTGTTAAAATTTATTTATTAATCATAATTTTGATATTTGTTGAAAAGTTGCTCATAGAAAGGCAATTTATGAAAAAATGTAATTACCTTATACAAAGCGTAGAATTAACCAGCAGGAAAAGTATTCCAATTGGAGCACAAAAAAGGCAAGTATGCTCCTGTTTGTTAAAAGACGTAGACTGAAAGGTGGTGTACCAGTCACCTCATTCTACCTTCCACAGCACCTTTAAAAATTTTTTGAACAATTTTGGCGTACAAACTCGTACAGGCTCCCCTAACTGAAACTCGCTCACACCCATTAGTCCACGACTGTAAGTCACCCATACCCACCCACTCCTGCTCCCACTGGCACTGACTCTTCACTCTTTTCCTAGTACTGTTCTGTGACTGTCAACTATGTTCCAGTGCCACTGTGTCGTTCTCTTTCTCTCACACTGCCATTGTCTCCTTCGCTCTTTCTATACCACAGCCATTATCTGCTAGCTTCCAGTAGTTATTACTTCTCCATCTCTTTCCCAGTGCTACTATTTACTTGTCTCTCAGCACGAAAAAAACTTGAATATGTTTGCAATCCAAAATTTTTGGGAGCATTTTTAAAAGTTCTGAAGAAGGTAGAATGAGGCAGCTGATATACCTCTTTCCAGTTAGTCTTTTAATAAACAGGAGCATATTCGCCTTTTTTGTGCTTCACTAGGAACATTTTTCTTCTGATTCTCTTCTTTTCCCTGCCACAACTGGCATGTCATTCATATGAAAAGAACTTTGTTTGTTAGTAAATTTTTGATAGTTTACGTATGTGAAATTGATATAACGCAAAACTATATAATTGTACACGTCAGACCAGATTTTATGTGCACAAAAATTTGGATGTGATTCAGTAGAACAGAAGCATAGGGTTGTCAGAACCCCTCTGATGATAACAGGGGTACTTTACGGTGTTTTTCTCCATGCTACATTGCTTTATGAACAATATTTTCACCCACACCAGGTTTTAGGTGCGTTTTTTACATGTACAAGTAGGGTAATTTTGAACCTCTGTATCTTGGAAATGGATAAAGACTTAAAGAACATTTTCAAGGTTGTTAAAGAGCTGGATCTTAGGCATATAGCATAAAAATTATTGCCATTTGCAGTGCATAGCTGTCTTGGCATCCGCAGCTCAGTTTTGGTAACCAAAAACCATGTTTTTGGGGTGTTTCTGAACAACACATAAAGATTTTTGGGAACGGGAAGATGGCATCTCTAAATAAATGCCTAGAGAATATATCGTTAATATTTGAGCAGTTCGGTGCTGTTATTTATTATTTAGACTCACGTCACTCCAGATTTTATGTTCACATTTTGTGTGTACAAATGGGGGATCTTTGAACTTCCGTATCTCAGAAATGGATAAAGGTATCAAGAAAAATTTTTAATTTGTTTGATATAGGGATCTTAGGAATACCCTAAAAATATCCACCATTTGCTGTGCATAACAACATTGGAACATGTGGCTCAGTTTTGGTATCCAAAACCATGCTTTTTTGGGTTTTCTCAGGAACTGACGCATGAACTAAAGGATGCCTCCATTAGTTCCATAAGGTGCACCATAGACCACATCTGATGCAAAAATAATCAACCGTTGTGCTCCATGTGTCTAATCTGGAGAAAGTATAATATTCAAACTTTGACCCTGTACTGTGGGATAGTTACGGCAAGACAATCCTGTTGTGCATACATATGGTCACTAGCCCAAGGGCTATCCAAAACCGTTGACCCTCCCTTTCTGTCACTAATAGAACTCAAGGTGTGAGCTCTGTGAAAATCCTGTTTTTATAAGTGGCATTTTGGATCATATAAGGTAGCACTTTGTGTCGCATACATAATGATAAAGAGTCATCATCATCTTTTAAAGTTTCCAGCACTTGGCTGGGTCTGCTTGCATCATAATCTCTTTCTTTCTTTCTTTGTTCCCCCAGCATGTTTCTCTCTTCAATCTAGTCCAGTCTTTTCCTCTCTTCTTCACATATTTGTTCAGTCCAGCAATTCACCTGCCTGTCAGTCTTCGTCTAGATCTCGTGCCATTTATTGTCCTCTCATGAGTCTGTCTCAGTATCGTGCCAACTCCCATTCATTTAACATAACATCTTAAACTGGTCTTTTTTGTGGTCTCTTGTATGAACTGCTCTTTCACTATTGCTCTCACAGTTGCATTGCTTACTCTATCTGTTTAGTAAGTCCAATCTTGCTTATTTTAAATTAATAATAAAAAATAAAAAAAGGTGGATCCAAATGTGTGGTATTCAATCCCTGGTCAGTCCTAGAATTTTTTGGTTATTCATCACTTCTTTCACCTTTGGCAGCAGTCGTTAATATGAAAAATGCTGAGCTGCTCTGGGTTCAGAATCCACATTGAACTGTAAGTCTACCATAACTGTCTGGGTAAATCAGTTCCAAGGTTACAGGAAGGCAAAAGTAATATCACCCTCAACAGGACCATGCATAGTAAAGTGTGGTGGCGTTCAAACCAGTCTTTGGGTTGATAACTACTCATTTACAGTAAAAGATCTGAGGTGCAGAAGGCATCAGTGTTCAGCCTACTCCTCCCACTGCCATTTTTATTGGTCAGACTGACTTTGTGGTGCTTTGTTGTACGCAGACTAGAACGTTTTAAAGTGGGTTAGAATCTGAAAACTTCTGTGGTGTTTCCACATGGGCATTCATGAATAGTCCTCATTCCAGGCAATCACAGTTAAAACCCAGTTAATGTGAGAATTGTCATCTTTGAATAAGATTCTTATGTGCAGGGCTTTGGAAGACTGTGGTTTCATCATCAGTCACATGTTAGTTGATGAAATATTTGTTCTGTGAAGGAACAGATTCGTTACCTCCAATACAATATTACAAGAGGTCAGAGAGAAAATTTGATTGGATTGCTTAAATTTCCTTGTGGTACGATAGCATCCTCGGAGAGACAAGAGTTTTTCACTATAAATCCAGAAAGTATGTTTTAATATATTTGAATGGCAATTTACTTCTGCACCAAGAAGTATATTATAAACTGCAGTAACATTTTTGTCTCTAACCTCCTGTAACATCATATTGTGAGCTTATGAATTTGTTTATTCACAGAACGAATATGTCGTTTCACCAACCTGCACCTGATGATGAAGCAACTGTCATGCGACATGCTGTGCTTGATAAATGAAATGTAATGTGATTGAGCTGCATTTTCTCGGGAAAAGTAACAGGTTAAAAACGAACATAGATTTGTGTGTTAGGAAGTCTTTTCTGAAGCTTTTTTTTGACGGGAACCCTTGTACAAAAGTGAAATATGGATGATAAGCAATTCGGAGAAGAAGAGAATAGAAGCCTGTGAAATTTGGTGCTGCAGAAAAGTGCTGAAGATTAGTTGGGTAGATCAAATAACTAAGGAGGAAGCACTGAATAGAATTGGGGAGAAAATAAATTTGTGGCATACCTTGTCAAAAAGAAGGAATCAGTTGATAGGGCATATTCTGCGATATCAAAGAATCATCAATTTAAATGTGGGGGGTGGGGGGGGGGGGGGGGGGGAATTGTAGAGGGAGGTTCAGATGGATGTAGGTTGCATTAGTTATTCAGAGATGAAGGGGCTTGCGCAGGACAGAGTAGCATAGAGAGCTGCATCAAATCAGTGTTCGGACTTAAGTCCACGACATCAAATGCAACTGAAGATGGATTTATGACAACAAAACTTCCTTTAATCAACAGTCATGATACAAAAACCTGCTGTAGATGCAGTTAATCAATCTTGATAGTTTGAGTCTTATACTATTATGTTCATTGTTAAAGTAGGGGGGAAATGACAAAATGTCATTTCCTTGCAGCTCGTCGTAGCTGTTGATATTCAAGATACCACTCACAGGAACAAAAAGAACAAATTTCCACTTAAAACGTCACCTGCACTCCAAGAAGCCCCTCAAGCTTGTACAGTTCTTTGTACACAGCTCTATTGGACAACTTCCTGTGATCTACGACAAACACAACATCGTTTCACTCAAATACTGTCAGGAATTCAATTCATTTGACCAGACACTATATTTACATTTCTCCATGGTCCACTATTGGTGCTCTTTTGCTGACTGTAATCGTGTAACTTTAGATGGTCTCTTGCATAAAACTCTACTTCTAAAATGCATTTGATACAATTCCCTGTGGATTGTTTATTCAGCAACGGTTTGAGAAGAATCAGCGGGAGCACCCTGAAGTAATTCCCCACCTTTTAGTGAAGTTGTTTGAAGCCATCAGTGTGGACAAGCATTTATAGTCTCAGTCCATCATGACTGTTTTTCAGCCACAATTCTTATGTGGGTTTCTTATAGACTGTAAACCTATAGAAAAGCACACTATATCTCAGTAACCCATCAGTTTTTACTTGCTAACCTTTGATAGCTGAAAAGTAATCCCCTCATTTGCAGTATTAACTACTACTTTCCTTAGACAAACATTTACATGCACTTCCCAAATTCAGTGAGACTCTAATCTTCCTTTCTTCCTTCCTTCCTCCATTTATACTACTCTCCTGTTTCATATTGTTCCATACCTTCTGCAGATGCAAGCAGTTACTTTTAACTTTAGAATGTCAGAAGACTAATTTTTAGTTTGTGAGCTTATGAAATAGCCTTTAACTTCCAAATAGTAAAGATATTTCTTCTTATTTGTTATATTTATGAACACATGTGTTTGCCATTATAATTTAATTGTTGAATAGTCTTCAGTTTTGTTTTGTACAGATGCAATTTCTTTTTTTTCTACAGCCAAAGAAAGCACCCACTCCAAAGCAGAAGATTGATCCCTCACCAGGGGAAATTGTCCGGTCTGGTGCAGCAGCATTCTTTGGTGCTATGAGCACTGATTGGTTCGGATAAACCACATAATTCACCTTTCTTGTAACCAAAGAGGAAGAAATGTTATGCCATTACAAGTTAATCAAATTGTTACAGAACTGCACAGGCTGTAATTCTTGTACAGGACTGTTAATATTATGGTGAAATAGCTTTAAACTTGTACACAACTGTTAATACTGTTTCCGTGTGCACTGTAGTGCATTGCAGTACCTGTTTTCTGAGTAATAAACATTTACATTGTTCTCAAGTGTGCTATTCATTTCTTTTTGCAGTATGTGAGAGCTTTTAATTGTGTTATGAAACTGAAGGCAGTAATTTGTGAACTTCTAGGTATATACATGAATAACAAATTACAAATTTTAAAGATGAATACGTGTATTTTTACGTTCAGAAATATAAGATTAAGAGAAGTAATTTTCAGTAGATAAACACTATATACTGAGTGAATTTCAGTAATTGTACCAAACCACAAGGGATGAGAAGATAAGAAATGGATAAGAAGTAATGTACATGTCTAGAATTCATAGTTTCTCCACATCAAAGACCAATCAAGCTGTATCACGAGCCAGTATGTACAGCAGATTGAACGTATATTGACCTCTGCATATCTCTTGTCAGCTAAACTGAATCTCTGTGGCATAGTAGCCGTGAAATATGAAGACCAATTCAGCCCAGATCAGAGACTGAACTTGTGGGTAGGGATTACTGGTGGTGTTGTGGCGTTGATCTCCTGGCTATTTTTTATTGATGGTCATATTAAAAGTTTGATGTGCTTTCATGGATTCTTTCTTGTTAAGTTCTACCAGTAGATTTTATTATGAGGCACACGTCAGTGTATCTCAGGGATGTGGAAGACAATTCTGTCCAGGATCCAGGTTAAATACTGTTAACTTTTATCATGAACTAAAATGTTGTTGATTTACTTCTCTGATATAAATTAATCACAAATAAAAAATGTCTTTCATTATCCATTTTTATAGTCTTGGTCCTAGAAAACTGAAATATACTTTGGTTATATTTTAAAATTACTTTTTTGTAGCTAAAATGATTTCAGTGCTTGATTTCTACAGTGACCAGAGATGCTATGCTGATGGTTAATCTTGGCTGATTGCTGAACAATGGACTTTCGCTGTGCTGCACTACGAAGCGATTTAAAAGTTATCTTTTCTCAATACAGTTTTAAAATGAATCATTCTACACTAATTAAATTGATTTTTCACCAAACTAGTCTTGAATTGCACTTTAAATAAAACTGAAACTCACTCTTAGTTAACTTTTCTTCATATTATGTCTTCATAACATAAGTAGGGTATTTGTTAGAAATTAAAGTTTGTTGATCCTTTTGATCTCATATATTTTCACTACTCAACTTAGATATCACTCACACGAGCTAACACTGACTCAGAATGAACACTCGATGAGGAAACAAGGTGATCAAAACAAAATGAACTAACAGAATGACCTGAACAAAGCGAGAGCGAGACACTTTTGTCTCTATTACTTATAGGTTAATACAAACAAACAAGTTGTAATCTAGAGTATTCTTACTCCTTTACACTTTTAGGACTGTATTATATTCCTTTTTTATACTTATATATTTCAATTAAAGTGATTAAAGTTTTTTTTTAATCAAAATTGCACTTGAGGCCATTCAGGCATGGCTACACAGTGCAGCAGTCTACTGTTGTAAGGTGGATAGTTTCATGCTGTATCATAAAGCAACATTTCACAGGCAGCAATATGAAGGAAACTGAGCTCCTGTTACACCACACTTTACCTTGCTCCAGTTCAGCCAGTAGTTTGTCTGTCAGTGTTTTGCACTTATCCACCGTGGTCTCCATGCCAGTCATGAGTCAGGTCTGCAGCTATGACTTCATCAAGCAGTGCCGTCAACAATGCAAAGCCACTAGTCTGTGAGCTTTCAGCTAACCTTGATAGTTCCAGGCTTTGAACTGATACCACGGAGGTGAGAGCTGTCATCGGCTGATATCACCTGGCACTGCAGCCAGCCTTCAAGAGCGATTGGTTTGAATCAGGGCATCTCCACTCCCCTGTCAGCTACCTTGGTCCACAGGCAGGGTTAGCCATTCCAGCCATAAGCTCAATGTGCTGTTGAGTGGACACCCATCTTGCATTGGCAAGGTTGCCATCATCACTAGCTGCGTTTTGCTATCTCAGCATTCTGCTGCCTCAATGGCCTCTCTCGCTGCTGTTAGCCACCGTCAGCATCTGAACCACAGCCATAGACGTACTGTGTGAGAACCACCACAGTTCTGGAAGATCCCATTCTGACATGCCATTCTGAGTCAGAAGTGGTCAGCCTGCAACTCTGGTTTCAGTCTAGCAGTTGACACAAACACAACACTAGGATATGTGGCATCAGCTGTGGGATCAGTGTGCCTGCTACTGTCATTGAGAATCTTGCATTTATTATTCCCAAGTTTATGCCTGTCCTCTTCCTGCTGTCCTATTGTTATGTATTGATTATGTTGGAAATGGATGGGCTGTGGTACCTGTAAAGGGTCCAGAGGAGGAATCAGTGAAGTGGGTGTATGTTCACATTGTAACCTACCAGTTCATGTACTGAGCTGCATGATCTAGTATGTTGGAGATGCCGACAAAGCGGCATTTACGCCAGGCAAGGTAGAGAGAGTGTGTTGCTGAGTCATCGAAAACTATAGGAATTGCAGAAGTTTAGACAATGTAAATAGTGAGTGAATGGAAGCGTAATTCATTGTAAATAGTGTTGGCGTGTGAGTTAGGTATTTAGGAGGCCTCAAGGGATCCACACTGGTAGGTACATGGTCTGATGTACACGGAGTGTATGAGTCATGTCCAGAGGTTTTCTCTTCTTTTCCGTTTATGCGCCACACTTCTATCAGTGTACCAGTAGTGCAACACAGCTATGATGAAAAATAGATTAGTGTTGTAACAATGTCTTGTGGTTCGGCTTTTTTGTGTTGTCACAAGCAATACTGACTCAAAACTGTGTAGTAGGGTACTGACCTAAGAGAGAGATGAAGGTGGGTCATGGCCATGACATATTTATACCACTCCTTGTCCCTCTCAAATTTAGTCAGCATGACAGCAGAAAATCAAATCCAGATAAATGTCAGAATTGGTGTAAGAAATAATGAAGGTCGTAATGGGAGAAAGTATCAGATTTCAGGGGAGTATGATGAGGGGAAAATGTTATTGAGAAAGAGAAGTAAGCTAAGGGTGCATGGACCAAAGCTCTTAGTGAGCCTGTGAGTTAGTGAATACATCAATGCTATAGCAAAGCATATGGGACTTGGTACACTAGTCGGGTCTGTCAGGGATGAAAGGTTAAATTTTAAGATGTAGCAATAATTCTCCAGGCACTATGATCAGAAATGTGACTTAGACGGCTTTATCAAGGATTCCTTTGAAAATAATGTTAAGTTCTTCTTGTTGAACTTTTTTGCATGTGTTGTGACATAGTGATAAGACATAATAGATTAACAGGATGATATTCAATTTGGGAATGGGATGCCAATGTTTGCTGAGTAAGAGTAATATGGTGATGAAGCTAGGTTAAGAAGGATAATTAGTGGGTGTATAAATCTTCAATTTTAGGTACCTCAAAAGGAAGAACTGAGGTATAATTATGGGTGCAGTGATGCATGCACATACTTTCAAAAGGCCGTGCATAAAGCAGGACTATGTTTTTTACAGAGGGCGCCTCAGACTTGAACACGATTGGCGATGAGTGTGGTCCTGTTGTCTGTGCAAATTTCTACTCTGGTTGGTTCTCCAGTTATTCTCATGATGGCTGATGGTGTTACGGAGGACATTTTACATTGGTTGGTCGAACAGCAAGAATTGTTCCCACACAGCTTTGCAGTGTCAATCACAGGTGCTGGAAATCCAGTTCAAGTGTGCCAATCATTTGCTTCTGTTTTGTCTAGTTGGCGTGCTCCTCAGTCTTGTTGACTGCTGTGTTCCTCACCGTGGGCCCCATAGCTTATGTGCCTCTATTTCTTACATACGATGAGTTGGTTGAGGAATGGGCTGCATATGAGAAACATCTCTGACAACACTTTAAAGCTTCTGGAATGACTTATGCTGTTTTATGTCATGCTGTGTTGCTTTCACAGTTATAGTCAAGAATGTATCAAGTCCTTTCCAGGATCCACCTTCTTCAATGTTTCCCCAAATGTGTGAACTTCTTTCAAAATGCTGCTGTAACTGCACCCATATTAGTGCATCCTTGGTGAATATTACCGCTGTAGGAAGTAACCACATTAATCCTATCGAGCATAAGCAACTGAGCTCCATGGGTTAAGTCGTCATCGTCATCATTTTATGTCCGGTGTTTAGCTCCAGACAGCGAGGTGCAAGAGCATCCCCTCCAGCGTGAAATCCATCCCTCTCTGAGGTTTTAGCTATTTCACAGTCATTCAAGGTGTTGTGAGTAACCAAATTGAGTCATGATGTGAGGTATCAGCAATCCAGTCCTCTCCTCCAAACAGAGCTTCAGACAGTCCGCAGGGGGAAGACATAGTCACAGTAGTCTGCACACGATCACAGCATTAAGGCGGCCAGCATCGCTCCCAGCAGCAGTTGCACCAACAAAGTAAACAGGCCAGTCAACAGCAATGTACGCATTCCACGCTCCTGCCCTCCCTGTATTGTTTCATTAACCATGAGCACCTAGACTGCCCAATATGCTGGGCTACCTGTCATATTTGCAACAAAAAAGGTCACATTGCTTCTGCATATAATGCAAAAAATTCAGCACAACAATCCTGATGTGGATATGGACGTAAACATTGTATCAGTTATTTCTGTTGTGCCAAATAAGCTTTTAATTGATGATATGGTTTTTTGTAAGGTTCTGCACATGCATGTGGATACAGGAGCTGTGGTATCCTTGCTAAACTCACAAAACTTATATGGACATGAGCTCCCATCTGCTTCTCCCTGTGTCATGAAAGTTAGTAAATTATATTAAACAGAGTAGTCATATTCTCAGTCAATTCTCTGCCCCAGTGAGCTACAAGTCAGTAATCCAGTCACCTACATTTATTGTTGTAGGTAACGCACATGCGGAAAATCTTTTTGTATTAGTTGCTTTTAAGTTGTTTGGTTTTACCATTTCAAATGAACTGTGTTTAGTGTCTGAACAAGTGCTGTCAATACAATTAGATGCATAATATTTCAAGTTTTCCTCTTTTTTTCTCTCCTGGATTGGGGCGTGCCAACAATTTTCAAGTGCACATTATCATGAAACCTCCGGCCCAGCCTTTTTTTGTTCTGGGCCTGTCCAGTTCCAGTGGCTCTCAGGGAACAAGTCAAAGATGAATTCGATCACCTCATGGAATCCAGCGTTGTTCGGCCCATTGCATCAAGTGAACTGTCTACCCCCTTAGAGTGAAGAAACCATCAGGCCATTTACGCCTCTGCAGCAATTTTGAAATTTCTGTGAACGCACTATCTATAGTGGATATATATACCCGATACCGCACCTGGATGAACTCTTTGCAAAACAGGTGGTCAATATTTCTCAAAAATTGAATTTTCAGAAGCCTATTTACAACTCCCTTTAGATACAGAGTCACAACGTATGTTAGTTGTCAATATCCCTTTTGGACTGTACTAATACCTGTGGTTGCCTTTTGGAGTTGCCAGCACTCCCTCTATTCTTCAATGTTTTTTGGAACAACTTACAGCATATGTGGCGGGTTGTGCAAACTATTTGGATGACATTGTAGTTTTCGATGCCTCCACTGAAGAACATTTACAAAATCTCTGTGCTGTTTTATTATTATTATTATTATTATTATTATTATTATTATTATTATTACTATTATTATTATTATTATTATTATTATTACTATTACTATTATTACTCTCTCCTCCAAGAAGCAGCGTTGAAATGTAATTTAGAGAAAGTCAGTTTTTTTGCCCTTCTATCATTTATCTTAGGTTTGAAATTTCTTGCGAGGATCTCAAACCCTGCATCAAAAAACTTTGTGCTATTGTGTCGCTTCCATGCAGTATGTCAGTCAAAGAACTTCAGGTTTTACCAGGCAAAGTCGCCTAGTGACAGTGACACAGCCGTTACATGAATTGTGGCACAAAGGGACTCAGTTTCATTGGTCACTGGCTTGTGAAACTGCATTTTCCACTCTCCAGACCATGCTGCAGTCTGTGCCCTGCTTAGTGCCATACCAACCACGTCTCCACTTGGTCCTTGCAACGGACGCTTCACAGTACGGGTTTGGGGTGGTAGTGGCTCATAGATGTCCCGATGGCTCAGAGTGGCCTATTCCTTATGGCTAAAAAATGCTGACTCCTGCTCAGTTGTTGGTCTGACTACTCTTCTGCAGCAACAGTTAATGCAGCTGCCACTACCAGTTTGTCATACCTCCATTCCATCAGTTTAACCCCCAACAAGAGGAATGGGATGTATATAAACACCAGATGAAGGCACATCTCAGCATCTATATGCATCACAAGAGGTTTCTTATCTGTTGTAGGCACCTGTACCTATAACTTTTGCCTGAAACTCAGTCCTGACTACCACCCTGAACAGTTGTCGATGGACTGTATCCTCTCACTGCTAGACAGTTATTTTGATTTGAACAAGTGTTAACAGCAGCTGCACGGTTCAGATTTTTTCGTCTCTGTAAACGTCTGATCAGTCGAGTCGTCAATGGGTCATGCAAATAAAAGGGTTGTTATGACAGTGTCCATTTAATTGTGACTGCGGCAAAAATTTCAGTGATCAAATGTTGCTTGATGTGATAGTGTAGAACTTATCAGATTCTAGAATATGTGCAGCTAACACGCCCCCCCCCCCCCCCCCCCTCTCCCTCCCATGAACCATAGACCTTGCCGTTGGTGGGGAGACTTGCGTGCCTCAGCGATATAGATAGCCGTACCGTAGGTGCAACCACAATGGAGGGGTATCTGTTGAGAGGCCAGACAAACGTATGGTTCCTGAAGAGGGGCAGCACCCTTTTCAGTAGTTGCAGGGGCAACAGTCTGGATGATTGACTGATCTGGCCTTGTAACACTAACCAAAATGGCCTTGCTGTGCTGGTACTGCGAACGGCTGAAAGCAAGGGGAAACTACAGCCGTAATTTTTCCCGAGGGCATGCAGCTTTACTGTATGGATAAATGATGATGGCGTCCTCTTGGGTAAAATATTCCGGAGGTAAAATAGTCCCCCATTCGGATCTCAGGGCAGGGACTACTCAGGAGGACGTCGTTATGAGGAGAAAGAAAACTGGCGTTCTACAGATCGGAGTGTGGAATGTCAGATCCCTTATTCGTTAGATTAGAAAATTTAAAAAGGGAAATGGGTAGGTTAAAGTTAGATATAGTGGGAATTAGTGAAGTTCGGTGGCAGGAGGAACAAGACTTTTGGTCAGGTGAATACAGGGTTATAAATACAAAATCAAATAGGGGTAATGCAGGAGTAGGTTTAATAATGAATAAAAAAATAGGAGTTCGGGTAAGCTACTACAAACAACATAGTGAACGCATTATTGTGGCCAAGATAGACACGAAGCCCACACCTACGACAGTAGTACAAGCCTATATGCCAACTAGCTCTGCAGATGAAGAAATTGAAGAAATGTATGATGAAATAAAAGAAATTATTCAGATAGTGAAGGGAGATGAAAATTTAATAGTCATGGGTGACTGGAATTCGATAGTAGGAAAAGGAAGAGAAGGAAACGTAGTAGGTGAATATGGATTGGGGGGAAGAAATGAAAGAGGAAGCTGCCTGGTAGAATTTTGCACAGAGCACAACTAACACTTGGTTCAAGAATCATAAAAGGACGTTGTATACATGGAAGAAGCCTGGAGGTACTGATTATATAATGGTAAGACAGAGATTTAGGAACCAGGTTTTAAATTGTAAGACATTTCCAGTGGCAGATGTGGACTCTGACCATAATCTATTGGTTATGAACTGTAGATTATAACTGAATAAACTGCAAAAAGGTGGGAATTTAAGGAGATGGGACCTGGATAAACTGACCAAACCAGAGGTTGTACAGAGTTTCAGGGAGAGCATAAGGGAACAATTGACAAGAATGGAGGAAAGAAATACAGTAGAAGAAGAATGGGTAGCTTTGAGGGATGAAGTAGTGAAGGCAGCAGAGGATCAAGTAGGTAAAAAGACGAGGGCTAGTAGAAATCCTTGGGTGACAGAAGAAATACTGAATTTAATTGATGAAAGGAAAAAATATAAAAATGCTGTAAATGAAGCAGGCAAAAAGGAATACGTACGCCTCAAAAATGAGATCAACAGGAAGTGCAAAATGGCTAATCAGGCATGGCTAGAGGACAAATGTAAGGATGTAGAGGCTTATCTCACTAGGGGTAAGATAGATACTGCCTACAGGAAAATTAAAGAGACCTTTGGAGAAAAGAGAACCACTTGTATGAATATCAAGGGCTCAGATGGAAACACAGTTCTAAACAAAGAAGGAAAGCAGAAAGGTGGAAGCAGTATATAGAGGGGCTATACAGGGGCGATGTACTTGAGGGCAGTGTTATAGAAAGGGAAGAGGATGTAGATGAAGATGAAATGGGAGATATGATACTGCGTGAAGAATTTGATAGAGCACTGAAAGACCTAAGTCGAAACAAGGCCCCAGGAGTAGACAACATTCCATTAGAACTACTGACAGCCTTGGGAGAGCCAGTCCTGACAAAACTCTACCATATGGTGAGCAAAATGTATGAGACACGCGAAATACCCTCAGACTTCAAGAAGAATATAATAATTCCAATCCCAAACAAATCAGGCGTTGACAGATGTGAAAATTACCGAACTATCAGTTTAATAAGTCACAGCTGCAAAATACTAACTTTACAGATGAATGGAAAAACTGGTAGAAGCCGACCTCGGAGAAGATCAGTTTGGATTCCGTAGAAATATGGGAACACGTGAGGCAATACAGACCCTACGACTTATCTTAGAAGCTAGATTAAGGAAAGACAAACCTACATTTCTAGAATTTGTAGACTTAGAGAAAACTTTTGACAATGTTGACTGGAATACTCTCTTTCAAATTCTGAAGGTGGTAGGGGTAAAATACAGGGAGCAAAAGGCTATTTACAATTTGTACAGAAACCACATGGCAGTTATAAGAGTCGAGGGACATGAAAGGGAAGCAGTGGTTGGGAAGGGAGTGAGACAGGGTTGTAGCCTCTCCCCGATGTTATTCAATCTGTATATTGAGCAAGCAGTAAAGGAAACAAAAGAAAAATTCGGAGTAGGTATTAAAATCCATGGGGAAGAAATAAAAACTTTGAGATTCGCCAATGACATTGTAATTCTGTCAGAGACAGCAAAGGACTTGGAAGAGCAGTTGAACGGAATGGACAGTGTCTTGAAGGAAGGATATAAGATGAACATCAACAAAAGCAAAACGAGGATAATGGAATGTAGTCGAATTAAGTCGGGTGATGCTGAGGGAATTACATTAGGAAATGAGACACTTAAAGTAGTAAAGGAGTTTTGTTATTTGGGGAGCAAAATAACTGATGATGGTCAAAGTAGAGAGGATATAAAATGTAGATTGGCAATGGCAAGGAAAGCATTTCTGAAGAAGAGAAATTTGTTTATATCGAGTATAGATTTAAGTGTCAGGAAGTCATTTCTGAAAGTATTTGTATGGAGTGTAGCCATGTAGAGAAGTGAAACATGGAGGATCGGTTGGTAGGGCATGTTCTGAGACATCAAGGGATCACCAATTTAGTATTGGAGGGCAGCATGGAGGGTAAAAATCATAGAGGGAGACCAAGAGATGAATACACTAAACAGATTCAGAAGGATGTTGGCTGCAGTATGTATTGGGAGATGAAGAAGCTTGCACAGGATAGAGTAGCATGGAGAGCTGCATCAAACCAGTCTCAGGACTGAAGACCACAACAACAACATCCTACGGCATCAAAATCTTTCCCTCCAGGACGTGCTAAACATTATTGACATATACAAAATCAGTTTCAATGCAGAACAGAACATGTTTTAGAGTTTGTGTGTCATGTGTCGCATGATAATACAAGTTGTAGTTCTACCGCACGCAAAGCAAGTGTCAGTGCAGGAAACACTCTGCGCTGGTGTCGCGATACTCATGCGCGCCGCAACCCGTGTAAACAAATTCAGTGTGTGTCTGGGTCTTCCTTTAAGTCACGTACTGACAATAATAAATCTTTTACGCAGTGTGGCATACAATATAAATGGACTGTCGATTCTGTAACACTACACGTTCCACGTGCGGAAAACGGGGTCATGTTTCGATTGTTTGTCAGTACAAGAAGCCTAACCGAACACAGCAGTGCCTGGACATCGGCACTATTTCTTCCAGTAGCGCTAAGGTGAATTTAGTGGTTCCCATCCCTATGTCCCTGCATTGTCGGTAACTGGGGTGGATCTTCCACAGTCGGCTTCTGCTGCCCAGTGTAACCCTATTGTGTCATAAGCCATCATATATCAGTCAGTAATTACACCGAGAGTACTATCGGAACTCATATCTTCCATCACAGGTGACGTGGCAGCTCCTGGATTCCAACTCACTGCCTCTGACCCACTTGGTTGTGTTTGTATCGACTTCGACGGTGATTCTCGAGACAATACTTTGAATTGTGAATTTATGTCAATGTCAGTTAGCAATGGTTCAGATCAGGCCACCAGTTTTGCAGTTAATGTGGTAAGCTCTGAGTGTAGACAGTAACATAACAGCCTTTTACACATCAGGTCAGATACACAATGTCGACGGGTACGTCACAGTGACTTTCGGAACAAAGTTCCATCACAGCTGATGTCAGTTTCTCTACAGTCTAGTAAGACTGCAAACAACTTGTTTATTGATGTGTTCATCGAAATGTTACCAGTGCAATTGCAATTGGATATAGGAGCTAAACCAGCATGCAAATCAGTTCCTCGGTTTACCACAGTTGTCTCCCTGTACCAAAGTTTTGTCTGCTCACAGTTGTGCATGGATCCCAGTGTTAGGTACTTGTACTTTGCCTGTGCGCCACAAAAGTCAGATGCACATGGTTTGTTTTATAGTGTCGGAATCTTTTAATTCACTAACATTTTGGTTATGGACACTTTCGGACTGTTTGATTTTTCTCCTGTGGATAATGTGCTCCGAGTAGCTTCTCCCATACCCCCACAGCAATTACAGGACCAAACTGCAGAACTTTGTGACAAATATTCCAACATTTTTCAAGATGGACTCGTTAAAGCTGAGGGGTTTGAAGCCGATATCACTCTTAAACAGGGTACACCACCTAAGTATCATAGAGCCCAGCCGGTACCACATGCGCTCAGAGATGCCATTGCTGTTGATTTGCATAGGTTACAGGACACTGACATCATATGGCCTATTTCAGCGCCTCAGTGGGCATTACCAGTGGTGGTGATAAAGAAATAGTGGTAAAGAAACAGACTAGAAAGTTACAGCTTTTTGCTAATTTAAGGGCAATAGTTAATCTGCAGACAGTTGTTGATTCTCGCACACTGCCTCGACCTGAAGATTTAATGGGCAACCTGAATGGAGGAAAGTATTTTTCCAAAGTTTATCTCACCAAAGCATACCTTCAGGTGCCCCTGGGTGACGCTTCCAAACAGTTCGTAGTTATCAACATGCACATAGAACTCTTTCAGTTTCAACGTCTTCCATATCGGTCAGCATCTGCCCCAGCTCTCTTCCAACGGTTTCTCAAACATCTGGTCGCAAAGGTTTCACACTGCTCAAACTATTTGGATGACATCGTTGTGTCTGGTAAAACTCCATCTTGTCTGATACTGGTTTGCATTGCAACAGAAACAAGTGTTTGCCCCTTGCCACTGAAGTTGAGTAACTCGAACATGTTATAAATGAACAGGGTATCCATCTCAGTCGTCGTCATTTGGAAGCCATCCAACGTCTTCCTGCACCTATGAATATTTCTGAATTCCAGGCAGTTACGGGCAAACTGTCTTACTACATCAAGTTTTTCCCAGATGCTGCCCAAATCGCCACTCCGCTCCACAGGCTTCTCCCTAAAGTAGTCCAGTGGACTACTTAGTGTTAGCAGGCATTTCAGCGCCTTAAACGAGCTCCTCTCTCCAATTGGTGGCTTGTGCATTATGATCCACACAAGCCTTTTTTTTTGGCAACTGATGCAAGTTCTTATGGGATAGAGGCAGTCTAGTCTCACTGAGCTGATGGTGTTGAATGCCCCATCACGTTCGCATCTAAGGTTCTCACGCTGCCTCAATGAAACTAGAAAAAGAGGCCTTAGCGATCATATATGTAGTGACTAAATTCCATCAATACTTGTACAGTCGAAAGTACTACTTAGTTACTAACCACAAGCCATTGACATCCATGTTTAAATGTCAAAGCTACAGCGATGGGCTCTCATTTTGTCCAAATATCAGTATGACACTACATTTTGGACTACCTCAAAACACGCTAATGCGGACACCCTCTTCTGGCTCCCTGTAGGACAGATTACAGCCTGTTTCCAGGTTGAAGGTGCAGAACAGTCAGCCCTTCAAGCACTTCCACTGGATGCCAATTTATTGCTCAAGAGTCAGCCAAGGATTACCACCTCATCGTGACTCTCCATTATGTTAGGGAAGGATGGCAATCTTCGAGATCTTTGATTCGTCAGGTGGGCGTTCGCCACTTGCGTGACATCCATCACTTCTTGTCAAGTCATTTGGGGGGCCACCTCTTGTACATGAAGAATGGTCAGATGCATGTGGACATCCCTCAGTCTTTGCACTGAAGAGTTTTGCAGTTGCTTCATCAAAGCCATTGGGATGTAGTGTCAGCATTGCTCTTGGACCAGCATGGATCGAGACATCGAACTCATGCCTGGAGAGTGTCATGCCTGTGCCGAGAACCAGGCAGCACCCAAACAGCAATTCTTCAACTGGCCAAAACCTTCAGTGCAACTCATTCGCATCGACTATCTGGGTCCCTTCTGCAACACCCAGTGGCTTCTGCTCAACGTCAGCTTCAGTCAATTTGATTTCCCTCTGGGGAAACCAAATGGGCCCTACAGAGTATCCATCTGGGCCCTACAGAGTGTCTTCTACATTGAAGGATTTCCAGAAATTGTGGTCAGTGACAACAGCCTACAGTTCGCCTCAGCTGAATTTCACCAATTTTGTCAAACCAATGGGGTTATGGACGTAATGACTGCTGCTTTCTCTCCACAGTCAAACGACGAGGCCAAGAGATTTGTTTGAACATTTAAGTCTCAGATGACAAAGTTTCATTACACAATGTCCAGGGAGCAAACACTCCTCACTTTCCTAGGCTCCCATCATTCTGTTCCTGCCAACACAAAATCTCCAGCTGAGTTTCTCCATCGGCAGCCACACCACACACTACTTCATTTGCTGTCGCCGAATTCCCTGCAGTGTGTTCAGGGCAATGTTCACAGTGCTATAGACTAGGGGCTCCAGTCTTCTTCCATTTCTTCCATAGTCATCGTCCAGCATGGCTTCCCGGTACTATAATATGTACAGAAGCCCATGTGCAGTATGTCGTTCAGGGAGCTGATGGTGACTTCCATCATCATGTTAATCAGCTCTGTTCCTGCTTCTGTCAATATTCTGCTGTCAGCTCTTACCCCACAGGCTCACCATGGTTCGGGTCACACGTTAGCACCCCCTTTGCCTCTGCGGTCTGTCCCAGCAGTCCAACCTTCCATTCTGCACCTAGTCAGCAGTGAAGACAACCCAACTCTACTAGCGGTGCACCAGATGCCACTCCCTCTGGTGGATCAGTCGCCATCCTAGTCGCAGCTACTGGCAGGGATTCTGTGTCAGCCATCTATGGAGTCAATGGATGTCTCCAAAGGTCCCGTCATTGATGTAATCGTTCCTGCTGGTGGGCACCCTGAACATTATTTTTGTATGGCTCCTTCCTCCTGCCGCATCAGTGGACGCCCTTATTCCACAGAGCCAAAAAGATTCGGGGAGGAGAGGAGATGTGCCATGCGTTCACACAGTGCGGTCGCTGCACATAAAACATGGCCACTGCCTTCTTGAGCACATGTACCAATGCTATAGTGGTAGCAGCACAGCGTACTTCAAAGTACTCACAGTGGGGGCGCAGCAAGAGATGCAGCAGTCATACCGCCGGAATCGACAGAGCCAATTAGGCTGCAGTCCCACATATATATGTCAATGCCCAGAAGGGGGTCATCTGGTGGGCCTCCTGGAATACAGAGCAGGTCTCCTCTCAGTCATGATGTTGTTACTGTAATAGTCGTAGGAGGAAAAGGGGGATTGTGGCCCACTGGCCCACTTTCTGCCTCTTAGAAAATGAGCCAGTTATCCACAATACCCCTTTTCCTCCTACTGTACTGCAACCATTCAGGTCTAACTCACCCCATTTTCATTTAAAAGAATATATTTTTTTACAAAGGTGCACGTAATAAAAATTAACTTTAATGTTTTTTATAAAAGGTGGATGTAAGAAAATGATTGGTGCATGTAAGAAAATAAATGGTGCACATGAGAAAATGAATTAAGGTTCAAGACCATGTTAAACAAAAATATTGTAAATCATTTGAAAATTTTCAAAATCATTTTTAGCTTTAGTTCTCATTTGTGTATTCAAGTCTATATATTTCTTCAACCAAACCGATTGCTTAAATTTTAAGACTCTGTGTATTTTTGTGATTTTCATTCCAAGAGACAGATACTGTTTGAGTTTTCGATAATGAACTACATAATTATGCTTGTCAAGCAGAGTAGCCATCAACTTGCTTTCTTTAGTGTTAGGCACAGTTTTATTTTCAGGTGCACGTGGTAAATCTTTATGTAAATCATCCAATTCTTTTGGATATTCTAAATCTACTTCAAAAATATATCCATTTTTAGCAGTATCTGACATTTCACTTACTTTTGTGCAATTGAAAGAATCTGCTTCATTCCATTCAAATCCTCCATCTCATTAACATTGACTCATAGCATAGCCATATAAATTGTTTGCTACATAATTTGATATCTTAGTCACATCGTCATCACTCAGATATTTGTTGTTTGCCTCTACATATCTCTTGCAACATTGTGATATTCCTCCTTTTATTCTCTTTTCAACCATCATAATCATGTAACAAATCAAGTGGTTGTTGAGTCATTTTCAACATCGCATCCCAAGACAAACCAAGAGCTGTAAAATACCAAGAAGGATCTAAATCATAAGCTTGTATACAAGTTTTTCTAAATTTTTCAAACACATCAACCAATAACAAAACATCAATTTTCAGATACAGATCATGATATTCACCAAGATTTTTCATGTTAAATTTTTTCCATGATTATAGTCCTCATCGCTTCTTTCACAGTCATTCAGTTTATTGTAAAATTCTGCTTTGAAAAACCTCTTAATATTTTTCATTTGATCTCTCTTCAAACTTGATGAAAGTTTGTCAAGTGAAGAAGCCAAAAATTTAAATGTATCAATAAATCTCATTTTCAAACTTTCTGTACTTTTACCAAAAGTAACATATCTGTCTTCATTGTTGGGTATTAAATCTAACTCTTTCTTATCATACCCATGTTTTTTCACAAGGAAATGAAAATCATATCCAGATAAATTATATAAATAAATTGGTACAAAGCTCGGACGTTTTAACTGTAAATTACATTTATTAGATAGTGGATTTATATAATTTCCCGTCAAATGATCGTGATCTTGAACCTTATTATCTTTCTGTGAGTAATAACATTTACACATGTACAAACTTTAGGTTTGTTATGTGTTGGTTGTTCGTCAGGAGTTAATTTCTTCAACTTCAGAATAAATCCTTCCAATTTCTTCAACCTCTTTTTTTATGTGTTCAACTAATTTTTCATGTCAAATTGGTCCTCTGTAAACAACAAGATCTTTATAATGTCCATTTATATATTTAATGTAATAACAGAATCCACTTGGTTCATGTTTTTGATATTTCATTGTATACGAATTTTCTGGATTTGGTTGACAGCTGTCCATCTTCAGTAGTAAACTTTCAAAATCAACATAAATAACAAATTGAACTTCTTGTGCATGTTGATAATTTTTAAAATTAACTTGTGAGCCTTTCTCTTCCATTTCTTCTTTTAATGGTTTGTTAGTCAAACAATTTGATGTGCGATTATCTATTTTTCTTAGCTGGTGAAATGGAGTAAACATAAATCACAAATAAATTTTGGTTTTTTGTGTTTAGTGATTTGACTGGAAACAAGTCTAGATAAATTTATTTATGTAAGAATAGTGTGAATTACTTCCTTCCTTGAAATAAAGGAAATTTATATTTTTCTCTTTCTTACATTTAGTAATTTTTAATGGATACATTATATTTTTGATATTTTTCATCAGACAAATAAACATTAGTAGATACATTGATGCTATTCTAAATTTTTGAAATATGATTAACCACTACAGGAAATTCAAAATTTTCAAGTTTCTCATCTAGATCAAGGCCAACGTTTTTATATTTTGTTGCTCTTTCTGAATGTTTATCTGCTGGATATAATGCAGATTCTATGGACCACAGAAAACATTTTTGATCTTCATTTTTATATTAATACATGGTTTTTTTATTTCATCTGTTAATAAATTATTCTTTTTGATGACCATACAGAGGCATGTGCTTGAAAATCATCCATTCTTGATACAATATATCGGTTACCAATCTTAAAATTTTTAATTCTCTTTCATTTATGATCGTAAAGCTTTGTGTTTGAAAACCATATTCCATAATATTTCCATTCGTATGAATTTTATACAACAAAGTCTTAAATTTATTTTCAATCCACCATGAATTCTTAGGTTGTCTTTCGCAATTTTCATAATTTTCGGTTTTACTGTAGTTAAGAAATGAATAGGTTCTACTGAGTTTATGTTATTTTCAAAATTTATTGTTTGCAATCTGTTTACAAATGCAGTATCAACTACATAATTTCTGACTGTTTTCCTGTCTCTTGGTTTCTCAAATAAATTAGTGTAAAAGGGAAACAGTTTTTCTTCATTAGATCGTTTTATGTTTTTCAAACACATTAATAGAAAATAGAAATATTTTTTCAATGTTTTATCTTCAGTTTTCTGTTTCGCAAACATATCAGTAGAAAATGGAAATATTTTTTTCAATGGTTTATTTGCTTTAGTTTAGAAAATTTTATCATTATCAGTCTTATGATAAGGTAATTTTTTCCAAAGATTGGTCTTGATGGGAGAACCCACTTTTGCTGTGTAATATCTAACAATAAATGCAATTAGGTCAGCTTTCCTTAATTTACTATACCCTCTTAAATTCTCTCTCTTACAGTAATCACGATGTTGAACAACTGTGAAGTTCTTCATTTGACCTCCCTAATAACCACGAAGTTGAGCAACTGTGAATCGCTCCATTTGACTTTTCTATTTAAAGGAAATAAGATTCAATAGATTTGTAAAAATTAACTTTTCAAAATTGATCAGTGACAGAATTTTTCTTTAATAGATATTTAATTAATATGTATGAGATGTTTCTAATTGCTTATTCTTCAAGTATTCTAAAGTACACTTCCTACATTTATTGTTATGTTAATTGTTATATGAAGAAACAACTTAAATCTTTAAGCTCTTGACAACCTTTACATTTTTTGTTGATAAGCAATTGGTTCTTCATTATTATTTATCGATACTAATATTATCGAATTTTCTTCAATCAGAATCTGCCATAAATGTTCTTTCTGATAATATCTAGCAATACTTTCTCCACGTACACAAGGAATTCGATTTTCATTGTAATTTTTCACATGATACTTATTTACATATGGTCTGCACATCCTTCTGTAAAAACATCTTTTGTATATTTCTGTAATGTAAAATTATGAATTGACTTCTCATTATTACAATATTTCCAAAATTTGGATTTAGTCACAGTCCTAAGGCTGGCACAGTCAGCGGCGACTCCATTTATATAGAAAATAATTGATTAGACTTGTGGAAAAGTAAAATTTTCTCATTTTTCCAATGCATCTTTCAAAATAGTTATTACTTCAGGAACTATAGCAGATGGTTTTTACAATCAAAACCAAATGAAGATAAATCAGTTGTACCAGCTCTAACTACTTTTCTTGTAAATTCACTGTATTCGTTCACTGTATTTCATTCCTTGAAAAAATACAATATCTAAATGCTGAATTTATTCTGGTAAGTAATGCAGGATATTCTCTATTTATAACTCCTCGCGATTTATATGTAAAATTACATTCATCCAATTCCACATAGAAAAGTTCATTAAAGAATAAAAATGTTCTACCTGAGTAAGTGTTAACTACACCATTTAATAAAAAGTTTTTACATAATCCTGTATTAGATATTAATTTTGGATATAGTGGAATTAATTGTAATGTGTGTAAATTGATCATATATATTGTCAACAAATAACACAACTTTGCCACAGGTCTTTGATACATTCCGTTTACTTTTTGGAAGGTTTGAGGTAAGAATATTAGCCAACTGGTAATCAATTGCGGCTTATTATCGCCTATTGACACCCAATTCTTATCAAAAACATATAAAACAGCATTTGCAAAAAGTAAGTGATTGAATTTTTTCAATTACATAATGACTCAATTCGTTCATTTGGTATGGAAGATTGTGTTGATGATGGCTTTACTAGTATAGTTAGTTGTGCTTTTATTTTTTGCCTTACAATCTTTTGAATAGCACCAATATCATATTAGAATAATTCTAAATGTGAACCATTACACTATGGATACATTATGATTATATAAACCTAATAAGTGACCAATTTCATGAACTAAAACTTAAAATAAATTTGTCAGATGTTTTTGGTGTATTTTTGTCAATTTCTAAGTGGCATAACCCATCATCATCCATATATATTTCTACTGAAACGTTATTCCTATTTGGAAAAAATGCATGACCTAACACATTTCCTTTTCCATCTAGATCCTTGAGGCATCGATAACTACATATTTAATTTTTATGTAATTGTCTTTTAATTGAAATTCAAATATCTGGGTTATTGTTATTGAGGCGAAATTTATATACTTTCGCCATAAGTTAAATGCTTTTTCTGTTATTTCTAATACTTTCTTAGTTGCCCTTTTATAGAACCATTTTACATTCTTTTTATTCCACTTGTACATACTAGTTCTATAACTACCAAGAGAATCTTCTACTCCACATGTAGGGCGATTCATAAAATTCAAATTATCTTCATTTAACTCGCCAGTTATTTCAAGATTGTGTGCTAGTTGAAATAACATTGATGACTCTCTGAACACATCATCACTCACTTGAGTTATTTGAGTTGTTGATGGAATATCCAAGTAACCAAAATTAATTAAATATTTACCTGCTGTGTTCTTTTCATTAGCAACTACTATTTTCACAAACAACAATAGCAGAAACATCTTCATTTATACATACTTAAAAAAGTATGAAATTTTTTCTCTTAGGTGGGATCAATTATAGATCTTTCAATAACAAGCTTACATATAATAATAAGCAAGTGTTTGTGATTATTGACGAAAAGAATGATCCATGGTTTAAAGCAAAGGATGAATGTGATATTTTGGAGTATTTGAATTCTTGAAAAGCTCTACATGATAATGTTAGAAAAAAATATATCTAAAATTCTTCAAACATGGAACCACACATTGCATTCATAACGTTAACCAGGTCTCCAAACATCTGATTATCAAATCAAAAATGAGATTAACAGAGGATTTTCAAGACTGGGTTTGTGATGAAGTTTTACCGTCTATTAGAAACCATGGTGTACACAAACTGCAGTCAACAATGAGAACAAATTGAAGATTTACAAATTTATAAAGAAATGGGTACATATGTTCTAAAGCAAAGAACAGAAGACATTCAAAAATAAAGACAGCAAATTAATTAGAAAGATGAAACAATTAGAGTTGTACAACCACATGTAGTTATGTCAAATGAAGATAATAATTTAAGACAAAAATTCGTTCTTTTAAAATTATTCTATGATGAATGTGAATATACTTATTAAGTAAATAAGTAATTAGAACACAATGAAAAGATTTGCAAAAACAGTTATACAGAATCGAAGACAGATACCTAAACAGTGAAGAAATGTTAAGAATTAATTACAATCCAAATTCAATAAATTTACACCAAAGAATGAATGACACTTTAAGAATTATTTGCAGGCATAACTATTTTAATCTTTTAAATAATTACACTCAAGAAGAATTGGTGACTGATATAATTACTCTAAATTACAATTTAATCTAATCATCATCAGACTGATAATCAATCTGAGTTTTAATTATTTTAATATCACTTCTTAGGTCTACCTTTCAACCATTCATCAATACATTCTTTATGAAAAATATGATTAGACTTTTTTTATAAATTGATGATTTTCATTACTTAAACATATAGAAGAGTCAAAATCGTCAGGCTGTTAAATTAGTTCATAAGGATTAAATATTTTTTTGTAAAAATGAATCTGATATGTATTTATATTTTAAAATTATTCTTCCATAAAATCTTCAGACATTTCTTGTGCATATGATATACATCCCCAGTTTACTTTATCTTGAAATTCTCTAATAAAATCAACAGTTCATTTTTGGTTAACTGATATTCCATTCCAATCTAAATTATCTTGAAATTCTCTGATAAAATCTTCAGTCAGTTTTTGACAACATGATATAATATCCCAATCTAATTTGTCTTGAAATTCTTTCACAAAATATTTAGATAATTTATAATGTTCTGATAAGTATTCCCAGTCAGTTACACTATTTTCTTTTGCTCCAACTTTCAGTTTACAGACTTCCAGATTATTTAGGCTTGCCATTTATTAGAAATAATTTTTAATAGATCTGTAAAAAATGAAAAATGAAAATATGTTAATAACAAATGATATTAGGTTAACCAGTCTTATTTGAAATTACACTCTCTTCATTTATCCAACTATTGTATATTACCGCCAAATGAATAAAAAACAAATATTATATCTTTATCC
The DNA here is from genome assembly GCF_021461385.2 of Schistocerca piceifrons. NCBI lineage: Eukaryota > Metazoa > Arthropoda > Insecta > Orthoptera > Acrididae > Schistocerca > Schistocerca piceifrons. The sequence goes on from NC_060144.1 coordinate 498,152,211, forward strand.
CAAAATAAAAAATTCCAAAGCAAACCAATATGATCTGATGTATCTAAATTAACCATTCCAGATTCGTATTCTCTAGGATGATTTGGTATGTCATAAACCATAAAAACGCCACAAAAGTGTTTGATTTTTAATTGTTTAACTAATTTTTCTATATCGAAATTTGATATTGGAGTATTATATTTATTAATCATTTCTTCGAATTCTTTACTCTTTTCCTTTCTTTTCCATTGCTTTATTATACCTTTTTTGCGCTTCTAATTTAGCATCTGCTCTTTTATTGTTTATGCTGCATATGCAGTTGCTGCAGGTCCACCAGCAAATGAACCAATAGTTGCTACATGTGGTAATGCAGCTAACAGTAATGGTAAAAAAAAACTTCGTGTTTTGTTAATTCAGTGCCTTCTTACTTTTTTGTTAGCTATTCAATAATCTTTTTTGCGACAGTAATGCCCAGTGTAATGATTAAATTACCACCACTTTTTCTGCTCTATCTTTCTTTTTTGTGCATCAGTTAAAAATGGTTCACTACTATCTGATCATTATTCAGTTTAATTTCAATTGATTTGGTTTAGCTTTGCTGCTAGGTAGCAAAGAATAATCGATTGAAAAGTTCTTCATTTATGCAGATTAAAAATTTATTAATATTTTTTCATAATTCCCGACTATTGTCATCCGTGCCTAATCCCATTCGTAATTTTCGTTTTCCATACATTAATCCTCTAACTGCAGCTTCAGCTATTTTTTCAACAGTTGAAGCATTAGTTGCATGCATTCTTACCTTTGCAACTCACTGAAGGTCTTTATGAGCTTCATATCTTTTTTCTAAATGTTTATGATCACAATAGGCAATGTCATGTTCAGCTTCATCTAGCAGATTAATTGCCTGATCTCCTCTACCTAATCGATCATCTAGTTAGGTACTCAGGCCACAAAATCGATAGCCTGGAAGATGTATTTCAAAAGGTAATTTGTTAATTAATGTATTTAATAAACCTCTAGCTTATTTATCACTCTTCCAAATTGTGTGAGGAATATTATTCAAAAATCTAATTAAATATGGGATTCCTTTTGGATTATTGATTATGATTTCCTAACATGTGTGCTATACCAACTTTTTCATTACGATAATTTTAATTTCTATCTATTTCTTCTCCAGGAATTACAACTAATCTATCGATTAAATCTCTATCATCATTCATCCAAACAATTCAACTGGTTTTTCTGTATATTTCTTTATTAAACCTTTATCTTTTTTCCTAAGCAAATTTGTTTCTGCATAATCTGATGAATCTGAAAAATCTAGGAGATGGAAATACTCTGAAGAATCTATAGTCGGTCTTCTTAAGTTTGGAGAATAGTCATCAACAATTTGTTTTATCAAATATCTATTACCTTTACTTGATTTTATTTTATATAGGTTGTTTTCTGAATACAGTGCTGAATTGAATAATATATCTGCATAAATTTATAAACCTACACCATCAAACTTTTTATTCATATCATCTATAGTAATCTGTTTTTCAGTTAAAAGGCTCATTAATACACCAGTTCCTTCATAAATCTTTTCACCAATTGTTAATTTGTCTCCATTGAAATCAACTGGTATCTTACTAACACATTTAAACATGCCAACAGGTTTGAGACCAAAAACTTTATCTTCAGTATGATTAAGTTACTTTAACATTCTTTCACTAACATTAATCTTTTTAGCTTCTTCATGGCAACTGCTGGACTGTGTGTCCTTTGTTTTTTATATTGTCTCTCTTATCATAAGTCTTCAAAATGTTTTAAATTTCTGATTCATTTCATGTATAGTCATAATTACCAGGAATATCATCAGACTAATCTTTTAATGGTGACAAATCTCCAAAATCATCTATATGATGGAATCATGTGTTTTTCAACTTCTCTATTTTCTTCAATTGCTTTCAAAACATTATCACAGAAATCTACAATTCCTTGTTTTATTTGTTTGATTGCAACTTCTTTCTTATATTTTTCATGTTCTGTTCTTGGTCAATTTTTCCAAAGCTTGAATATTTCTTAGGAAAGAAAAAACATTAAGTAAACATTTCTAATGTTTGTGTTGAACGTTTTATATTTTTGTTGAACATTATGTTTAATGGTTACATTTATGTTTAACATTTATGTCTTCATGAAATTAGTTTCCTTTAATTTACATCCAAGGTCACAAACTTTTTGTTAACAGATTACCAGTTTCGGTCTTTAATGACCATCATCAGATCTGTTTCATAAAAACATGAAATGTTGTTTTTTATTTCTGAACTTACCTTCACTTGGTTTCCTAGTCCTATCTATTTTAAAAATCCAAACTTATCGTTCCAGCACTTACTACACATTTCTTTGACATCATCAAACTTTAAATCACCTCCAAGCAACTCATGGTAAATGTGATTTAAAATTGTATAATAATGTCGAAAAACATTAAAAAATTGAGATTATCACTAACTAATTGTTTCGGTATTTTTGAGTAAGTCTGAACTACATAAAAACAATCTACTCCTTTATGTCTTCCTCTAGCAAAATATTCTCTAACTATATCCTGATTTTTCAAGAATGAAGTCATCATATACCACTACTGGCATTCATCTAATATAATAATTTCATCATTATTTTCAATAAAAGTATCAGTTTTCTCTTTATGCTTATCTTCAATTTTTTTACACCTCTATTTTAAATTCTTGCTATTTAGTTGATCTAAACTTTTAGAATAGACATACAAATGATTAATTTTATTCTGGAGCTAGAATGTAATTGTCAACCATTCATGTAGTTATTCCACAACCACTTGGTCCTATGATTGCACATCTAATAGATTTTTGTAAAAGTTTTCCATGTTCATTTTTTGATTTCTTTTTGGGAATTCTTATTTTTGCTTCCCAATCAGTATGCATCTAATTAAGTAAATTTTTCTAATAGTAAATGAGCAGATTATTTCAACTGAGCGACAAGTCATCTGTTCTGAAAAAAAGATTGACTGTACCTATATGAGACAGCTTTAGTAACATTGCACCGGTTGGTTTTTATTCAAGTTTTTTAACTCTAAATATTACATTGGAAAATAATAAATTATATTGTGATGGAGAAACATTAGAAATTCCAACTGGTCAGTATACTTTGAAAAACTTGGAAACATTTATTCATTCGAAAAAGCCTAATATTCACATTAAAGCAGTTGAAATTTTAAACAGAGTTACTATTCTGAGTGATGTAAGATTGTATATGGATATAAAAGGTAGTATTGGAAGTGTGCTTGGTTTTGTAACCAAATTGTTAAGGATAATGAAAAGACTGTTGCTAACGATGTTTGTAATATTATTCCTTTTGAATTAATAAATATAAATTTTAATTTGGCTGATGGGATGTTTGTAAAACACACTGATCATTTTCATCAAGAAACTACTATTATTGCCTCACTCAAGCCTAATGCCGAATTTGGTGGACCAATAATTCACAAACCATATTTTCCTGTAAATATCCCTATTTTTGATCCTATTCCAAATTTAGAAATATCTGTAACTGATGAAAATGATAATCTGATTGACTTCAATGAAGCTACTGTAACAATTGTTGTAGAAATGTCTTAATAATTTTTTTCCATAGTATAGCAGCAATAGCTAAAGCAGTTTTGTCTGCATCATGAACAAAATAGAGAGTTATCAATTTTACTCATTCCCTGTAAATATGTAATTTAAAGGTATCCAACAAAGATACTGAAATTAACAAATATTGGTGATGGATGGCATCATCCTAAACATGCCCAATTATAAATGAATTTGAGTATTATTGAAAGTGATGCCACAGATGATCCAATTTATGATGGAAAATTCAATAAAAATTAATCCTTAATTATGTGGCAAAACGTTTTGATTTTGCAATCATAAAGAAGGGAAATGATGTTATGTCTAGAATAGAGCATCCTTTTATTTCCTCATCAGTTTTACTGCAATTGACTTCATCTCTTGTTGATAAAATAGGTATGGAATGGAATATTCTTAAAAATGGAAAAACAAAGGGCAAGAAAGTGAATGTTTGGTGGATTTTTTTAAAGATTATAAGGAAATGATGTGGGAGGGAGATTTAACAGTAAGTTTTGCATGGTCATCAAGTTCTGGAGATTCTATTCTTCGATGGTCTGATTATAATGACGCTGGATTTGAAATTCTTCGACAAGAAGGTGAAATTGTTGTAGAATCCATGTAAATTCGTGTACCAGTTGTTAAATATGAACCAGATTACGAGTTAGAACAAAGTGGAAAATGTACTGAAAAATCCTAAACTTCGAATATCTTTCTATGAACTACAAACTGTAGAAGTTGGTGAATTGAGTGGTAAGAATAATTTTGAAATAGATATCACGAACTACTAGAACTCAGTAGAGTTTGATATGCCGTATTTCGTATTTGTTACATTTCAGACAAATCGTAAAAATAATCAGTTAGTCGACTCTTCATTATTATCACGTTAACCTACAGAATATATACATGAAAAATGGAAGAATCGAAATTTTCCCACAGGAGATGTGGAATATCAATCCTCCAAATAATTTTCTCAAAGTATACGACGCATTTCTTGATTTTAAACGAGTTGCACAGCTGAAAGCAATCTGGATATTAGACACATTTATGTAGAAGTAAAAATTAATAATTAAAAATTTTCAGTAAATATTCTGTGTCTACATAAATGAATGACAAATTTTAAAAAAATTTAGAAGTGTTAACCTCGTGCTTATATACACTTTTGAAACATTTTAAAAAAGATGGAGAAATCAGATACATGAAAATTTTTTGAAGAGCTCAGCTAAAGGAGTCTTTCACTCTGTCATGTTGGCACTTTGAATTTTAAAAATCAGTTAATATTTCGCTGAAAAATTAGCAAAAAATCGATCTATTGGAATACTGAAGGTGACTTAGCACAGCAGCAGCTGCTATAGGTTGTGCCTCGAGTACAGCCCTAACTTGGCTGATAACCGGAGAAAATGTAAGAGTGATAAAACTGGCTACCGCGCTGCCTAGCCACGCCTTCCTGTTTACTCTGCCTCTTATCTTGGTCGCTGTCACTCCCAGCTACACTTGTCTTGCAGCAGTCACAGTCTAACATAACTGTCGCCATACTTGATCATCTGTGTGTTCTAACGAGAGAAATGTTTCTCCAAAGTGTACTATAAAAACGACAGAACGAGGGCTCCTGGAGAACAACAAATATCAAGTCTGTGTATTAGGTGATAGTCATGCAAAGGGTGTGGCACAAATAATAAATGATCGGCAGCCGCAATTCAGAGTAACAGCCATTGTCAAACCTGGTGCTCCCCTTAATGAAATAGTAAATAATTGTGAAAACTTAGTTAAGACTGGAACATGCTGTGTGCTAATAGGTGGAGCAAATGACATTTACAAAAATGAAAGCCAACTAGCGACAAGGGCACTTCTTCTTCTTCATGTGCCGTCTCCTCTAAGAAGGTTGGCTGTCATCATGGCAATTTCTGATCTTGATTTGGCTGATCTAAGGAGTTCTGACGTTGAACAGTTGTACCAATTTTTTAAATTGTCAATCCAGGATGTCCGTCTTCTACCCCTCGTTCTCTTCCCACAAATTTTCCCTTCTAGTATTATTTGCAATATTTTGTAATTTACTCCCCTAATAACATGGCCTAAATATTGTAGCTTCCTTACTTTAATAGTTTTAATTAATTCTTTTTCCTTTCCCATTCTTCTTAGGACATCTTGATTAGTAATCCTCGACACCCAACTAATTCTAAGTATTCTTCTGTATGCCCACATTTCAAAAGCTTCTAAACTGTTCATGTCCTTCTTTTTCAATGTCCACGCTTCCATTCCGTATAATAGTTTTGAGAATACATAGCATCTTAGCAACCTCATTTTTGTGTTTAAACAAATGTCTCTCGAACAGAATGCATTTTTCATCTTATTAAAGATACTTCTGGCCTGTCCTATTCTCGATTTAATTTCTTCTGAGCTTTCAATCTCCTCATTTACAATTGTTCCGAGATATTTAAATTTACGTACTTGATCGACTCTTTCCCTATTGATTGTAAGATTTTCTTGTTGGTGTGTTTTAGATATCACCATGAACTTAGTCTTGCTTACGTTAAGAGTCAAGCCAAATTCTTCACTTTTTTCTGCGACTTTGTCAAGAAGTAATTGTAGATCTTTGAGGTTTCCAGCTAGTAGTGCAGTGTCATCAGCAAACCTAACATTGTTAATGTTTAGCCCATTCACTTTAATGCCAGCTATTTCATCTGATAGAGCTGCCTGGATTATGTCTTCTGAATACATATTAAACAATAAGGGTGAGAGAACGCAACCTTGTCTCACACCCCTCTTTATTTCTATATCATTCGATAACTCATTTTCTACCTTCACGGTTGCGGTTTGATTGTAGTAGAGGTTATATATAATGCGGATGTCTTTCTTATCAAGTGTTTTCTTTTCTAACAATTCTATGAGATGATCATGACGAACTTTGTCAAATGCTTTATTATAATCCAGGAAGCACACATATAGTGGCTGGTTAACCTCCATACATCATTGCGCTAATATGTTAAAAGCAAACAATGCTTCTCTTGTACCGAGGGAACTTCTAAAACCGAATTGTGTTTCACTTATACCTTCTTCTACTTTTTTGTATATTCGTTGGTGTATAACTTTTAGAAATATCTTTAAGGTGTGACTCATTAAGCTTATTGTATGGTGATCATTACAAGTTTTGGCATTAGCCTTTTTGGGTAATGTAACAAAGGTAGATGTCAACCAATCCCTAGGAATAATTCCCGAATTATAAATATCATTAAACAATTGTACAAATATATCTATATGGTCTATTCCTATGAGTTTCAGGATGTCATTTGGTATCTTATCCGGCCCAGGGGCTTTTCCTGTCTTTGATTTGTTGATAACATGTAATATTTCTTCTTTCGATATGCTTGGTCCTCGTTCTCCGATCATGTTATCATAAAATTTTTGATCTTTTCTTGTATCTTCAAATAGTTCTTTGACATATTCTGTCCACCTGTCCAGTTTACCTTTAACATCAGGAATTATTTTGTCATTTTTATCTAACAATAAACTTGTACTTTTCTTTTTATTAAGTCCAGCTAAATCTTTAACTTTTTTGTGTAAGTTGAAACTATCATGTCTTGTTTCATAACTCTCAATTTCAGAGCATTGTTCCTTGTACCATTCTTCTTTTGCTCGCCGTGTTTCTTTTTGTATTTCTGCATGTAATCTTTTATACTCACTTTCATCTCTATTTTTAAGTATTCTTCTTTGTTCCATCAATTGTAATATCTTCTCTGTCATCCACTTCTTTTTCATGTTGTCGTGTTTGGTCGCCATTGTGTTTTTACATGCATTATTTAATGTGTCTTTTATAAGTTCCCATTTGCCATCAATGTCTTCTGTTTGATTATTCTTTATCCTAACTAATTCCTTATTAATCTCTTCAGAAGTCTTTTGTTTAGTCAAGGGGTCTCTTAGAATAGTTGTATTTATATAGTCCTTCTTTTGTTTCTTTTGTATGGCTTTCAGTTTCACATGGAACTTCGCTACTAAAAGGTTATGATCAGAAAATATATCAGCTCCTGGATATGTTTTCACACCATGAATAGAATTTTTGTACCTCTTGTTTATAAGTATGAAATCAATTTGATTTCTGCAAACTTCTTCATTACAGTCTCTTGGTGATTTCCAAGTATAAAGTCTTCGTTTAGGGAGTTTAAAAAATGTGTTTGTAATAGACAGATTGTTTTCCTGGCAAAATTGTGACAGCAAATCTCCTCTTTCATTTCTTGTTCCTAAACCAAAAGGTCCAATAAGATCACCTTCACTTCCTTCACCTATTTTGGCATTAAAATCTCCCATGATGATAATAGTGTCTCTGCTTTTTGAGGTTCCTATTGCTTGTGTTAATTCTTCATAAAATTTTCCTATTTCTTCTTGGTCTTTGTCGGCTGTTGGAGCATAGATTTGGATTAAATTAATATTTGTTTGTTTCGTTTGTAAATGTAGACTGATTACACTATCTGAGATTGGTAAAATGCTTTTGACAGATTTACTGGCATACTCATCTAAAATTATTCCTACCCCATTCCTGTGCTGGCTATCAGAATTTCCCGAGTAATATACTTTCATGTTGTCAATGGTCATTTCTCCTGAGTCAGGCCATCTTGTTTCACTTACACCCAAAATGTTAATTTTTAGGCGTTTCATTTCTTGTATAACATTATTTACTTTGCCTGGTTGGTATAATGATCTTACATTCCAAGTTGCTATTGTTGCATTATTTTTGTATTTACTTGTGGCATTGTTCAAGGCTCTCCCCCCCGGAGATCCGAGTGGGGGAGTTGAAACTCCGGATAATTTGACATTGAACCCTGCCATGATGAGTTTTCCTGGGGATATCCATTGGATCTTTAATGCTGTGGTTTCCCGCTGCCTTCAGCATCCTATGCCGTTGACCACCCTTGGTGATTCTTCCGTCTTTAGGAGTGATTTCTCACTCCAAGGACAAGAGGGTGCCCTTGCTCTACCAGCTCATCCGCCCTCTAGAAGGTCGTTGACTTAGTAGAGGGTTCTCCTTATCCCGGGAGAAACTCGGTCGCCAGAGCCTCGTTAGCGTAGCAGGGGATACCACGTGCCGGAGAGGTTGACATTTGTGTGGGAGAGGCTATTGGTGACGCATCCCACACCACTTCAAACAACTCTAAAAAAGCTGTCAGATCTAAATTTAAAGGTTCTCGTTGTAAGTGTGCCACATAGACATGATCTAATCGAGGAATAATGTGTAAACAAAGAAATAAAGTCAACAAATAATAAATTCAGGAAGATCTGCTGTGCTTTTAAGTGTGCAACTTTTGTGGATGCAAACAGCTCAGTGAGAAATCATTTCACGAGGCATGGACAGCACAGGAACTATTATGTAAAAAGATGATGGATGAAAAGATACTAGAAGAAATAAGCCGCATAACAGTAGAAAAGTTCCCTAAAATCCCACTCCAAATGAGGGCAGAAGCAGAAGAAATGAAAACCTTAACAAGAGCAACATTTGCTGAAGCACTAAAAACATCATCATCTGCTATTGTAAATATTAAAATGTCATCAGCTGCCACAGCTAGTATAAACAATCAATCAGCATCATCCACTTCAAGTAGGAAAAGCAACAGAAACAAGAAACCTGTTGTACAACAGGATTTTTGGTATCCAGCCATAATGAAAACTCAAAGATAACAGTGTTAAACGAAAGGAGAAATACCACCAGTGCTCACTCCCCTGTTCTAAAGATTATGACTCTAAATGTGCAGTGCCTCAAGAACAAATATTGTGAACTTGAAATAGCAGTAAGTAACACCCAACCTGATGTCTTGTGTTTTACTGAACATTGGTGTAAGGACCAAGAAATTAGTAGTATTCATATTAATCCATTTAAACTGGCAAATAATTATAGTAGGAAAATTGCAAAAGGTGGTGGAGTCGGTATTTACCTTAGACAAGAGTTAGAATTTAAGAAGAGATGTGAAGCAGAGAACTTAAGTATTGAAAAGTGTTTTGAAGCAGGTGCCGTCCAGCTATATGGCCTGATGAAAAAAGTCATAGTCATAACAGTGTATAGATCACCATGTGGAAACATAGAAGTCTTTTTTGATAAATTAGAATTGTTGCTAAATACTATTTACAAAAAAGAAACTGTGATTATTCTTTGTGGTGATTTCAATATTAATCTTCTAGTTGAAAGTCAACAAAAAAGGCAATTTTTGGACATGTTAAAGAGTTTCAACATGTTACCACACATAAACAATTCAACTAGAATAACAAACACCTCCAATAGCCTCATAGATAACATTTTCTCAAATATGTCAGAAACTGACATAGAGGTAACAAACATAGATTTAGGATTGTCTGACCACAATGCTCTCACCATTGAAATCCCTTTAAGGTCGAAGGAAGACAAAGGTGTAAATAATATTTACAAAAGAAACTTCTCTGTGGACAGCTGTAATCAGTTCATAAGTATCTTAGAAAATGAAAATTGGTTAGATGTTATGAAACAGTCAAGTACAGATGAGGCATATAGTGTATTTGCATCGATTTATATAATGAACTTTGAGATGTGTTTTCCAAGGAAACTGACCAGAATCAAGTCTACTGGATACGTAAAATCAAGTTCTTGGACTACTCTTGGAATTAAGAAATCATGTGAAAACATGAAAAAACTGAATTCAGAGTTGAGGGAGTGTACAAATATTGATTTTATAGAATATGTAAAGAGGTATAGGAAAATATACCGCAGAGTAATTGCAAATGCAAAGTTATTAAGTAATAATATGGAAATAAAACAGTCCAGAAATAAAACTAAAATAGCATGGGAAATTGTGAGAAAAGAAACCGGGGTACCTACCAAAGACAAGGAAATTATTCTAAAAGATGAGGAGAACAAAATGGTAGATAAATATTCCATGCCTAATTATACAAATAATTACTTTTTAAATGTACCCCAGACATTAAGCAGGAATCTTGGGGAGCAGATTAAGATTGAAGCACCCAAGGCAGCCAGCAGTATGATGGCAGTTCCAACAAACGAAATGGAAGTTTTAAAAGTGATTAAAAGTCTGAAGTCCAAGATGTCAGCAGGAGTAGATGAGGTGCCAATAATATTAGTAAAGAAAACAGCTAATCAGATAGCGAAACCATTGGCGCACATAGCAAACTTGTCAATGGCTGAGGGCGTGTTTCCACAAAAACTGAAAATTTCTAAAGTCATTCCCCTGTTAAAAAAGGGTGATAAACTTAAAATAGAAAACTACAGACCTGTCTCACTCCTCTCAACTTTCTCTAAAGTTTTAGAGATACTAATGAAATATAGAGTCACACATTATCTTAATATGCACAACCTGATAAATGGTAATCAGCATGGATTTCAAGCTGGGAGAAGTACCGAAACAGCTGTACTAGAATACACAAAAGAAATAATCACTAAATTGGAAGAGGGAAATAGTGTAGTTGGGATAAATCTAGATTTGTCAAAAGCTTTTGACACTGTTGACCACAGCATACTTTTGAAAAAGCTTGAAGCTATAGGTATCAGAGGACCGGTAAAAAAGTGGTTTGAGTATTATCTGGAAAAGAGGATGCAGGTGGTTGAAATTACAGCACCAAATATTAATCAAGAAATTAAACTAAGATCAGATCCAAGGGAGGTCACAGTAGGAGTACCCCAAGGAAGTGTATTAGGCACCTTGCTGTTCCTCATTTACATTTATGATATTCAGGTGTCAGAGAGAAAAGCTAGAATCATGTTATTTGCTGATGATACTAGTTTAATAGTTAGTGATACGAAGCAGTCATTGCACAGTACTGTGAACCATGTCCTACAAGATATACAAAAATGATTTAGTGCTAACAAGCTAACACTGAATGCAAAAAAAACTAATTATGTGGAATATGGAAAAATAATTGAACAGGACGACCTGAATCCCACCATGGAGGGCAAACAACTTGAAAGAGTACAGTGTGCAAAATTCCTGGGTATGCACATTGATGAGAAGATTAATTGGAAGGACCATGTGGTGAACTTCGCACTAAAACTAAATTCAGCATGTTTTGTGCTTAGAATAATTTCAAGAGTTTGTAGTAATGACTGTACCAGATTGTAACAAGGCCCCGAAGCCAGAAACATGTATGTAATCAAGGCATCAAACTTTTTAATGCACTCCAAAACATATCAAAGAGCTGGAAAATGAGGATAAATTTAAAACTGTTCTAAAGAACCACATGCTTGACTATGCTATTACAGCATAAGCGAATATCTCTGCGCAACTGTATAAAATATATGTTTAAGTTAATGTGACAAATGAAATTACATCATTGCATAATAAACTATGTGATAAAAACACTTATTAGTTGTAGATTGTATTAAACATAAGATAAATTAATATGAATTCAGCACAGATACAAATTTTGTAAAGATATTATATAGTTGTTAAAATGTACCCTGACAAATCCTATATCACAAATGTGATCATTGGTATGATAATAAATAAATAAATAAAATAAATAAATTTCGTCTCGATTTTGTTGCCTACTGCGCCACCAACGCCCCAAGCGGACAGTAACTTAAACTGGGAGTTCGGCGCGATCGTGAAAGCGAATAGTGGTTGTTTACTTTCTTTTCTGCAATGGGTTTTACAAGCGGGAGCGTTTGAAGCGCAATAAATTGCAGGAACGACATGATGAAGACACCACAGCTGTCTTTTTTTAAGTTTCGTAAGGATCCTGAGAGGTATATACCTTCATGTTACTAAACTGTATCGTCTGGATTCACTTGCAGGCTACATGTGTATTAATGATTAATGTTTCGCTTTAGGAACTGAAAATGGCTAGTTAATAGCGTACGAGAAGACCTTATGAAAAAAGACCCAGTTTACCTGTATAATAATATTAGATTTTGTTTGCTAAATTTCGAACAAAACCAGTTCATGAACACAGACAATAATAAACTCGTATTGAATGCAGTACCCACACTGTTTGACATCCCAAATAAGCCACCTCAACTGACGATGAAGAGGAAACTGCCACAAAGATTCGACACCCCATCTAAAGCTGTAAAACAGTCCTATGACACAGCCAGTTTAACTCTCCATGTATCAGTGCCAGATCCGTGTGAATCGTCAACACACACCTGCTTTGACGATGAAGTGGTTAGATTAAGTGCAGTTATTCGTGTCTTACAAAAGCGTAATGTTTGGTATGTATTTCATTCACTTCTTCTGTTAGTCACTTAATTTTCCTTGGTTCCTTCGTGTGATAACATTGTTTTGTTAGCACCTTGTTCACTGACATATTGTTTGAAAATTATTCAAATGTTTGGTTTTGCGTGAAATGTAATGTAATCAGCTCACTATTATGTTTTCAACAGTTGTTTGTCCCACTTAGAATAATATAAAGATGAAGGTTGTACTTGTGGCAACAGGCGACAATGACAAACACAGTAGGCCTACAGAACGATAAATGAGCTGTCGATCACTTTTGCATGTAGAGGTACATGTCTGTGTTTCTTATGTGTGAATCTGTGTGTTTATATTCTTTTGATATCAACGTGGTAAGCTGCAATTCCACCTAACGTCACAAGTGTTTCTTCACGAATGTGTTGTAGCTTGCCACTCGATTCATGGTTTTTGTCCATACTTGCGCGTATTTTAGAATCATTTTTAGAACCATATATGTATTCTGATACTACACAAACCCTTGGAGGCAAGAAAATAACTCAAATATTTCGTAAATTACGTAGGAAATGGATGCCAAACAAACATTATGCTTACGACGCGTCTGACGTTCACCTTACTCGCCGCTTGGAGCGCTAGTGTCGCTCCATCTGTCAAACGTTAACAACTTTTACTGCAGTGAGTGTTGCGATTATGTTAGACTGTGGCAGCAGTTAAGAGAAACTGTCAATAGATGCTTCTGACTGCAGAAAATTATATTACAATATTTTACATATATCTATTTCTTAGCCGATTTTAGTTATTTAAACTTTGAAATCAAGTTAATTAAACAGTCTTCTATAGTTTCTAAGTGATTGAAATCGATTTTAATGATCTTTATATAGTTCGAAATTTTCGAAAGTATTTACGATTTTTAATCGATTTTGGTTACTTAAAGTTAAGCTAATGAAACGGTTGAACAGCAATTCTGAGTAATACTGATTAATATTATACTATAAATCCTTGAAAAAATGGCTAATTTGTCTGCTCTCATACCAACTTTGTCGTCAGATACCAACTATATATACGTATTCGAGGTTTTTTTTACTCAGAGATGGAACTCGGTGCTGAGTTGATGTACAGAAGGCAGAGGCCTGAAGCTCAGCTAGAGAAAAGTCGATTTTGGCTCTCGGAAGTGCTCAATAGATGTGCAGTAGGCTTTTCACCACAGTCTACATGGTGAAAGGTGATTCAAGCACTCTGTAGTTTGTTCTGCGAGTTGTGAACAATGCTCGCAGGTATATATGAAGTTTGTGATGTGTTGAAAGTGACATAGGACAAACGATATCGCTATAAAAGAACACTGCATTGTGCTCTACTGATACACCTGTGTCCCAGGTACAAACTACCAAATGGAAAGTCGGTATTAATTACAGTTCAGAAGATTTATTGTGAAAACAAGGTAAAACAAAACTCAGCGTAATCACTTGCGTCCACATCTGTAGTCAGGGATCAACTTTATTTTCTTACGTTCACCAATTCATTTTATTTATTTTCTTACATGCACCAATCATTTTCTACGTGCACCGTTTATAAAAAAAAACATTGAATTTCAATTTTCTTACATGCACCTTTGTAAAAAAAATATATTCTTCTAAGTGAAAATGGGGTGAGTTAGACTTGAACTCTTGGAGTATAGTAGGAGGAAAAAGGGGATTGTGGATAACTGGCACACTATCTGATGAACCCGGAGGGTGAGGCAGAAAGTGGGCCAGTGAGCCACAATCCTCCATTTCCTCCTACTGATAGTGTTTGCAGAAGTTGATCTTTGGCTACGGACCTGGAGACGAGTGATTACACCGAGTTTTATTTTACCTTTTTTCAAAATAAATCTTCTAAATTGTAATTATTATCGACTTCCCATTTGGTAGTCTGTACCTGGGACACAACGGGTGTATCAGTGAAGTTCAATGCAGTGTTCTTTTATAGCGATATCGTTTGTCCTATGTATCTTTCAACACATCACAAACTTCATATATACCTGCATTTCGTAAAAGCAGATCATTCTTCACAGCTCCCAGGAGAAACTGCATAGTGCTTGAATGAATTTTCACTATGGAGACTGTGGTGAGAAGCCTACTGCACATCTATTGAGCGCTTCTGAGAGCCAAAATTGACTTTTCTCTTTTCCTATATGGTATCCCATCCAACTCTGACATTTGCAAGGACTATATCAGTTTGTATGTGACAAGAAAGTGGTTCAGAAATGAGGTATATGATTCCAAAAGCCTTGTTTAGTGTCGCTGCTGCAAATCGCTTGTATGACAAGCATTTTTTATAAGGGATTATGTTAGATGCTAGCTTTTTAAGCCGGACTAGCCGATGTGTATAAGACAAATTCAGTGATAAAACGCTGTTGTATGTAGATCTGACAAGAAATACACTGAGTATGATAATTTTTGTGCAGCTGTTGCGGCCGTTTTAACGCTGTACAGAGGTTTACTCTAGTCTCCACAGAAAGTAGAGCCACGGAGGAAGCATGATAGACTAAGAGGCACGCCATTTTGCAGTTCACTTATGAAGGTGCAGAAAATATTATGTAGCAGAAGAGACCTCAGTTTTTACTGCAAAATAAGTCGCTATTCTAGAAGCACTGAAGTACTCGATAACCAAACCTAAATTTTGATAGTCAGTGATTCTATGTCTATATTAAATAAATGAAAACAAGAAATTTTAAGATATCTATTTATGTATTAAAGTCAATTATGACAAAAAATTAAGAATATGTATGAATCACAGTACTGTCAACCTAATAATAGTTTTGCATTGAGAGCTCAAGTCACTTAACACTGGACAACAGTAAACTTGCTCAATCTGTAGCTCCTATGAAACCTGAGGGATAAACTGCAACTGTAAACGCCTGTTCCAGCTTTCTCGTGACAGTGTCATAACCGATGGTGGGAAGTGAGATAGTGGCAAGAACAGTGTAACAACCCCAGCTGACACCTCAAGTCCACTAGGTTGAAGTGCCAGTCCAAATACAGAAAACTGCAACCAGTCACTGTTTTGAAGCACTTGTTTATTCCATAAACTGGTTTGCAAAACTTATCAGGCTCATCTTGAGATGGTGCACAGGAAGTTACATGACAACTTCGTAGGGTAATGCTGGGCGCTGGCTCTATGACAAGAAGATTCAACATGCTTTAATGTATCGCCATAAGTTCATGTGGCGATTTGTATTCAAAACCGATTTCTGTACTTACAGTGACAGTATGGGCGACTTCGTAATTAGTATCCATATAGCAGCCTCATTCGTGATTGCCAGTCGGTTACACATCGTTAGATTAGATTAGATTAACACTTGTTCCATAGATCATGAATGCAATACTTTGTAATGATGTGGAACGTGTCAGTTTAATAAAAGATGTCTGTACAAGATAATACATTACACAAAATATTGCATGACACTAATGTTTAAGTTGTTTTTTCCCCCTTAATTTATATCTAAAAATTCAGTCAATGAGTAAAAGGGGTTGTCATCTAGAAATTCTTTTAATTTATTTTTAAATGTTAGTTGGCTTTTGATGCTGTTTGGTAAGTGACCAAAGACTTTTGTGGCAGCATAATTTACCCCTTTCTGTGCCAAAGTTAGATTTAACTCTGCATAGTGAAGATCATCCTTTCTCCTGGTGTTATAGCTATGCACACTGCTATTACTTTTGAACTGGGTTGGATTATTAACAACAAATTTCATAAGTGGACATATATATACTGTGAGGATCCCTAGATCCTTAAATAGATGTCTGCAGGATGACCGTGGGAGGGCTCCAGCAATTATTCTGATTACACGTTTTTGAGCAATGAATACTTTTCTACTCAATGATGAATTACGCCAGAATATAATGCCATACAGAAGTAGTGAATGAAAGTAGGCATAGTAAGCTAATTTACTGAGATTATTATCACCAAAATTTGCAATAACCCTAATAGCATACGTAGCTGAACTCAAACGTTTCAGCAGACCATCAATGTGTTGCTTCCAGTTTAACCTCTCATCAATGGACACACCTAAAATTTTTGAAAATTCTACCTTAGCTACAGACTTCTATTCAAAGTCTATATCTATTACTGGAGTTGTGCAATTTACTGTACAGAACTGTATATACTGTGTTTTATCAAAATTTAAAGAGAGTCAGTTTGCCGAGAACCACTTAATAATTTTGTGAAAAACATCATTTACAATTACATCACTTAGTTCTTGGTTTTTGGATGTTATTACTATACTTGTATCATCAGCTAAAAGAACTAACTTTGCATCTTCATCAATGTGGAATGGTTTTCATTAATGTATATCGAGAACAGTAAAGGGCTTAAGACCGAACCCTGTGGGACCCTGTACTTGATAGCCCCCCAGTTTGAGGAATCAGCTGTTGTTTTAACATTACATGAACCACTTATTTCAACTTTCAGCATTCTTCCAGTTAAGTATGAATTAAACCATCTGTGCACTGCCCCACTCAAATCACAATGATTTAGCTTATCTAAAAGAATTCCATGATTTACACAATCAAAGGCCTTTGAGAGATCACAAAAAATACCAATGGGTGATGTCCGGTTATTCAGAGCATTTAATATTTGATCAGTGAAAGCGTATATAGCATTTTCTGTTGAAAAACCTTTCTGAAAACCAAACTCACATTTTGTTAGTACTTTATTTTTACAAATATGGGAGGCTACTCTTGAATACATTACTTTCTCAAAAAATTTTGATAGAGCTGTCAGAAGAGAGATTGGGCGGTAGTTGTTGACATCCGACATATCCCCCTTTTTATGCAATGGTTTTACACTGGCATATTTCAGTCTGTCAGGGAAAACACCCTGCTCCAAAGAGCTATTACATACATGGCTGAGAATCCTACTTATCTGTGGGGAACAAGCTTTAAGTACCTTGCTGGAAATGCCATCAGTTCCGTAAGAGCTTTTACTTTTCAGTGAGTTCATTATTTTACTGATTTCAGAGGGAGAGGTTGGTGGAATTACAGTTGTTTCAAACTGCACGGGTATGGCCTCTTCTATTAGTAGCCTTGCCACTTCTAGTGAAGATCCAGATCCTATTTTCTCCACAACATTTAAAAAATGATTATTGAAAATATTTTCAATTTCTGATTGTTTGTTAGTACACTTGTCATTCAGTTTTATGGCACTAAAGTCTTCCTGTGCTCTTGGTTGCCCTGTTTCCCTTTCAATAATATTCCAAATTGCTTTAATTTTATTATCAGAGTTACTGATCTCAGACATGATACACATGCTTCTGGACTTTTTAATAACTTTTCTTAGTACCACACAATAGTTTTTATCATATTGAACAATTTCAGGGTCAGTACTCCCTCTTGCTGTTAGATACAGTTCTCTTTTACGGTTGCAAGATACTCTTATGCCTTTAGTTAGCCAAGGTTTTTTATGTTTTCTTGGAATTATGTTTAACTATTTTCTTGTGAAAACAATTATCAAACACCCTTAAAAATGTATCGTGAAATAAGTTATATTTCCAGTTTGCATCAGGTTCCTTATACACTTCATCCCAGTCTAGCTGCTGTAGGCTTTCCCTGAAGTTTGCACTATTCATATTGTTAATTGAACACACTGCTTTGAAAGTCTGATTTGATATACTGCATGGAGCTATGTCATGTACTGTAACTAGCTGTGCACCATGATCTGAAAGACCATTCTCAACAGGATAAGCATTTATGTCCTTAATCTTATCTTGGTCCATAAAAAAGTTATCTATCAATGTACTGCTGTTCTTTGTTATCCGAGTAGGAAAATCAATGACGGAGCTCAAATTGTAAGAAGTGAGTAATACTACAAGGTCATTCTTGCTATTACACTCTTTCAGGGAATCAACATTGAAATCCTCACAAATGATAATTTACTTCCCCCTGTCTGACAGATAGCACAACAAAGCATCCAAGTTTTCTAGAAATAGCTGGAAATTCCCTGAGGGGGACCTATACACTGTTAAAATTATGAAAGTGCCATCATTTAGTTTAAGTTTAGTGGCACATGCTTCCATATGTTGCTCTACACAAAATTTTTTAGTTTCTAAATTTTTTACACTGTGGAAGTTTTTGACATATATGGCAACTCCTCCTCTGATCATATTATCTCTACTTACATGTGCAGCTAATTTGTACCCATTGATGCTAACCTTTTGCATATCAGTGACAATGTAATGCTCAGACAGGCATAGTACATCTATTACATTCACAGTTTCTGTATCTTCTAAACAAAGTAGAAGCTCATCAATTTTATTCTTCAATATTTTGAGGAAATATACTAACATTATTTTTCACTTTACTTTTGTATCTTGAATTTTTTAACATCTTTAGTACTTGCCTGGCTGAGTTTCCCACTGGACACTGATCTTACACTAAAAAAGAGTTTCCACCATGACATGTAGTTCCTCCCCCCTTTAAATTTCCTGCTATCAGCCCAGCCAGTTTACCCTTCCCTTTCTTGTTGAGGTGTAGGCCATGTCTAGTATAGTCCCACCTACAGAGTGAATCAACAGGAACCACACCAATTTGTGACCCTGCACCAGATCCAAGTAGCCGTTCCAACTCCAAATTAACTCTCCTGACAGAAGAGCTCAAATGAGGTCGGTCGTGGCGCTCCAGAACCGACACAAACCCAACACTGGTATGACTCGATGTTGATGCAATCTTTGCCAGGTCACACTCTATGCTGTGCCCTGGATCTCTGTCAATACTGTTGCCTGGCCCACCCACAATAAACACGGTATCTTCCTTAGTAAAGCCTCTACATAGTGAACCTAAATCCTCTGTAACCTTCCCCAGTCCAGCACTAGGTTTGAAAAAACTTGTGACCTGGTATTCTGACCCTAATTCATCCTCCAGAAGTTGGCCTACACCTCTAGCATGTGAACTACCTAGCAACAAGACTTTCTTTCTCTTTGCAGACTTCCCTACATTCTTATTCAATTTGCTGCTGAAAGCTTGTTGAGCCCTGTCTACATCTACTTCTGTGAGAGGCTCATCAATTTCTGACTGAGGCAACAGGTCAAACCTATTTTGTACATTAATAACAAATGAGGGAAGAATTCCAAAGAGGATGTTTGATCTGCAACTGGAGGGGAAGAGGCCCAGGGGAAGACCAAGAGATAGATGGGTGAAAGGAGTGAAGGAATGTGTGACGAGAAGAGGAGAGAACTGGACGAAGGTGGAAGAGGGGGAATGGTGGAAAGACAGAACACGATGGAGAGGCTTGTGTTCCCGACAGACCCAGCCAGTGGCTGGAAACTGTCCAAGATGATGATGATGAATAACAAAGCTGTCAGAAGAATTTCTTGGCCTGTTCCTTATGCCTGTTGCCACTTACCATCCCTGTTTACCATTCTCCCCCCTTAACCTGCCCAGTTCTCGTCTAGCCTCATCTAAATGAAGGGCAGCAATTTTCCCCTCTCTATCTCTGCTGCATAGCCTACAGAACCACTGATGAGTCTCGCTCATTTTCCCAATTCCCACGCCACTAAAATCGCCCCAATGAAAAAAGTTACTACATCCACCACACCAGACACCGGAGCTAACGATTCTACGGCTCGTCAGGCACTTTACACTCATGGTACAAATCGATTTTAGTGACAGAAAGACAATTAAGTTACCGGAAAACAATGAAAATACGTGTACGAAAAATTAGGCCTACTCGCGACTCTGTAAACAGTGGTTCAAATATTTTTTACTGGAAATTACTTAAGAGATGACGATACTCTACAGATATAAAGGGGCAAGAAACGTATTTAGCACGCTAAACTATCAGTAAATGCACTTAAAATTGCGGTATGAAGTTTAATCTGAAAGCTCAAAAGTTCGTCCTGGCCGAGATATGTAAACAAAACGAACTTTACATGATTACTGTGAAAATACGCGAGTAAGACAAAAAACTTTAATGGTACGCTTGAAGAGCACTATAATTAACGTAATAAATCAGTTTAAAGTGTTAAAAACAGTTTATTACTTCTTAAATTGCTTATCTTGTACGAGAGCTGTGACTCAGACATCCGTGTAGCAGGCGCAGGGCCACTGTCCAGTGTCCAGTGGAATCGCTCAAAGACTATCTCAAGCGTCACTTCACTTTGACTGCAGAAATGTGTGGCTTTTTAGGAGCTACTCGATCATTGTACCTCATTCTTGATGTTCGGTTCTTGACTTTAAACATTTACAGAAACTGCTGTCTAACAACAGTCTTTTGGTTAAAGCATTTAGCTGGTTATGTAATAGCAATGAGCATTTAAATTCTAGATCATGGCTGTAGGATACTTATTGAGGATAACAAATATCATAAACACTACAATCATTTTTTATAAAATGATCTCATAAATTGTTTCTGCATTATTTGCTCTGTGCATATTCAGGTACTTATTATGAACGTATAATAATTGGGTAATTACTTCTGTTGAGGTACGATCTGCAGGGGATAGCGGTATACGGAATAAACTGTCCCCTCAAATATCAGTACATACATATATTTCGACAATCATCATACACGTGCACACAGTACATAAAAATGTGGTTACCACATAGGAAAATACCTAGCAAGAATCAATCAAATTGCCGGCCGGAGTGGCCGTGCGGTTCTAGGCGCTACAGTCTGGAGCCGAGCGACAGCTCCGGTCGCAGGCTCGAATCCTGCCTTGGGCATGGATGTGTGTGATGTCCTTAGGTTAGTTAGGTTTAATTAGTTCTAAGTTCTAGGCGACTGATGACCTCAGATGTTAAGTCGCGTAGTGCTCAGAGCCATCAATCAAATTATCACATGTATCAAGTGAGGCGAGGACGAGAAAGGTATATCCTGAGGAAGTTACTGTTTACTGCTGTCTGCAGTAATACTGGATCAGCCGAGCCTATTCGATACTGTAACACACCTCTATAGTCGACACATCCCTACACCTGATTCCAGCTCTTATTGCACTTCTATAAGCGGCAAAAGAGTAACCAAAAATGCAGTCTAATACTGCAGTTCATAATAACAAAAAATTGGCAGAATATGAGATATGCAACTTGAATGAATCACTAACAGTTAAGTATATTCACTTTCAAAGTTGTCTCTCCTATAATATATCACCCAGTCACTTAGTATAGTCCAAAATAAATTTATAAAGTCATCAAGTAAGAACGATCTTTTTCTGTGACGTATTTAAGAAAGTCTTTACAACATGCCACAAAAAAGCTCTATTACACATGATGAGATATAAATTATTTTTGAACGGTGCAGAATACTTATTTCTCCACCAAAATACTACACGAGACAGAAATGTACCTAGGACCCGAACTGCCCGAAGAAGCAAACAGGTACAGAGACAGGTGGGGTGCCCTAGCGTGGGAAGCAGAGGGAGGGCGCCGGAGCGCTAGACAACAGTCGAGCATGGCAGAAGTCCCTTCTGGTCTCCGTGGCAGCAGAGCAGCCAGCTGTCGTCGACGTCCAGCACGACATGTAGACACTCACCCCCGTTGAAGGTGAGGTGGCCCGTGTCAGACCGCAGCCGGTGGCACAGCATCCGGACACACCTCAACTGTTGTCCACTGTTAGCATGTGGTAATTGGTTCCTTTGTAAACACAGGAGTGAGGTCTATGTGGAGAGGTGGTGGCACCCGACGCCCCCGTGCCTGCCGTCCTCCTGGCAGACACAGACACTGGCCACCTCTGCTGCTGATGGGCGCCCCACCCCACGCTGCCCCCGTCTGCCCATACGGCAGACTGCTCGGCCGGGGAGCAGGCGTGCTGGAAGAGATACAGTCCACCCTGCTGGGCTGCAGGATCCTGCACTTATGGACCCCTGCGACAGTTCCATTCTCGGTGGCTTTCAACAGCGCCGGCGGAGACGCCTTTGCGGAAACTGGTGTATAAGGCGGCACAGAGACCCGCCTCGAAGATGCTAGTGTTACTGATGAAGAGCGCCTCGTCACTATGCCGCTGGGCACCCTGGCAGCAGCTGGCGACAGCATGAGGATGCCCGACAGCTGCTGGTGGGTGGGTGAGGCGACAGGCCTCGGGATGCGACTGCCCACACCGGCGCGCCCCCCTGGAGAGGTGGCCGGCCTCCCACTGTAGCTGCTGTGGTTAGAAGACACACACGACGCGCTGCTCTCTGAAGGTGAGGTGGTTATGCTGCTGCCCCCAGATTGCGGGGACAGAGACGGTTCCTTGTTACTGAGCACCTCCCACTTCATCTACAGCTGGCGGAACTTGCCCCGGTGGCAGTCGGTTGTGGCAAAGAGCTCGCCACCTGCCTGACCGCCCCACGTTCTACCGCTACGGTCGCCAGCCGTGCGTCAGCCGCCGCTGGGTAGAGGCAGTCCCCTTACCTAACATCACTGTCGGGACCGTGGCCAAGGGTTTTATCTCCTCATGGATTGCTAGATTTGGTTGTCCGACCACGAACACCACCCACCAGGGTCGGCAGTTTGAGTCTTCCCTGTTCACCATTTTATGTCTGTAGCATAAAGAAAATTCACACCACAACCTACCACCCACAAAGCAATGGGTTAGTGGGACGGTGGCACCGCACTCTAAAAATGGCGCTCAGGTACCACGACTGCCTCTGGTCTGAAGCACTTCCATGAGTACTGCTCGGCCTTCATCCAACTTTCAAGCCCGACTTACAGGGAACTATCTCAGAATTCGTTTTCCAGGAGAACCCCATCCTACCAAGTCCCTGAAGATTTCCCCCCTCCCCAGATTTCATAAGTCGCATGAGCACCCACTTCAAACATGCACGCCTGCACTCACCTGTCAGTCACTTCCCGCCAGACACTTATGTGCCAACTACTCTCAACACTTGCTCTCATGTAATGCTGCGATATGATTTGATTCGACAACCTCTGCAGCCACCTTATCTCGGCTCCTTTAATGTCCTCCGGCAGGGCGATACAACTTTCGACATCATCGTCAAAGACAGTCCGCAAACTGTTTCGTTAAACCGATGCAAACCAGCATTTGTGGACCCCGAAATCCTTCTGCTGGCTCAGTCTGATTCTCCTTACGACTCTCCCATCAGTCTCCCTCCCGCCATGGAGTCCGCCAATGTTTCTCCTCGGCCCACCACGCCGTTTTGTTCACCCGACGCCTCCCCGTCGCCTTTCGCGGATTTCTCAGACACGTCACCCTCCACCCTGTGCGCGGGTTTTGCTACTACCTCATCGACTATGGAGACACCCTCTCCCATTGTCAACCTGCTCTGCAACGTACCCCCACACTGCGTGGACGGCATTTCAATCGTCACTCTGGAGGACCGAGTTCTCATTCTACTCACAGACACGGCGGCCCCGCCACCCAATGACCAGTTCAACGTCTGTGTTGTGCATAACCACACCCTCCCTCGTGAGTGCGACCCAACGACAATTCGCGCCTTCATCTTGCCGGACAGCTCGATTGTCATCCGGGCTTGCCACACCTACACCCCACCATCCACTGTTCAACCCTCCTGCTCTCGGGCTGGCCGCCACATCGTCCGTCCTCGCTGGCTCTCAACGACTTCGAGGTGGACCTGCCTCCCGTCGCTCCGCCTCCGCATTCCGCCCCGGTCGGGGTGGAGGACCCGGTCGTGCGTCTACGAGCTTGTACGACCACCCTGAGTGGCGTCGATAGGCAATATCGACCTTAGACAATATTAATCTTTGGGACTCAGGTCGCTCATCTGAGCCGTCATGTTATTTCAGTCTGTTCTTATACCTTGTACTGTATGCACGTGTATGATAATTGTCGAAATATATGTATGTGCTGATATTAGTGAGGACGGTTTATTCCATATATCGCTATTCGTATCCTGTTCCCATAGTCTCTTGCCACTTACACTATACACAAGTTGCAAGTGTGCGTGCAATATAACGAACTCTTTTACACTACTGGCCATTAAAATTGCTACACCAAGAATAAATGCAGATGATAAACGGGTATTCATTGGACAAATATATTATACTAGAAATGACATGTGATTACATTTTCACGCGGTTTGGGTGCATAGATCCTGAGAAATCAATACCCAGAACAACCATCTCAGGCCGTAATAACGGCGTTGATACGCCTGGGCATTGAGTCAAACAGAGCTCGGATGGCGTGTACAGGTACAGCTGCCCATGTAGCTTCAACACGATACCACCGTTCATCAAGAGTAGTGACTGGCGTATTGTGACGATCCAGTTGCTCGGCCACCATTGACCAGACGTTTTCAATTGGTGAGAAATCTGGAGAATGTGCTGGCCAGGACAGCAGTCGAACATTTTCTGTATCCAGAAAGGCCCGTACAGGACCTGCAACATGCGGTCGTGCATTATCCTGCTGAAATGTAGGGTTTCGCAGGGATCGAATGAAGGGTAGAGCCACGGGTCGCAACACATCTGAAACGTAACGTTCACTGTTCAAAGTGCCGTCAATGCGAACAAGAGGTGACCGAGACGTGTAACCAATGGCACCCCATACCATCACGCCGGGTGATACGCCAGTATGGCGATGACGAATACATGCTTCCAATGGGCGTTCACTGCGATGTCGCCAAACATGGATGCAACCATCATGATGCTGTAAACAGAGCCTGGATTCATCCGAAAAAATGACGTTTTGCCATTTGGGAACCCAGGTTCGTCGTTCAGTACTCCATCGAAGGCACTCCTGACTGTGATGCAGCGTCAAGGGTAACCGCAGCCATGGTCTCCGAGCTGATAGTCAATGCTGCTGCAAACGTCGTCGAACTGTTCGTGCAGATGATTGTCGTCTTGCAAACGTCCGCATCTGTTGACTCAGGGATCGAGACGTGGCTGCACGATCCGTTACAGCCATGAGGATAAGATGCCTGGCATCTCGACTGCTAGTGATACGAGGCCGTTGGGATCCAGCACGGCGTTCCGTGTTACCCTCCTGAACCCACCGATTCCATATTCTGCTAACAGTCATTGGATCTCGACCAACGCGAGCAGCAATGTCGCGATACGATAAACCGCAATCGCGATAGGCTACAATCCGACCTTTATCAAAGTCGGAAACGTGATGGTACGCATTTCTCCTCCTTAGGCAAAGCCGGTCAACTGCTGTTTGTGTATGAGAAATCGGTTGGAAACTTTCCTCATGTCAGCACGTTGTAGGTGTCGCCACCGGCGCCAACCTTGCGTGAATGCTCTGAGAAGCTAATCATTTGCATATCACAGCATCTTCTTCCTGTCGGTTAAATTTCGCGTCTGTTGCACGTCATCTTCGTGGTGTAGCAATTTTAATGGCCAGTAGTGTATATTCACGTGTAGAAACGGTGTGAATTCATAAACCTCTGTGCTAAATATTGTATCTTAATATGCACAAGTTGTGCGCAATGAAGTTTATATTATATACTGGAACCCAGTGTCTCTTACGAAGTTTTTGAATCCCAAAGCTCTACGTATTGCATAGATAGATGTCGGATCAAAAAACTACTACATATTCTAACGGCAACCTCACTCATAATTAATCCTTAACCATTCTTGATGACGCTGGACGTCCATCAGCATTTCATAAACGTTTTAGGAGACTTTAGATTAAAAATCTGGTGACGTTAGTCGTTAGAAACCACTGAGTTTCTGCTTGGTTCACTCATTTTGTACCACTGCAACCACAAATGGCGTAGTTATACTAAGGAGACGCGCCTGTCTGATACTGTTAGCATTCCCAGAAAGGTTTTGAAGACTGAGAGTTTTTGCCGGCTACATGCTTATCGTCGGCTGCTTGCTTAGAGTTCTTGGGCCATGTTAGCAGTGGGAAGGGGAGACGTATTGGCAGGTGCAGAGACAGATAAAGGGAACTGAGTCGCTAGTGTAATAGGGCTGTAACGCACTAGTCAGGCCGTCAGCAGCAGACGATAAAAAAAAATTACATGCTTTGTAGCTCGTATCCTGGGCAGCTGCGACAGCCAGCAGGGTAAGCTCTTGTAGTCGTGAGCAGGTTGTCTCGTGGAGGATTTATAAGGTTGCCTTCAGTGTTCGAGCAGTTGTCGAAGCAACCAGACCTTCCTTCCGTCCTGAAACAAATTCCATGATGACTTTCGACAGCTTGTAGGACTGGGGAATTTTCAGTTCTGGACGGACGCACAATATTTCTTCAAATTTATAGCCATCTCTTTCTGGCACATTATTTTGTAAAAGATAACATGCATTTATTACGGCAATTGCAAAATTCATCATTAACGTCCATTGGTTGATGAAACATTCTCTGTTCTCCAGTTATTTGCCAGAGTGCATTCTACAAATCGCCTAGTCCGAGACAGTTTTTTTTAAAGGTTCTTTTACTGCTTCTCTTCCTCCATACGGACGCATTACATTTTCTAATATACCGAATGCCTCACCGAGCGAGGTGGCGCAGTGGCTAGCACCCTGGACTCGCATTCGGGAGGACGGCGGTTCAATCCCGCGTCCGGCCATCCTGATTTAGGTTTTCCGTGATTTCCCTAAGTCGCTCCAGGCAAATGCCTGGATGGTTCCTTTGAAAGGGCACGGCCGACTTCCTTCCCCCTCCTTCCCTAATCCGATGAGACCGATGACCTCGCTGTCTGGTCTCCTCCCCCAAAAACAACCCAACAACCCCAACTGCCTCGTCTCTGACAATGACGCACGACAACGGTGCTCCTTTCTTCGATGTTTTTCTCCTATATTTGTAAATGTTTACTAACGAAATTTTCATTCAAAACTGAATGCATGAAAATAGATGAGTCACTATATTTTCCGTATGCTCCGATATCTATGTGAGTGAACGTATAATCCGCAGCTCATGAAGCAAGTAAAACGACGGAAAAATAAGTTCGTTTGTTATGAAAAAAATGCGTAACATGTTCCACGCTGATCGGCTCAGCTGATCGGTCACGACTGACCGTCAACTGTCTAAATAAATTGGTGCTTAACATTGCGGCTGCCTAGTGCATTATAGCCCAAACTGCTGGGCCCGTCCGCCTATAAGCATTTTTATGTTTCATTTGTCACCCTGTAAATCACGTAAAGCTGTGCTCAGTTTCAAGGATGGTTACAGCACTGCAGAGCATTACAAGGCTTAGTGGTGTGCCCTTGACTTCCTCCCACCTCTCAACATATACAGCCAGTCAGATGGGGATCTACATTTCAACACGTACTCCGAAATACGGTGTCGCTTGACTTGCCATTACTATCATTGTTATAAGTGCAAGAAGCGATAACAGTAGAGAAAATCTTAGGACCAACCGGGCATCGAATGCTAAGCCTAAGTTTTGTAGTCTGGAACATAATCTATTGAGTCACAAAGGCACATTTCTGGACAAACCATAAACAGGTTATTCATAAAACGGAAACTGCACTGAGCCAAGCGAACAAACACTAATTCTGTACAAGAAGTAAACAAAAAAATTAGTTATTTGTTATTTAATTTATGGATAATTTATTGGCGAATAAATTTGTTCGAATAATTGTCCAGTTAGAAATATATTCGAATAATATCCATCTCTTTCTCACCAATACGCCTTATGCTTACACTATGTGAGTATCCGGACAACCCCAAAAACATAGTTTTTCATATTAGGTGCATTATGCTGCCACGTACTGCCAGGTACTCCATATCAGCGACCTGAGCGGTCATTAGACATCGTGAAAGAGCAGAATGGGGCGCTCTGTGGAACTTACGGACTTCCAACGTGGTCAGGTGCTTGGGTGGCACTTGTGTCATACGTCTATACGCGATATTTCCACACTCCTAAACATCTCTAGGTCCACTGTTTCCGATGTGATAGTGAAGTGGAAACGTGAAGGGACACGTACAACACAAAAGCGTAAAGGCCGACCACGTCTGTTGACTGACAGAGACCGCCGACAGTTGAAGAGTGTCGTAATGTGTAATAGGCAGACATCTATCCAGACCATCACACAGGAATTCCGGACTGCACCAGGACCCACTGCAAGTACTATGACAGCTAAGCGGGAGGTGAGAAAACTTGGATATCATGGTCGGGCGGCTGCTCACAAGCCACACAACGCGCCGGTAAATACCAAATAACGCCTCGCTTTGTGTAAGGAGCGAAAACATTGGACGATTGAACGGTGGAAAAAAATTGAGTGGAGTGACGAATCATGGTACACAATGTGGCGATTCGATGGCAGGATATGGGTATGGCGAATGCGCGGTGAACATCTGCCAGCGTGTGTAGTGCCAACAGTAAAATTCGGAGGCGGTGGTGTAATAGTGCCGTCGTGTTATTCATGGAGGCGGCTTGTTTTGCGTGGCGCTATCATAGCACAGGCCTACATTGATGTTTTAAGCACCTTCTTGCTTCTCACTGCTGAAGAGCAATTCAGGGATGGCGACTGCATCTTTCAACACGATCGAGCATCTGTTCATGATGCACGGCCTGTGGCGGAGTGGTTCCACGACAATAACATTGCTGTAATGGACTGGCCTGCTCAGAGTCCTGACCTGAATCCTTTGGAATGTTTTGGAACGCCGACGTCTCCTCAGTGCAGCACTCCGTGAAAAATGGGCTGCCATTCCCCAAGAAACCTTCCAGCACCTGATTGAACGTATGCCTGCGAGAGTGGAAGCTGTCATCAAGGCTAAGGGTAGGCCAACACCATATTGAATTCCAGCATTACCGATGGAGGCCGCCACGAGCTTGTAAGTCATTTTCAGCCAGGTGTCCGGATACTTTTGATCACGTCACCTTCGCTTTTTGTTTATATTAACGAGTCCCACCGGTTCACTTTCTCGACTTACTCACGAAAGCCTATGGTGTAGCTGGATTGAAGTTTTTTTGTCAATTGTAAACAAAGTTGACAGTTATAGTCTGCTGTCAAACTCTCAACGTTATATCTTTAATTTGTTCTGTTCAAAATACGTCTAAATGGTAGTGCGGTTTTAGCAGCTGACTGAAAGCGAGCATTAATTCGTGAGCTACTATTTCACAGAAATATGCCGTTCCACAACTGACACGATGAACTTCGATAACATTCAGTATTCGGTTATAACTTTAATTTTCGTTATACTGTGGCGAATCTCAGGTATACAGCGCACACCTTCTCCATAGGAAACATGGAAACAACAGCTAAAAAAGAAAAAGAAAGTCTAATTCCAAATGCATTTGAACGCTTGCCGGGCCCATTAGTGCCGCTACGTTGTGTGAAAGCTGTATGCTGTCTCATACGCATGGCACACTCTGATCGCACTGTGACTGAACTGCCACCCACGTGCTTCCAAGTGCGCGGGCATAGCGAGTGACGTAGATGAGCGCTCGTCATGCGGCTGCGTGCTCTACTAAAATGTAAGTGTCGCGTGATTAGGGCCTCCCGTCGGGTATACCGTTCGCCGGGTGCAAGTCTTTCGATTTGACGCCATTTCGGCGACTTGCGCGACGATGGCGATGAAATGATGATTTTTTTTTTTTTTTTTAAATAGTTGTGTTTGGTCGTTGCGGACGTGACATGACATCCGTTCAAGTTCGTTTTTTGATCCTTCCACTCAGTTTTTTATTACAGAGGCCAACCAGCTCTCTGATCGAACACGCTAAGCTACTGTACCGGCGTCAGCCACTGGCGTCGGACGCATGCTGTATTGCTCACCTCTCTTGCGCAGGCACCGATCGGCTACGTAAACATTGACCCGAGCGCCCGGACAGCTGAGGGGTGACTGTGAGTTTTTTTTTTTAAATACTATTTTTTTGGGGAATTACCGAGCGAGGCTGAGCAGTGGCTAGTACATTGGACTCGCATTCTGGAGTATGACAGTTCAAATTTGCGTTCAGCCATCCGGATTTAGGTTTTTCGTGAGTTTCCTGAATGGCTGCAGGCAAATGCTGAAATGACTCCTCTGAAAGGATACAACCGATTTCCTTCCCCATTCTTGAAACAATCCCAACTTGCGCTCCATCTCTAAGGACCTCGATGTCGACAGGGTGTTACATCCCAAGCTTCCTTTCTTTCTCCCTTCCTTCCTCCCTTGTAAATAATTTTGATGCGTACTAACCTGAAAAATCGGTGCTGAAAGTTATTCATGATTGATGCTATGTATCGTTATTGCGTCTGTGTGGTTGTGCAATTACCACTGGATTTCCAGAAGTGAATTGCAGATGTGAAACATGGGAGAAATGCTAACTGTACTCCCTCATTACAAATTCAGAGCACGCCTTTTTCAGAGTTTTTTTCCAATGAGGATTTAAATTTTAGTTCTTCGCTAATCCAATTTGTTTGTGAAATGTATTTCCCCATATTGTTCTTATTCTTATTAATTTACTTATCTTATTACTCAACTGTCTGCACCAGTTCTTAAATGGAGAAAAATACAAATGAAAAAATTACTACAGAATGCATTTAAGAATCAAACACAAGTCATCCGCTCCTGACCGGTTGCTTTGTTTTTTTTTTTTTTTTACTTCTTTCTTTCTCTCTTGTTTGTTCATCCTCTTTCATTTTCGTGGAGATCGATTCCGTGTGGACGCCACAGGACTTCTCTCAAAGTTTACTAACGAAAACTTCAGCGGACGCGCTGAGCTGCCATGCCGGCTTAGAATTTCTTTCTTTCTTTATCGTTCTTACCAATCCTTTTCTTTGTCATTTTTCGTTAGCAGTTATGTGGTGATGTCGCATGGTACCTCTTTCATTTTATCGATGAAAACTTCATTTAATATTTTTTTATATATTTTTTTATTTTTACAATGGGTGGCCATTCCTCCGACCGAACACCATGAGCTACGATGCTGACACATCTATCGGCCGGTGCTGTTTGCCATTCTACGGCGTTAATCGAGACGCGTACACGCCCAAACGCCGAAGTCACATGACATTTTACAAGTATAAGCACGTCGCTATACAAAGTCTCGCATCGATATCTTCGGAATCAGTTGCACTGCAGAAATGAGGGCGCAATGCCTCAAGAAACTGCTCCCTGTGATTTTAATTTGTGCTTTACTAATTCAATATTATTAAACAAGAAAAAAAGTAAACGTGAGCTTTACTGAGGAGAACTATTTTCGGGAGGCAATACTATTGCTATGAATCCTCTCGAAAAATTAAAACTGGAAGATGGTGCAGATTTCGAGTTTCGGAAATTTATGAAGAATGTGTCCTGCCGATTTCGAAACTTATCTGCAGATGCTTCGGGTGCCATGCCGTTGTTTGTTTGGAATGAACCGCGAGCCGAACAATAGCACTATGTGAAAAGTGAAACAAGATATAGGAGTTGTGATTGTGATGCTCCCTATTGAATAAAATAAAGAATCTAATTGAAAGGTAACAAGACAATTATTACGCATAGCTTGCTAATATGCAAACTGCTATACCATTATCACATCTGATGGCAAATGCTTTCGTATATAATCAATGTTTATTGACAAAACATCCATTAACTCTGTCTGCAGGAATATAAGTGTGAATTTACTCATTCAGATATTTTCTAGCGATTCCACGTCTCCAAAATATTGTAGCTGAATAATCTCGCACTTTTTTCCACGACGTGCGTAGTTCAGTTGGGTGTAATGAAACACTCTGACGCATAAACTGCCGTGTATAAGGTTTTTCAGTTCATTGACACGATTAATCCTTGCATTCCCAATGGGGAAGGAGACTGGGTTACTTTATGCCCACCTTTTGAAAATATTGTAATCTAGTTAGTGTTTTATACCGTAAAATTTTGAAAAAACATTTATTGTTTTTAGTGAATTCTTCTACCATGTTACACGTATTTTATAAATTTTTCAGTTAGACATAAGCCACAAATTTAAGTCTTAGTAGTAAACGTCACATCTTACCCAATGAATGTCGTATTCAATATTTCCAGGTTCAGGGCCTTACTTACACTTCAGTATCTCTTTAAGCATTACGTTGAGTGTGGAAGTCACCAATAATGAACGTAATGTGCATTTATTGAATTTTTGTGGTGGTCATAAAGTCGGTAGTACACGTTATTGAAAGTGCAGTGATACTGCCACGAGTCTGCTAAGAGACATTGTCACACTACTTACACCACAGAACCTCTTCAACGTTTGTTGTTAATAAAACCCAACAACAATAAACGATTATTGTTATTTTTTCTTAGGCTGGCATGAAGTATCCCCCCTTGTTAATGTGAGTTATGCAAAATGTGTCGGTATTGCTAGGGTTAAGGAAATAGTACTCTCTCGTAATTAAAAGGAATACGAAAGTACTGATAACCTGACTTATTTGTGCAGACGAGGATTGTTCGTTAATGGATGTAGGGCGCTCAAGAGCGAGGTTTTCAACGGCGTGCTCGTGCAAATTTGTGGTGGTAAGTTCCTATAGGACCAAACCACTGAAGTCATCAGTTGGTTCAAACGGTTCAGATGGCTCTGAGCACTATGGGACTTAACATCTGAGGTCATCAGTCCCCTAGAACCTAAATCTAACTAACCTAAGGACATCACACACATCCATGCCCGAGGCAGGATTCGAACCTACGGCCGTAGCGGTCGCGCGGTTCCAGACAAGCGCCTAGAACCGCTCGGCGACGAAGGCCGGCCAAGTCACCAGTCCCTGGGCTTACACACTACTTAATCTAACTTAAACTAATTTACGCTAAGGACAACACACACCCATGATGCCCGAGGGAGGACTCAAACCTCCAGCGAGAGGGGGGGGGGGGGAAGGGAGGGGGGCGCGAACCGTGGCAAGGCGTGTAGACCGCGCGGCTAACCCTGCAAATCAATTCGGACAGTTGATTTACAGACAATATTCGTGCGAAACAACTGGCGCTCGGAAAATCGATATTTGATCGTGTTAGCACAGTCGATTCATACCCAACATGTAAACAGTACAGCAGAAAATGGTTTCCAAAATTCAGTTTTCGTCCTCCGGAAGTTGTGCGGCATGTAAACATAATGAATTTTTAAGTATCTGCTCGAGATGGAATTTTCCATTTGGAACATAGTAATCTTTATTGGGGTACTAACTTCACTGCTACATGTGGGCTAAATTGTAAAATTCAAAAGCCATTGATCTGAATTTAAAAGGTCGTGGTACAACGTTTTTCTTTGAGAACTTATACGTCGACATTTCTCATGCAAAACACTACCCCGAAGACTTGCAATTATATACACTTTCAGAAAAATTCATAAAGTCACTGTAAGTAAAACTGACACTGAAGAAACGCCATGAGAACATCAGTGGTAAGACACTGGTACGTCAATAGATTGATAACATCAGTGAAGCTACACTGATCAGCCAGAACATTATGAACAGCTTCCCAACAGCCGGTATGTCCAGCTTTGGCACGGATAACAGCGGCAACGCGTCATAGCATGGGAGCAATGAGGCCTTGGTAGGTCGCTGGAGGGAGGTGGCACCACTTCTGCGCGCACTAGTCACCTAGTTGCCTTAAATTCCCGGGGAGGGGGGCCATGAGCTCTGACGCCACGTTCAGTCATATCCCAGATATGTTAGATCGGGTTCAGATCTGGCGAGTTGTGGGGCCGACACATCAACTGGAAGTCAGCAGTGCGTTCGTCGAACCACTCCACCACTTGTCGGGTGTTCGAGGAGTGCTGTGGCGCCTTCAGCACTTGATGAAATCAAGGTAAAACCACGTCCAGACGTCGTGGGGCTGGGCGACTACCCCTCATTACAGATGTCAGCTCGCCTTGTGACATGGCACATTATATTGTTGAAAGATGCCACTGTCGTTTGGAAACATGATCATCATGAAAGGTTGTACGTGGTCTGCAACAAGTGTACGATACTCCTTGGTCGTCATGTGCCCTACACGAGCCCCACTGGACCCCCTCGATGCCGAAGTGAATGTTACCCAGGGCAAAACGGAGCCGCCGCCAGCTTGTCTCCCTCCCGCAGTGCAGGTGTCAAGGAGTTGTTCTCCTGGAAGACGACACATCGTGCACTCCCATCGGCACGATGAAGAAGGTTTCGGGGTTCATCTGACAATGCAGCGCTCTGCCACTGCGCCAAAGTCCAATACCGACTGTCATGTGCCCATTTCAGTCATAGTTGCCGATGTCATGGTGTTAACACTGGCACACACATGTGTCGTCGACTTCAGAGGCTCATCGTTGGGAGTGTTCAGTGGACTGTGGGTTCAGACACACTTGTACTCTAGCCGGTATTAAAGTCTGATGTTAGTTCTGTCACAGTTCACTGCCTGTCCTGTTTTACCAGTTTCCCCAGCCTATGACGTCCAACATCTGTAACGAGGGGTGGCCGCCCAACCCCACAACGTCTGGATATGGCAACATCTTGGTTTCGCCACGTGTTGGAGACGCTCACGCCACGTGTTGGAGACGCTCACCACGGTACTCCTCGAACACCAGACAAGACGTGCAGTTTCCGATATGCTCGTGCCGAGCCTCTTGGCCATCGCAATCTGCCCACGGTCAAACTCAGACAGAGCGCGCGCCTGTCCCATTCTACTCACGGACAGTACGTTCACTGATACTACATGCGTGTGTCTGACCAGCAGTCATTCGCTGCCAGGTGGTGCTGCTATCGCCTGGACGGGTTTATACCTATAGTAGACCAGTGGTCATAATGTTCTGACTGGTCAGTGTATATGCATGTAACTCCCTGCAGTTTGCAGCTAACTGCCAAAGAAGAAAATTAATTATTTCAGCACCCTGAGAATTTAATCTCTGGAAGATCCTATGTGCGGTGAGATATCAAGTTGCGTTGTATTGTTGGAAGCTCGCCGCCCGCTCATAGCATTAAAACACTTCACACGCATTACTGATCCGGCACCAGTGTTGAATTATATTACATTAGATTAATAAACGTATTTTTTCATAGACTCATAGTGACGAAAACTTCGAGGATGTAAAACATATCATGAAACAAGTGCACATAGTACACATGTGAAAAAGGGCAGGAGTGGGAGGCATATGCAAGTTGCCCGTCTACAGATCCAAATGAATGACCCTCGATGATGTGAAATAAGCAAAAAAAACTTAAACGTAATTTCATTTACTCTTCTGAGTTTAAACACTTCCGCTGGCCACCAAACTGCCCAGACATGAAAATTATTAAGCATATCTGGAATGCCTTACAACGTGCTGTTCAGACGAGATTTCCATCTACATCTACATGGTTACTTTGCAATTCACACTTAAGTGCCTGACAGCGGGTTCATCGAATCATTTTCACACTACTTCTCTACTATTCCACTCTCGAATGGCGCACGGGAAAAAGGAACACCTAAATCTTTCCGTACGAGCTCCGATTTCTCTTATTTTATTATGCTCATTTCTCCCTACGTAGGTGCGTGTCAACAAAATATTTTCGCATTCGGAAGAGAAAGTTGGTGATTGAAATTTCGTAAATAGATCTCGCCGAAAAAAAAACCGCCTTTGTTTCAGTGGCTGCCACCCTACCCCGCGTATCATATCAGTGACACTCTCACCCCTATTGCGCGATAACACGAAACGAGCTGCCCTTCTTTGCACTTTTTCTATGTCTTCCGTCAATCCTACCTGATAAGGATCCCATACCGCGGAACAGTATTCCAGCAGAAGACGGACAAGCGTAATGTAGGCTGTCTCTTTAGTAGGTTTGTCGCATCTTCAAAGTGTTCTGTCAACAAAGCGCTCTTTGTTTCGCCTTCCTCACAATATTATCTATGTGGTCGTTCCAATTTAAGTTGTTCGTATTGTAATTCCTAGGTATTTAGTCGAATTGACAGCCCTTAGATTTTTGCGATTTATCGTACTCTTAAACGTATATACCCAGATATGTCTAAGATAATTCTTAGCCAATTGAAGCTATGGATCATCAAACGGAAAGCCGTTTACAACAACATATTTGCATTGATCACATTATTGTA
Organism: Schistocerca piceifrons; assembly: GCF_021461385.2. Lineage (NCBI taxonomy): Eukaryota > Metazoa > Arthropoda > Insecta > Orthoptera > Acrididae > Schistocerca > Schistocerca piceifrons. The sequence continues at coordinate 498,188,764 of NC_060144.1, forward strand.
CTCAATATGTACAAAAGTGAGAGTTTACTTAGAAGTCACGTTGTTTGATAATACTACACTGAAGCGCCAAAGAGACTGGTATAGGCATGCGTATTCATATGCAGAGATATGTAAGCAGGCAGAATACGGCGCTGTGGTCGGCAATGCCTATTAAGGTAGATTACCAACAATAAGTGAGTTTGAATTTACACTCGACGCACGAGGGATGCGACGCAGCATCTCCGAGGTAGTGATGAAGTGGGGTTTTACCGTACGACCATTCCACGAGTGTACCGTGAATATCAGGAATCCGGTAAAACATCAAATCTCCGACATCGCTGCGGCTGGAAAAAGATCCTGCAAGAACGGGACTAACGACGACTAAAGAGAATCGTTCAACGTGACAGAAGTGCAAATTGCTGTAGATTTCAATGCTGGGCCACCAGCAAGTGTCAGCGTGCAAACCATTCAACGAAACATCATCGGAGCCGAAGGTCCACTCTTGTAGCCTTGATGACTGCACGACACAAAGCATTAGGCCTCCCCTGCAACGGTGAACACCGACATAGGACTATTGATGACTGGAAACACGTTGCCTTGTCGGACCAGTCTCGTTACAAACCGCATCGAGTGGATGGACGTGTACGGGTATGGAGACAGCTTCATGAATCCATGGACCTTGCGTGTCAGCAGAAGACTGGTCAAGCTGGTGAGGCTCTGTAATGGTGTGGTACGTTTGCAGTTGGAGTGATGTGGGACCGCTGATACGTCCAGATACGGCTCAGACAGGTGACACGTACGTAAGCATCCTGTCTGATCACCTGCATCCATTCGTGTCCATTGTGCATTCCGACGGACTTGGACAATTCCAGCAGGACAATGTGACACCCCGCACGTCGAGAAGTGCTACAGAGCGGCTCCAGGAACACTCTTCTGAGTTTAAACACTTCCGCTGGCCACCAAACTCCCCAGACATGAATATTATTGAGCATATCTGGGATGCCTTGCAACTTGCTGTTCAGTTTAGATCTCCATCCCCTCGTACTCTTACGGATTTATGGACAACTCTGCAGCATTCATGGTGTCAGCTCCCTCTAGCACTACTTCAGGCATTAATCAGGTCCATGTCACGTCGTATTGCGGCACTTCTGTGTGCTCGGGGTGGCCCTACCCGATATTAGGCAGTTGTACCAGTTTCTTTGCTCTTCAGGGAAGTAATATATAAGTTAATTGAGTCTACTAAGGATTTTGCTAGTGGAGTAGGAGTTGACCACTAATAAATCATTTAGGCTCGTCTTAAACTGAATTGTATTAGTAGCCGGTTACTGGGTACATCCAAGTAGATAATGGCATTCTACCTCTTACGCCGGATCGCAGAAATATTTATTGCGACGTGCGGGTGAGGTGAATGCCCACACGGTCAGACAGTATCAGAACAGTTAACAGTGAAAGTGCACTGCGACCACGCGTTCCCAGGGAAGCTCATCGTAGTAGGCGAACTCTCCAGCCGACTTTACAAAGTACTGCTCTCGTGGGACATCCGGCGTACACGCCCGTAGAAAGTATTGTTCTCTCTGCTGCGACCTCGTTTCGTGGTTGCCAAATAGTATTTGCGGGGTATCTCCGTCACTTTCCAAAAGTGTCGCTAGTGGAAATTCCGGAACAAAACTAGCTGGACCTACGCGTGCAGAAACGTAATATCTAATAGCGAATTCTGCTGCATATACATCTACATAAATTCTGCCCAAGCCGTTGTACAGTACATGGCAGAGGATACATCGTGCCAGCGTCATCAGATTTCTTTCCTATTTCATTCACATGTGGACTCTCTGAATAAGCCCTAATCTCTCTTTACTTTTTTCTCACGATCCCTCTCGAGTTATACTTTGCTGGTAGCATAATGGTCGTTCAGTTATCTTCGAATACCCAACAGGGTTTGGCGAGAACCAAATCGTTTGTCTTCCAGACATTCCTCTTTATGTTTACTGCGCATTTCCTTTACTTAACTAATAGGCATTTTAATACATGCGTCCACTTTTTCGCATCGATTTATTAATCAGAACCTTACCCGTAGCTGATGTAGTTAGAGACTACGACTCTGATTTAAATCGAAGTTAATTCTTTACGGAGAGCAACCATTTACGGATTCTTCGAAATGTTTATTTCTCTATTAACTAATCTTCAGGCGTCGGGTTTTAGAAAAAATACATACCTCATGTACGTCAACGCGACAGTTGTAGTTCTGGGGAAAACACATTCAACTGGAACTTGTTACTAAATATACAAGAGAAAATTGAAGCATACTCTTTATTATTATTTACTTTTCATAAAAAAAATGTTCAAATGTGTGTGAAATCTTATGGGACTTAACTGCTAAGGTCATCAGTCCCTAAGCTTACACACTACTTAACCTAAATTATCCTAAGGACAAACATACACACCCATGCCCGAGGGAGGACTCGAACCTCCGCCGGGACCAGCCGCACAGTCCATGACTGCAGCGCCCCAGACCGCTCGGCTAATCCCACGCGGCTACTTTTCATAATTACCTATGTTATCCTGCAGCAATACCAGTTTGGCACCCACTGCTGGATAAAGATCCCCTGCAGATAATCGTAATTACGTCTTCCAATCCAGTTTTCTCTCTGATCCAGATGTTTGTTTCCTCGTCTTTTCTAGTATTAGGATGGTGCCCAAGTTCGTAGCGTTTATCCATAAGTTTATTTAACACAACAGATACACATAACAGAGGCTCTAATCATGGACGATATAGTCTCCTTCACTATTTACAATAGCTGGCCTACGCTGGTGTAAGTTTCCGATTCCGCCTCTCTAGAAATTACATGATTCTGAGACGAAGAACTCGGCGAGCTAGGTCAGAGCGCGTTTTCATCGGGAGAGGAAGTTCCTTGAGAGTGTTCAGTAGACAGCGGAAAAAGTGAAAATCTGAGGGTGCAAGATCAGGTGAATAAGATGGGTGCGGACGACTTCCCAACTCAACTCCTGTATAATGCTTTTTGTCAGTCTAGCATGATGCGGGAGAGCGTTGTCGTGGAGTAGCGTCACCAACGTAGTCTTCTTGGTTGTTGTTCTTGGGCTGCGTCTGCAAGACGTCTCGGTTGTTGACAGTAAATGTCAGCAGTCATAGTTACACCTCGAGGAAGCAATTTGTAGTACATCACACCGGCGCTGTTCCACGAGATGTATGACATTATCTTTTGTGAATGCGCGCAGGTCTTTTTGCGGGGAGTTGCTGCTTTGTTTGGCCTCAGCCGTTCCTTACTTTTCCTTACGTTAGCATAGAGACATCATTTCTCGTCACCAGTAACGACACAGGATAGAAATGGTCGGTTGCTCACGAGCCAGTTGATCACGAGTAAGCAGGGACGTACATACGGCCATCCCCTGATTTTTGTGAGTTTCACATAGACCATGCGGTAGCCATGCGCCAGATTTTTTAACTTTCGTCATTGCATACAAGTAGCGCCCGATGGTGTAATGATCACAGTTTATCACATTTACCGGTTCTCGAGTACGTGGATCATGGTGGATTAATGCGTTTAAGGCATGCAATACATTTCATACATTGAAGGATTACTTAGATAAAACAGACTAGAGGTTTGGTTAAAAAAATTTATACAAATAAATAATAATAATCATTATAAAACATCCAACATTCCACATAACACCTTCACACTATGTATTTTTCCCTTCTTTTCTAGAAAAACTTACCCCCAAACTATGCATAGCACTATACAAACAACTCTTCCTCTATTTGAGCTCAACATCTCACTAATTACAGAGCGATACTGACTCAGTTTTTCAGGATAGCAAATGGGATGTTGCTGTACAGAAAATGGCCCAGAGATCACAAGTATGTATGTGCTTGTGTGTGTAGTGAGTGAAGTGTTATGAAACAATGTGTGTATAGTGTGTGCAGTGACTGATAGTGAGATACGACTGAACAGTGTGGCATTAAATTATTTAATAAGTTATTCGTAAAAAAAGTATTGTACACCAGGAGTAAATCTAATGATTGTCTCTAAATAGAAGTCTGTAAATGTATGCGTATACGAATCAGCTTATTTTAAATTGGTCGAAACCTATAAATACTTTGACATGTCCTATATCCTTGTAAAAAGAGATCTACGGATGAATAAAGCTACTACTACTACTATTACTACTACTACTACTAAATGATCTTCATGAAACCCCGAAGGTCTTTCTGAACGTGCAGAGTCACTGATGTCAAAACGATCCTCCCGAAAACGAGAACGCCATTTTCTTGTCTGCTCTGTCCAATGGTATTATTGTCATACACGACGCAAATTATTCTGGCTGCGTCCTCTGCTGTCATCTCTCTACTGATCTCAAACGGAAGAATATATCGGAAACGTTCCGATTTCTCCACTTTGCACACCATTTTTTAGCGTCAACACCTCCACCGTCTGTCTCCAAATGGCTAAATGACAATATGTAAACTCAGATAGCAACAGAGAACTAAAAAAAAAATACAATCGATAAATAAACCCTTAACAACCGGAATACCAATATGCGAAACAAAAACTATACGAACTTATACCCCAACCTAACAATTTCCACATGCATCTCTCCTCACAACCCTCAACTGTTAAAGATCCATGTATCACTGCTGTAAGTCAAAAGTGGTGATACAAGCTCGTTGTAAGTTTCCGTTTTTAGTCACATGAGAGGCTTAATTGTGAAAACTGTTTTTTTTTACCAAAAGTAATAGAGAAAAACTTTTATTATTCAGTTCATTACTTTTCCTGCCCTAGATACGACACTTCACAGACTTGCTCATTGACTTCGTTGATTATTTTTATTTTCTTTTCGATCTATTGATTACTTTGTTTTATTCAGGCCTATCTTCAAACCTGCTGTGCTAAGCTCTTCCTTAAGTTGACGAAGTTTATCTGTTCTACAGACAAACAACCAGTCATAATCGAAACGATGATCAGTTTACAAGTATTCCTTTTAATTTCGCAGTTTAGGGATCTGAAGCTCCTTCCCAGTGCTGTTGAGAAGAGTCTCTGAGACACGGAATCTCCTAGCTTGACTCCTCTTTCGATTCTACATTTTCCAATTGTATGATGAAATTTCCTGGCAGATTAAAACTGTTTGATGGACCGAGACTCCAACTCGGGACCTTTGCCTTTCGCGGGCAAGTGCCCCACCGACTGAGCTACCCAGGATCCGCAGGAGAGCTTTTGTGAAGTTTGGAAGGTAGGGGACGAGGCACTGGTGGAATTGAGGCTGTAGGGCGGCTCGTGAGCTTGCTTGGGTAGCTCAGCCGCTGGAGCACTTGCCCGCGAAAGGCAAAGGTCCCAATTTCGAGTCTCGGTCCCGCACACAGTTTTAAACTGCCAGGAAGTTTCATATCAGCGCACACTCCGCTGCAGCGTGAAAATTTCTTTCTGGAATATGATGAAGAACTGAAGTATATATTCTTCAGTGTACTACCATCAGTTGGCTCTAGGCAAGGTTCCTCCAAGATTGTTGAAATTAACTCAAAAGATTTCTAAAATCGATGAATCCCAAACTAAATGGCAATTCAAGTTCATTGATCCATTCTATAACATTCACAGTTTACTAGTGTTTTGTTTGTGTGGTATCTTCCTCTCAAGTCAGCTCCTGAGCTCCTTCATTTCACAGATAAAAATCAAATGTACATAGCGTTTCAAAATGAATATAGCGATTGGAAACGGCTACTGCTAGTTAATGCATAGCGGTACATCTGTGGGAATATCGATAGCAACATGCATCGTTCGTGAGCGACGGGAAGTTCATTTTTAGACGAGCAAAGACACAGTGCATTCTGTGCGGAGATCTCTACAGCACCTGTATGTAGATCTCTGATCTCAGAGCACGGAACTTAGGCGTGCCTGTAGGTTCTTCTCATTTGCAAAGGTTGCTTGTAATTGGGCCAAAAAACTTCCGCCCGTCTGTACGTGAAAAAGCATTCTTTACTTGTATTTGGCTTTGAACATTATATCAATGTGTGACGTAATAGGCTGATGCGGGAGCAGAATCGAAAAGTATTTTCATTTTGTGTTCTCGTGATATTTAGTGGCAGCCATGTTGTAATTAGGTAAGAAATGAAATATGAGAATCTTTGGCTGGCACGTTAAGGCAAATGGATTTCGACAACCAGATAGTATAAAGCTCGCTGGTTCGGTGTCATGATTGAATGTGACGTTTCTTTGTGTAACGCTTTGTGAATAAATCTTTCGTGCAACTAATAGCTCCGACTACCTTCTTGGGATGTTCCCTGTCACCTGATAGGGAATATGCTTTCTCATCAAAAGAATTAAAGAGAACGTAAAAGAAAGTTCAAATCTCTTTCTGAACACTTTACAGAGTTTCATATGACTCTCCTTGATCACGTGGATAGCATCTAAACGATAACTTATTTCACGCTATACATTCCAAAGTATATGTGGAGTCACCGACAACAGCGCATTAGATAGTCACATTTTGAGTTCTACAGTGTTATCGGACAAGGATACAAGTCTTTCACATGACCCCATAAAAAGAATTACATGGGTGTCAGGTCTGGAGATCTTGGTGCCGAGAACAGAATACTGCGTCATCGTATCCAGCGACTGATCCACGGTGTGGAAGATGTTCATTTAAAAAAATAGGAAAAAATTTTGGAAATTTGTGGTAAATTCCTGTGGGACCAAACAGCTGAGGTCGTCGGTCCCTAGGCTTGCACACTACTTAATCCAACTTAAACTAACTTACGCTAAGGACAACAGACACACACATGTCCGAGGAAGGACTCGAACCATCGATGGGAGGAGCCGCGCGAACAGTGGCAAGGCGCCCAAACCGCACGACTACCTAACGCGGCAAAAATGCAAAGCTCCGTAGCCCAATGTGAGGGTGCTCTACCTTGCTGAAAGATGTGATCTGTGAAATCTACATCAAGCTGTGGCATCAGTCATTGCTAAAAATGTGCATGTAAATGTTTGTTGAAACATTTTGGTCAGTGAAGGAAAACACATCGTACAGTTATTGTGCTGACATCTCACAGCATACTTTCAATTACGCAACAAGGCTTTTGTATACTCCACAATCAGATCTTGTGTCGGTTAATGACCCGTGGCTCCACTGAAGCACAATCAAAAATTAGGAAAATGAAAATAAAAGGGGAACTAGAAAAGCGTAAAATAAGACTTGCACCGATGTATGTATTTCTCCTTATGAAACAATGCAAAGGGAATAGCGACGCTGTTTGCCCGAAAAACAATAGAAATGCAGATAGGTGTACAATTAAAAATAACTGAGATCGAAAGAGAAACCATACTAAGTACTTTAAAGCTGTAATAAACAACAAAGTTATCTACACATATTACATCCAAGAGAAAATAAAGAGCTGCAAACTTTACAAAGCTAAATCTTACAGTAAAGATTTGAGCCGAGAAACCAGACCTAGAATCTATAAGGAATTACATCTGCTTTCAACGATTTAAGAAGCGTCCTCAAAACGAACAGCAAGTAAAGCGAATATGAATCAGCATTATATACTCCAATACAAAACTTTGAAATGTATACTTAGAGCAGCCCTATTAGCCAGAAGGGCAGGTGTACACATGAGACTAAAATGTAATATACCATAAAATGTAAAAAGGGCTTGCATGTAAAATATTCCAAACGGTGGATGCAGCAGGAGTATGAAAAATGTAGTGACAGCATGTCCAAAGATTTATCACAAAGGGAGAGTTTCTAGAAGCAGACGCAGCAAAACCTATGAATCCAAAATTACCTCCTCATGGCAGTTCACAATTTAAATTTGGTCCTCAAAGGCAATTTGGAGACTAGTTGGGAAACAGCCCGCTTTTTCGAAACAGTTGAGTGTGCATGTAATTTAAAAACCGTTCGGTGAGTGTTTCCAACGTAACGCTAAAGCGACTAGACCCATTGCGTTAGACAAGAGGAACAACGAAATGAAGTAATGGTATTAACTTAGTCAACGAATACTGATAAACGTCGATCGGCGAAAAAATCGTGTGACCGAAAGTTTTTATGCTGTGTCAGGAGTGAGCGCAATGAACAACGTGCTAGAAATCGTGACCAGTATGGTTTGACCGTTGACGTGAGGGTGGGGGACGTTTAAAGGTAACTTTTTTACGTTTTCTTTGAACATCCGGAAGACTGCAGCTTCTAGCAAAAATGTTGCCCAGTACAAAATTAACTACATTAAATTTCATATAAAATGGTCCCACTGATTGTTTTCTCTAGGCCCAAAAGTTTCCGCGTTGCAGGGGATGGAAAAATTGCAGATTATTAAAAGTAGTGTTTTAACGGTATAAAATTAATGTTTATAGTTAAATGAACTAGGTTAAGAACAGATATTAAATGCATGCACCACATCTAACAAAGTGCAGCAGAGCCGTATTAAGGGGATGTGTTCTGGCGATGTAACAGGGTGGAAGGGTGGGGAGGGGGGGGGGTGGATGGTAGTAGTGTGAGAGAAGGCAGGTGGCCGGATAGTGGTCATGCACTTCTCTGCATCTTAGATCTGCAGCCTGCAAGAGCGAGCAGTGGTTCCCCACTCCGGCCACCCCACTTCACCAGGAGAGGTAACCTCAGAGTGTTTCACAAAGTTATACCGACCTTCCGCAGCGGTCAGTGCACAGAAGTGCGCCTGGAGGACTTCTGTTTTCCACAAAGTACGTTAACACTGCATGGATCGCAGCTGTGAGTTCCTAATAAAGCTAACACAGGAAACGCATGTGGACAGATTCTATGTGAATCTCAGCACACGTTATACGCTGCTAGAGAAGAAGCAAAGTGATTTCACGGAGCGCATGTTTATATAACGGAATTATTTCTAGTTTATTAAGTGATTACTTATTTGCGGTTATTAAATGAACTCAAAAGCTGGGGCTGTCAAATGTCTACGACACCGAAGAGCTTGTCCCAAGCGTAACATGCTGTAAACATATATTCAACAATATTGACTTCATTGTGTCTAGTTTCACTGGCTGGAATACTTTTCACAGAAACTCTCCCAACGTCTGAAGAGGCTAAAAGTTTAAACTATCTCCCTCTGCCATGGAAGTAGGTAACATAGGTGCTAAGGAAATTCAGGTATTTCAACGTAAGTCAAGCAGTACATTGCTGTTCTAGACTTGAACACGATGAGCCCCATTCCATCAGACAGATCCACACCCACTTTGCAATCTATACTGGGGATGTGGCTCCACTCAGGTCAGCACACTCTAGAATTGCCAGCATCTCCTGAATGGAAGAGATTTGTTCAATCTATGAGCGACACAGTTAACTGAGAGAAAAGTGCAGTCGTTAATTAATTCAGCACCTAGTGACCACAACACAATTACCTGGCTTTACAATATGCTGCTAACTACAGATGGCAGCAAGCTATAACAGTTATCAGCCCAGATAGAGAAGATCCAAAGAAGAACGGCGCGTTTCGTCACAGGGTTATTTGGTAACCGTGATAGCGTTACGGAGATGTTTAATAAACTCAAGTGGCAGACTCTGCAAGAGAGGCGCTCTGCATCGCGGTGTAGCTTGCTCGCCAGGTTTCGAGAGGGCGCGTTTCTGGATGAGGTATCGAATATATTGCTTCCCCCTACTTATACCTCCCGAGGAGATCACGAATGTAAAATTAGAGAGATTAGAGCACGCACGGAGGCTTTCAGACAGTCGTTCTTCCCGCGAACCATACGCGACTGGAACAGGAAAGGGAGGTAATGACAGTTGCACGTAAAGTGCCCTCCGCCACACACCGTTGGGTGGCTTGCGGAGTATAAATGTAGATCTAGATGTAGATGAATACGTTTCCCACCAACGCTACCTAGGCTGAGAAATAAATTATGTAAGACTGAGGAAAAGCCTCTTAACACATACATTTCATGGACAGTTCTCATTTTATTTTAATATGGATAGTGCGACGGTACCTAACTGTTACTGCTTGGTAGTTGCTCTCCCAAACAGCATCCCACGAGACGACCAGTTTCGTGTTAACCTGTGGTAACTTGTACTTTAACTACTTTGGCTATGCACTGCTCTATTTAAAATGAATAGCTCGATGTAGTCATAGGGTCAAACAGCACACGTCTGCTTTCATGCCCTGCAGCTAATTCGCTGCAAATGATAACTTGTAGATGTGATCCTGCAGCTAAATTATCAATGCATTGGCTAGAACTGAGAATTAATAAAGCATACAGAAATACAAAATAAAAGTTAAATGGATATTTTAATAGCAAGGGTTCTGTTCTAACATCTGTAGTTGATGTAGACGACAAAGTATTACGTTGAATAATATTCAAGGAAGAACATCTCGAATAAACGGGAAGTGGTCTTGTGATATTAGGTTAAAATACATACAGAAAATATCCTTATCAAATGCAGCAAAGTTACATTGAGAGTGTTACGAGAATGGTAGCAAAATCCACAGACTAAATAATCATCAAAGATGTGCAAAAACTAAGTCCATTTCATGATGACAGTACATGAAATATTCATCTGCTCAAAATAGTTCAGAGTTCGATGTGATAATCCACAGAGTAACACACGTGATACGAAGTACAGTAACTCATACTCTCTCTGTGGAGCATATTCAGACCTCTCGAAATGTAAAGTCTCTTCAGGAGCTTAAGTATAGTAGCGTCTGTTGGCCACCCACAATCAATCAACTGGACGCCGGAATCGCATATGTTACTATAGCCAGGCCTGCCTTCCTCCAGAACTCACGCAAAAGTGTCCGAATCGCCCGCATGAACACTTCATTCAGAAAGATCCAGTTTTCACATAACTCCCATAGTGTTCTTTCTATTGTCTGCTTTTCCTTTGGCTGAAGGCCGTCCCCACCAAAAATACCCCGTTCTGAAACTCTACTGACATGATTTCATTCAAGATGGCCATTTTACCCCAACAAACTAATATATTACAACAATATTTAAATAAAGAAATGTTGTAAATATTTGGTCACACTCAGATCATTCACAATAATTACAAATAAAGGTTGGTTCATAAATAAATAAGCTAGTATGCATGCACTAGTACACTCATGTTGAATGACAAATTGATTGTTTAAACAATTACTTACGCCTTCTAGGCATAAGCATCTTTTGGTTCTCTGTTCAGTTGTAGTGACTGCTAATACATGTGACAGACGACTTTTAAATCAGCTCAGTCTTTTAATAGCACTTGCGATCAACACTTAAATAAAGTTACTCGGACAATAGTAAACTGATCATTAAATAACTACACAAGTATGACAGTATGTGAAGTATTCATTCCGTATTCATTAGCTGTGAAAATCTGGAGAATACGATGTTCTAACGAACTTTTGCATATTGGAAAAGATATAAATGACATCATAAATCAATAAATGAATAGACGCAGATGAGTGGCTTTCTAAGATGACAGCTATCATGCAATGTAGTCATCTGAGATACCCTTTCTTGAAATAGCATAAAGCGTTTAAAAAGTTGTTAATTCAGAAGTTCGTAGTGAAAATGTTTATTCCCTGTGAAATATTAACTTCTGTAGTTATAAAGATATTGACATATTGCTGTCCGTTGGATGTGCCTCATTTTTCTGAGATCGCCGATGTATTCAGATTTTCATTAATATTTAACTAGAGTCATTGTCGAAGTTCGGAGAGCTGTAACTTAGCCATCTTTAAGACTGTCTGACACTCCACCGTTTCTTGGAACTCTGTGCCGTCCAAAGCGACCGTCTGTCGCCAAAATTTCCCGTACTGGTATTAACCTACGCTCTGTCCTTTGCTGTCGCCCTTGCACTTGGTTCGCCTGGAGCGGTCGCGGCTTCCAGCCCTGAGTGCCGAATCCACTACCCTTCAGCCGTACATCAAATTTAACTTACCTTATAGCAATTCTAGGCGGCCAATTAGCTCGCCTAGATACTCGTAACGTTATAACGTTACACTATTCAGATTTACGTACTTCTTCTTCGGCTTCTGATTTGTCTTACACCATAATTTTTTCATTACCTGTGACACCACCACCCCCGATTCTTTAAAGAGTCGAACTCCAATGTATGAAACAGTTTCAAACGTCTGATTACTTTTCAGATGAGTTAATGTGTTAAATATTTGACGTTAAGCATGTTTAACTGAGAACTACCTTCCAATACAGTTTTTTTTAACTTCTGTATAACATTTATACGTCCAACATTGAGAACTATTTACATTCTTTGATAAGCCAGATTTTCTCCTAAATCACATGTCATGTGATGATGTAATATTGTAGGTATCATCAGTGTATATGTGAATACTGTCTGCAAAATGAGTGGCGAACAGAGTTAGTAGTAAAAAAATAAATTAAAACGTCGTGCTTGATGCTGAAGTTTTACTACATGAACAAAGAATATTTAGTAAGTGATAAATTAATTTCCTTTCATTATTTTGTCGGTCTAAAAGCGCATAAAAAGTTCCTTAAAGGTTCGAAATTATGTGTTAAGTTCGTTGGAAGTCACTGAGGGCTTTAATCCTCAAATAATGGATGAATAAATTCTGCATAATTACGCCCCGTGATTTGCGCTGTCCCAAGTCATGAACACAGTTTCTAACTCTAATACTTGTCTTATTGGATGGTTGGTTGGTTGTTTGGGGGAAGAGACCAAACAGTGAGGTTATCGGTCTCATAGGATTAGGGAAGGATGGGGAAGGAAGTCGGTCGTGCCCTTTCAAAGGAACCATCCCGGCATTTGCCTGGAGCGATTTAGGGAAATCACGGAAAACCTAAATCAGGATGGCCGGACGCGGGATTGAACCGTCGTCCTTGTCTTATTGTTGTAAACCTTCAACGTATGATTCTACCGCCTTAAAAGTAGATTACGACAGCATTTTAAATTTCTAAAATCCGTCAGCAATCATAATTTTTTTTAGTCATCTCTCTTCTGAATGGTTTGATGTGGGTCAACCACGAATTCCTCTCCTGTGTCAAAACCTTCATCTCAGAGTAGCACTTACAACCCATGTCTTCAATTATTTGCTGGATGCATTGCAATCTCTGTCCTTCTCTGCAGTTTTTAGCCTCTACAACTTCCTCTGGTAGATGGAAGTTATTCCCCGATGCCTTAACAGATGCCCTACTATCCAGTCCCTTCTTCTTCTCACTGTTTTCCGTATATTCCTTTCCTCCCCGATTCTCTGGACAACCTCCTCACTCCTTAGCTTGACGACCCACCTAATTTTCAACATTCTCCTGTAGCAATAACTATGTGGAATACTGAAAATCAAATTTTTGTTGCTCCTGGAAGATAGGCAAATTGCAATAGGAATTGAGTGACCGGGTGTCCATTTTGGCTACCTAGTAATATAAATTTTGTTCCGTACGTAAGAAGGTTGCTTTACGTACTGATCACAGATTTTCATCAACAACTGTTTGTGTTTGCTTCTTACTAAATTACTTTTGGTAGTAACGAAGGGAAGGAAGATTAGCATGTGACATCCCTCCGACGACAAGCTCTTTAGAGCCCGAGTAAAACTCGGACTGGGTATCTGCTGATGCCTTCCTGCCTTTCAAAGGAACCATTGTAGCATATGCCTCAAGCGATTTAGGGAAACCACAGGAAACCTAAAATTGGAAGCTAGGGGGGGGAGGGGGGGGGGGGGGGATTTTAACTCTGTTTCATCAGAATGCCAGTCTGATGTCCCAACCGTTGTGCCACCTCGCTTAGTTACGTTTGGGTAGTGTGTAGAATACTTTATGTGCTGTGGCGCAGGAACAAATAGCTGTTTCTAGTATATATACAGCAGGGAATATGAATGTTGCCCCAGGAGGAGTGGTCAGTATTGAGGGATATGACAGGAACGATCATTCGAAGCAAAAATGTCTAGTCATCTTGGGCACTAAAATACATACCTGACGAGTTATGATCACTGCATCTTCGATACTGTGTAACAAATCTCTTCTCCTGCAACCTTTATACTTTCCATATTTTGAGAGGTGGTAGTGTGGGCCAAAACAAAACAAAAATACCAGCAAACATGGGGTCTAAAGTGTACATCTTACTAGCTACGTGCACTTGTTCATGTTCGCTACTGTCAAACAAAGACATCTCTTCTACTGAACAAATGCTCATAGTTCTACAGGTATGTATTTTAGAGCCTATGATTACTGGAAACTTTTTTCTTGCGTGGGTCCATATTGCCTCCTCCCAAAGTATGGACAGCAAAGCGCTTGCAGTTGAATAAATATGTTTCGCACTGTCGAAGATTAAGAGGTGCTCATCGCTCTTAAAGTATGCATTTTCCACCCCATGTTTAGTAGGCTTTTTTGCTTCGGATGATCGTTCCTGTCATGTCCCTGAATATTAACTGTTCCTCCTGAGACACCTTGTATACCACTCAAGTGTTAAAAAAAACGACCATTTTTGAAAAAAATTCTTAATTATAGTCTATTATTTTTTGATTGGGCTGCGGGAGTCGAGGTGTGGGCACGACCTTTCGACGTTTCGGTGAGCTGGTGGGAAACGGACATGAGTCGTTGCTGTCGGAGCGGTCAGGGACCCAACTTTAGGTAATTACCCCTGGGCCTCCACGACTTTAGATACAACCTTGGAAGGTTGCCTTATCGCTGAAAGTGAGACGTGCAACAATTGTTGCCATAGCATAATTCCTTCCAGTTTCATTTTCTATACAATGTGAATTACAAGTTGTTTTCATTTTTAGCTTCATTTTGAGAACATGCCAAACCGTTGTTAGTGTCATTTTTAGCTTACTACTGACTTCGTACGTGGGTTTCCGTGGACTCGTGACGAACTGTAGGCGAATTCTTTCAATGTTCATTGCTGATATACGCGGCCGACCGGCACATTTTCCTTTGCACAATCATCCTGCTTTCTCTTCAGATTACCTATCCCATCTGCGAATGTCGTTGGATTACTGACGAAATCTTCTCTGTACTGTGATGACACAATGACAACAGCCAGGTACGACGGCACCCATACGACAGTTTGTAGGGGGTGCGGAGTGAAGTTGGGGTTGAGGGCTTGACCTGGAGGTACTGAGTATTTGTAATATTTTGGAAGACGAATGGCGAATTGTAAGTAGCCACAAAAAGTTTCGGTTCCTACCCTGTAAAATACTTGCGTAATACCGACTTTTAAATCTTTTCTCGAAAAAGAAACACTTGATGTCACTATAGTTTTTTCTTTTCCTGAGACCTAGGGGCAGGGACCGGGGGGGGGGGGGGGGGAAGGGGGTCCTTCGTTGCCCCCGGATATGGGCACCCTTGTTCAGATTCTAAGACCCAGAATGCCTTTTCTACAGGATCCACCATTTTCACCATCGACACGGAACTTTTTAGTAATGCCGCACCTCTCATGCGCCGGCTTATGTTTCTCTGCTCTTGAGCAACAATAGAAGTTTTGAATTTCCTTTCACATTCTGTGTAATTCTTACAATTGTATCGCTGTAAATTAAATTTTTATAGCCGTTTGTGTTCTCTATATTAATTTTATCCGCCACGAACCATGGACCTTACCGATATGGAGTAGCTTGCGTACCCAACGATAGAGATAGCCGTACCATAGGTGCCTTCACAGTGAAGGGATGTCTATGGTGGGTCCAGACTAACTCGTAGTCCTGAGGAGCGTTTATCAGTAGTTAGAGGAGCAATAATCTGGAACGACTCTCTGCTGCGGCCTTGTAACGTTAGACAACACTGTCTCGCTGTCCTGGTAC
Source organism: Schistocerca piceifrons (assembly GCF_021461385.2). Taxonomy (NCBI): domain Eukaryota; kingdom Metazoa; phylum Arthropoda; class Insecta; order Orthoptera; family Acrididae; genus Schistocerca; species Schistocerca piceifrons. The sequence continues at coordinate 498,204,452 of NC_060144.1, forward strand.
TGCGAACGGCAGCGAGGAGAAATTACAGTCTTTGTTTTTTTCCCAGGGCATGCAGCTCTTTCTGTATGGCTTAATGATGATAGTATCCTCCTGGGTGAAATATTTCAGAGGTAAAATAGTCTGGCCAAGGACTACCCTGGAAATGTATTCGCTGCTGCGAATATGAATCACCTCCATCTGTGTAATGAAATGGCGGCAATGAAAATTTGTGCCGGCCCGGAAATCGACCCGGATTCTCCCGCTTTGGGCGAGCGGTCGCCTTAACCGCTTCGGCTATCCGAATACGACGCACGCTCAGACCCAAACTTCCATACGCCGTCGTCCATGTCTCATGCCTGTACTCGCACGCTCTAGTAATGTTATTCCCGTACAGGGGAGACATTTTATTTGCAAGTCGCAGGCCTGCTATCGGCCGATAGATAGGAACTTGTAGTATTTGTTTTTGTTGTGAGGAAGTACGCTGCAATGTTCCTTTGCACATGCATGCATGCACCGTACGTCTTCACTACACAAACACTGCAATTTCGTTCTCTTGAAGAAGGAAGGGTTTGCCGGCCGGTGTGTCCGAGAGGTTCTAGGCGCTTCAGTCTGGAACCGCGCGACCGCTACGGTCGCACGTTCGAATCCTACCCCGGCCGCGGTGGCCGAGCAGTTCTAGACGCTTCAGTCCGGAACCGCGCGACTGCTACGGTCGCAGGTTCGAATCTTGCCTCGGGCATGGTTGTGTGTGATGTCCTTAGGTTAGTTAGCTTTAAGTTGTTCTAAGTCTAGGGGACTGAAGAGCTCCGATGTTAAGTCCCATAAAGCTTAGAGACATTTGAACCATTTTCGAATCCTGCCTCGGGCATGGATCTGTGTGATGTCCTTAGGTTAGTTAGGTTTAAGTAGTAGTAAGTTCTAGGGGACTGATGACCTCAGATGTTGAATCCCATAGTGTTCTGAACCATCTGAATTTTGAAGGAAGGGTTTAATGTTCCGTCGACATCGAGGTTATTAGAGACGCAGCAGATGCTCGGATTGTGTCAAGGAGAGGGAAGGAAATCAGCCGTGTCCTTCCAATGGAACCATCCTAGTATTTGCATGGAGTGATTCAGGGAAGTCAAGGAAAGCGTAAATCCGGATGGCTGGCCGCGGGTTTGAACTGTCGTCTTCCCGAACGCGAGTCCAGTGTACTGACCAAGGTGCCACCTCGCTCGGTTTCGCACGCTGGAAAAAGTCGTCAACAGAAAAATACAAAACTAGGATTTTACTGGTCTGGGCGTGGAATGTCACGTCGCCAGCCGGCGTGGCCGTGCGGTTCTAGGCGCTACAGTCTGGAGCCGAGCGACCGCTATGGTCGCAGGTTCAAATCCTGCCTCGGGCATGGATGTGTGTGATGTCCTTAGGTTAGTTAGGCTTAATTAGTTCTAAGTTCTAGGCGACTGATGACCTCAGAAGCTATGTCGCATAGTTCTCAGAGCCATTTGAACCATTGTAATGTCACGTCCGTTAGTAGAATAGACAGGTTAAGGAATTTAGAAAAGGGAAACGGATAGGTTGAAGTTATAAAAGGCAGTCAAATGAAAAAGAGGCATATGGAAAAAATAGAAGGTATACGACTTTGCTTACGCCGTTTGCTGACAGGTGGCGACAACGGTAAGTAGTGGTCGAAAGAAACAGATCGCAGACGTCAGGCGGTTAGCTTGGACCTCGGTCAACATAACCTCATTCAAACATTAGTCGATTTGGGTCAGCATCATAAAGTTGTTCTTCATTGAAAATGTCAGTTTACGAGCCTCATTCTCGTCATTTGCGGGAGGTGTCACTGTTTTGTTTCAACATGAAGAAAACAGCGGCCGAGTCTCATCGAATGCTTTCAAGTACGTATGGTAAGGACGCTATTTGTGAAAGAACGTGTCGTGAGTGGCTTCAACGCTTCAAGAACGGTGATTTTATCGTCTTAGACCGGCAAAGTGATGGAAAGAAAGAATGTTTCAGAAGATGCAGAATTGGAGACATTGCTGAGCGAAGACTCGCGTCAAACTCAAGAAGAATTAGCACGATTAGTGGGAGTGACACAGCAAGCCATTTCAAAAGGTCTCAAGGCTATGGGCATGATTCAGAAAGAAAGAACTTGGATCCCGTGACAGCTGAGACCAAGAGATGTTGAACGGCGTTTATGTGTTCGTGAACAGTTGCTTCAGAGGGAAAAACGGAAGGGATTTCTGCATCGCATTGTGACCAGGGACGAAAAATGGGTTCATTATGATAACCCTACACGCAAAAGATCATGGGGATATGCCGGCCATGCCTCCACGTCGGCGGCCAAACTGAACATTCACGGCTCCAAGATCATGCTCTGCATTTGGTGGACCAGCTCGGCGTCGTGTACTATGAGGTGTTAAAACGAAGTGAAACAATCACAGGTGCTCGTTGTCGAACGCTATTAATGCGTTTGAGCAGAACATTAAAAGACAAACGGCAGCAATACAGCGAGAGGCACGATAAAGTGATTTTGCAGCACGACAACGCTCGACCCCACGTTGCAAAAGAGGTCAAAACGTACTTGGAAACGTTAAAATGGGAAGTCCTACCCCACCTGCTGTATTCTCCAGACGTTTCTCCCTCTGACTGTCACCTGTTTAGATCAATGGCGCATGGCCTGGCTGACCAACACTTCCGAACTTATGAAGAAGTCACCAATTGGATCGGTTCGTGGATCGCTTCAAAAGATGAACAGTTTTTTCGACGCGGAATTCGTACACTGCCTGAAAGACGGGAGAAAGTAGTGGCCAGCGATGGAAAATAATTTGAATGATACACGTGTAACCAATTTGTTTCATTAAAGCCTCAAATGTTGGGGAAAAATGGCGGAAGCAAAGTTGTACACCTTGTAAGTAAACTGTTTATCATTTCAAAAGTGATCGTCGTAGCTGTTAATAAATTCAGTCCACTGTGAGCCGAGACGGTCAATGCCTTCATGGAAAAAGTTTACTGTTGCCTATGAAGCACTTTTGTATCCAGGCGCTCAGCTCTTCGTCCGAAGCAAATCGACGGCTGCGAGTGTCTTTCTTCAGGGCTCCAAAACCTGGGAAATTACATGCGGTGAGATCGGGACTGCATAGAGGAGATGGAAGGGATTCCCAGCGAAACTTCTCCAGTGTAGTCGACACATCGGTAACATACATTCTGTTGCAGGATAATGCCTGCCCACATGTTGCCAAAGACTACACTGCGGAAGTTCCCCCCGGAGTGAGGCGGCGCAGTGGTTAGCACACAGGTCTCGCATTCGGAAGGTCAACGGGCCAAACCCGCATCCAGCTATTCTGAATTAGGTTTTCCGTAATTTTCCTAAATCGCTTCAGGCAAGTCCAGAATGGTTCCTTTGGAAGTGCTCGGCCGATTTCCTCTCCCATCCTTCTCCGTCTCTAATGACCTCGTTGTCGACGGGACGTTAAACACTGACGTCCTCCTCTTCCTCCGCAGAAGCTCAGCTGAGAAGCCTTTAAACATCCTCCATCCTCCATACAGTCCCGGTCACTCGCCATGCGATTTACATTCGTAGCCGTAGATTTGCTTCGGACTAAGAGCTGAGCGCCTGGGTGTAATCATTGTTCCGTAGGCAACAGTAAACATTTTTCAATGAAGGCACTGACCCTTTTGTCACAAATTGAGATAAACGTACTAACAATTGCGACGATTACTTTTGAAATAATAAAATTTTCTTGCTTTTTTCCATGTGTCTCGTTTCCATTTGACAATCCGTTATAGATACAGCGGGAATGAGTGGAGTGCGCTGGCCGATGTGACCGAGCGGTTCTAGGCGCTTCAGTCCGGAACCACGCGGCTGCTGCGGTCGCAGGTTCGAATCCTGCCTCGGGCACGGATGGGTGTGATGTCCTTAGGTTAGTTAGGTTTAGGTAGTTCTAAGTCTAGGGGACTGGTGACCTCAGATGTTAAGTCCCATAGTGCTTAGAACCATTTGAATCATTTTGAGTGAAGTGCGGTAGCTGGAAGAATAAGACTTCTGGTCAGATCATTACAGGGTTATCAATACAATATCAAATAGGGGTCATGCAGGAGTAGGCCTAATAATGAATAGGAAAATATGAATGTGGCTGACCTACACTGAGCAGCATGCTGAACGAATTATCGTAGCCAAAATACACACTAAACCGACACCCACCACAATATTACAAGTTTACGTAGCAACTATTTCCAGAGATGAAGAGGACATTGAAAGATAAAGGAAATTATTCAGATAGCTAAGGGAGACTAAAATTTAATAGTGACAGGAATTCGACAGTAGGAAAAGGATGAGAAAAAAAAATAGTTGAAGAACATGGAATGAATTTTGCAGAAAGCATACTTTAATCATTGCTAGCATTTGGTTGAAGAATAATGAAAGAAAGCTGTGTAAGAGACCTGGGCCACTGAATGGTTTCAGAACGGTTATATAATGGTAAAACAGAGGTTTCGAAAACAGATTTAAGCAGTAAAATATTCCCAGGAGCAGATGTGGACAATGTCCATAATCTATTCGTTATGAGTTGCACATTAAAATCGAACAAATTGCAAAAAAATAAAGAAAAATCGGAATTCAAGAAGACAGGACCCATATAGACTTAAAAAACAAATTGTTGTAGAAAGCAATAGAAGATGAATGGTTACTTTTGGGAGATGAAACAGGAAAGACGGCGTAGGATCAAATAAATAAAAAGATAATGACTGCTAAAAATCCTCGGATTACACGATAAATATTGAATTTAATTAATGAAAGGGGATTTTGTGAAAGAAACTGTGTATGCTTTGCCTGTACATGACCTTTGCGATATCCACAGAAGAATTGTGGATGCAATAACCTACCTTAACACAGACATGCTTGTGCGCACATAGATTGAGACAAAGTCTCGTCGTTTAACGAAAAGAACACATTGTAGAATTATGGAACATGTTTTAGGCTCAAGAATGATAACGTTTTTGGAAGATGAAAATCTCCTCTATAAAAATCAAGATAGATTCCGCAAACAGAGATCCTGCGAAACTCAGCTCGTTCTGTTCCTCCGTAAGTTCCAAGCGCTGTAGACAACGGCGCTCGGGTTGATGCCGTGTTCCTTGACTTCCGGGAGGCATTTGACGCCGCCCCGCAGTGCCATTCAGTAAGAGAATGAGCTTTTCGAGTATCTGACCAAATCTGCGACTAAATTCAAGACTTCCTTGCAGGTAGAAAGCAACACGTCGCTCTTAACAGATCAAAATCGACCATTGTAGAGGTAGTTTCCGGAATACCCTAAGGCAGTGTGATAGGACCGTTACTGTTTACAATGTACATAAATGATCGAGTAGAAAGCGTCGGAAGCTCTTTAAGACTGTTCGCAGATGATGCGATTATCGGTAAAGAGTAGCAACGCCAGAACATAGTAACGATTTGCAGAATTACCCACAGAGAATTGATGAATGGCTCAGGTCGTGGCAGTTGACCCTGAACAGAAATAAATGTGACATACTGCTCACACATGGGAAAAGAAATCCATTAATGTACAGCTACACTATTCATGAGAAACTGCTGGAAAGACTATATACCGTAAAATATTAGGAGTAACTATTGAGAGCGGTCTTAAGTGGAATGACCACATAAAACAAATAGGGGAAAAGCAGATGCGAGACTGAGATTCGTAGGAAGAATGTCATCCAAGAAGGAAATGTTTTATAAAGTGCTTGTTCGACCGATTGTTGAGTATTGTTCATCAGTCTGGGACCCCTGTCAGGTGGGACTAACAGAGACTGTTAAGCCAGCTTAAGTAAAAATATCTGTTAGATTTCAGTTTTGACAACACTTGATCACAACAGTTAAGATTAGGTATTTTGTGTATGATAAATTAATTAATAGTGCATAACAGTGCTTCATTCTGACAGTGTGTTAATTCTGTAAATATTAGCTGTTTCAGTTTACTGCATTGTATTAACCTATTTCGACTATCTCCTGACAAATGATCAGGGTAGTAAGTATTATATTCAAATGTTTTATGTTTTTATGCTATACCTTCTGACATGTTCCACACCCGCGAGAATCATCTAATTTTTTGGGTCTATGGAACGAAAATCGAATTTAATCCAATCTAATCTAAAAGGGATAGAGAAGATCGAACGAAGAGCGGTGCGTTTCGCCACTGGTTCGTTTAGTCGGAGACAGAACTTTTCAGAGATACTCAACAAACTCCACTGACAGATTTTACAAGAGAGGGGTTGCGCATTACAGACAGGTTTACTACTAAAATTTTGAGAGAACGCTTTCCTGTAAGAATCGGACAACACATTTCTTCCTCCCACATACATCTCGTCTAGTGACCACGACCAGAAAATCCGAGAATTTAGAGCCAACATATAGGCTTATCGACAGTTATTCTCTAACGTGCTATTCGCGGAGTGGAACAGGGTGGGGAGGGGGGGGAGGTGAATTAGTAAGTGGTACCAGAAGTAACCTACGCCACATACCATTTAGTGGCTTGCGGAGTACGATGTAGATATAGATGTAGATTATTTTGATTATTTTCTTGTACAAAACTTTTTGAGGTATGTTACATGATTTTGCAAACTGCAACTATCTATATCTCATAGTTTTCTTAATGGTATCTGAAGATCAGGGAGGTCTTACGTGAACACACTGCATATCAGTCTCCAAAATACTCAGCCAACTTTTGGAGAGTCAACAGCATGTGCCTAGAAAATGACGAGGAGTTCTAGAAATAACACGTTATGTTTAATACAGGAAACTTTTCTGTTCCTTGTCTGTCGGCATGCCCAGTTGCTGGTGGTTAAATGGTTCAAACGGCTCTGAGCACTATGGGACTTAACATCTGAGGTCATCAATCCCCTAGAACTTAGAACTACTTAAACCTAACTAACCCAAGGACATCACACACATCCATGCCCGAGGCAGGATTCGAACCTGCGACCGTAGAGGTCGCTCGGTTCCAGACTGAAGCGCCTAGAACCGCTCGGCCACATCGGCCGGCTGCTGGGGGTTAGAAGCTGACAGACTGCAGGAAACGTTCCAGCCCCGTAAAGGCGCCTGTTCACAGGTTGACCGTAATTGCAGCCAACAAGACATCTGGTGCGGTTTGTGAATCCACAGATACAACAGACAAAGTTGGATCTTTGTGCCAGACCAGGATTCGAACCAAGGTACCCTGCTTACTAGGTAGGTACTCTGACCACTAAGCCATCCAGATACAATGGTCATTGCAACTTAACGGTAGACCCAAGCACGCCTCCCGCCGGACCCAAATTCTCAATTTATCCGCACACTGCTAATGTAATGCCCCTCCCCCATTATCCTCGTCACTCCTGGCATTTCGCCTATCCTCGTAAGAGTTAGAGCCTGGTGTGCATTCGCACCGAAGAGATCATTGGCCATTATCGCCTTAATTATATATGTGGTGTCTGTTCTTTCGGACAAGTCCGAGGTAACGGGCAAGGGGCAGTACATTAGTAGTGTGTGGACAAGCTGAGAATTTGGGTCTGACGGGAGGTGTGCTAGGGTAGTCCGTGCAGTTGCAATGACCACTGTGTCCGGGTAGCTTAATGGCCAGAGCATATGCCTGATATGCAGGAGACCAGGGTTTGAATCCTGGTCCGCCACAAATTTTCAACTTTCTCCACTGATTTAAACCAATGCCCACTCGCAGCCAATGTCTGTAATTCCTTTGTGTCTTAATTCAAAGTGCCTGCTAGATCAAAATGGTTTCTGTTCGTTCGAACATGTCCGAAAGAACAGACACCACACACATAAATATGAATGTATGTCATTTGGCCGACACGCTCGGACAGTTGCTCTGCGGCATCTGTTTAGGTAGAGATCACCGAAAAAAATCATCAGAAACCAATGTATGAAGCACAGATCACATATATTGTTACGTGAATTGAGTCTGGAGGAAAAGGAAGGAAGATCAGAGGTTAACGTCCCGCTGACATCAGGGTTATCAGAGACAGAGCACACGCTCGGAACGTGTCACAGATGGGAAATCGGCCGTGCCCTTTCAAAAGAATCATTCCGGCATTTAGGGAAATCACGGAAAACCTTAATCAGGATGGCAGGACGCGGATTTGGACTGCCGTCCTCCAGTGTGTTAACCACTGCGCCACCTAGCAGAATGAAAAGATGAAATAAAGTGATTATTTTAAAAAAAGTAACCTGCGCGGGAAGAAGTTTTCACTAAAGTAAAATAAAATAAGAAAAGTACATAGTTTGAATCAAATATGTACATGACACAGTCTTGAAATTTTATTAGATTAGACCAGGGATTCCCAAAGTGGTCGATATCGACCCCTTGGGGGTCGACGAGGTCTAAAAATCGACCCCTATTAAATTAACACAAGTTCTTATTTACAACTTTCAAGATAGGTAGGTACTGTATTGTTTATGTTGTGTTACGTGTACTAAGAATAATTAATGTTTTTGTAGGAAATAGCATTGTTGTAGTAAAGCAAAGTCTCAAGTTCGTACAAGATGAAAAACTCGGCAAGTCTGTGTGGACAAGTTTGTGCAAGATAATGAGTTCGAGCGTACGTCTTTCAGGCGCGTTTTGACTTGCTCTCTATTTCACGCTTACGCGATTTAACACGAACAAATTCATGATCAAGTCCAAACATGTTCCTGATATTTTAGGTATTTTGTATCAATAGGAAAAAACTAAAGATAAGCCCCCTTATTCATAATAGTCTGCTAACTTAAAGCATTGCTAATTCTCACTCTGTCTTCTTCTATTGACCTAAGTCAGAATGAGAAATAACACTCTGTAGCAGCTGTTTTAAGTTAGCGGACCATTATGAATAAGGGGGTTGATTTTAAAAGTAGGTAATTTGGCCATGGGGCTCTGAGGTAGCAGTTCATTTTGGAAAAGGGGTCACTTGTCCAAAATAGTTTGGGGATCCCTGGATTAGACGGAAGTTACAACCTTTCAAGATAAACGCCTATTACAGTCGAAAATAATAATTAAGAAATAATTGAGCAGGGTGTCACATTTTAAATATCTGTGCTGCGACATGAGTTACGACTATGACAAAAATGTAGACGAAAAGCTGCACAAAATCCGAAAAGATGCAAATATTAAATTTTATAAATCTATGTGATGCCATTACTGTCGTATTAAAGTGAGAGTGGACAAATAAATAGAAAGATGACAGCAAAATACAAACTCCAGAGATGAGTTCTTCAGTTGGGTGCGATGTTGCACAAGAAGAGATTTACTAAAAAATCAAAATGCTCGAAATCAGTTGAATGTACAAGCTGTTACGGAAGAAATGGCAGGGCGTGGAAGTAGGAGGAAGCAACATGTGAACAGAATAAAAAATAAAAGGCTACACAAAAAAAAGATCCTGAATCACAGCCCGAAAGGGAGAAATGGCGTAAGTTGACCAAGGAAAGTATGGGCATAAACTTTGTGAAGACGGAACAGGCAGAAGTGTCATCTCGAAATGCATCACGACGACGAAGATGCATCCTTTTACACAAAAAGAAAACAATAGTTACAGCTTACGATTCGTTGGCGGTGTCTCTTCTCGGCTGGCAGCGTGACGGACATCCGGCTATAATATGCATCCGTTAGCATGGCCCAAATTCGGCCTCAGTCGGTGCATTTCGCGGCGCCGTGGCGAATTCCAGGGTAGGGCGAACTTTCCCTACGGGCGCCTTCCATCAGCTCTGTCCCTGGGAAGCCCTGCAGCTCGAGTCTGCTCTCTCTTCTTCCCCTCGCCCCTAATGTTGATCTGATCAGTCCCGGTAATCAAGTTCAGCCAATTGCTGCCGTGCGGTGGCGCCAGAAGCATGCGTAGTCTGTTGTACTCAGGCGGCGGCGAAGATTGCACCGCCAAAATCTGGTCTACAGCTCCAAGAAATGTGGCAGTGCAAGGGCTCTAATCATCATATTTATACGCTACATTTTATGGAAAAAAAATACTCATTCACGTCACAATGGAAAAAAAACTTATTTCGTCAATTTTTTACATGTGAAGTATTTACACTTCTGTCTTCCGTACAAACGTTTTGTCAAAACTTAGCTCAGTTACTGAGTGTTGTGTGTCAAAATGATACGGTGACGAATGCAGCTTAAATGTAGTAATAATCTGATCGTTAAAAAATGGTTCAAATGACTCTAAGCACTATGGGACTTAACATCTGAGGTCGTCAGTCCCCTAGACTTAGAACTACTTAAACCTAACTAACCTAAGGACATCACGCACATCCATGCCCGAGGCAGGATTCGAACCTGCGACCGTAGCAGCAGCGTGGTTCTGGACTGAAGCGCCGATAACTGCTCGGCCACAACATGCACCAAACGCATGTCAGTTATGCAATAGAAACATAATTTTTTTCTTGTCCTATTGTTTGCAAGCAACAGTCAAATTTTCAATAAATCGGCAAACATGCGGACAGAAAAAAATAATCAGAATGTATCGCTTCGTCTGTATAGCAGACGAGCATAAGAAATCCTAAGCTAAGTAAATACTGTATTCAGCGAATTCTCAGGTAGAACCGATTTCAATGTTTTTGTTACCGACGTTACACAAAATAAATTGAGCAGACTCCCTTTTCCTTCACTTTGGTGTTGTTCAAAATAAACAGTCTGTCTTTCCTTTTAACGCAAGATTAACATTTTCTATTCTTTTAGTAAGTTTTGAAAGTCACACTCAGTTCTAATCACAGTTTGCGCTGGTGCAAAACTTAAGAATGGAAGTAACACTGAGCGAGCTGGCGCGGTGGTTAACACACTGGACTCGCATTCGGGAGGACGACGGTTCAAAACCCGCGTCCGGCTATCCTGGTTAAGGTTTTCCGTGATTTCCCTAAATCGCTTCAGGTAAATGCCGGGATGGTTCTTTTGCAAAGGCCCTGATGTTTGGTCCTCTCCCGCAGATTAACCAACAAACCAACGAAAGTAGCTTCCGCATGATGTGTTACTGCCAAGTAACACTGCTCGATGAAACTTGGACTATACGTAGAAATAACAGCTACAGTGTAGTAACTGAAAGGAATACGCAATGAGACGAACGGAAGTAACAGTTTTATTCAAAGAAAAAATTACATTGAAGTCAATGCGATTCGTGATGGTTCCCTGGACATTACAAATGGCGCGACGTGCATCTCAGTAGGGTGTGTGATCACCATGGACAGCAATCCCATGCTGGCGACAAGGTTGAAACGTCCCCTTTGGAAAATTAATTTGCTGTTAAACCTGTTACGTTATTTGCTTTTCAAAGAGCTGAGCAAAACTGAATGTACTCAGATATTTCTCTCTTTACTTATTCTGATCAACAGTAAACTGACACACAATATTTTTTTTTAGCGCAACGCAATCTGACTTTCAATAATCCCTACAAAAGAATGGCCCTGACTAAGGATAACCTATACCTTTCTTGAATCATTTACCTCACAAAAATCTTCGTTACTCGAACTACTGCAATACAGCGAGCGCCAATACTGCCAGCTAAATAAAAGACATCCAGTCTTACAAATTTCCTCTTTCTGACGGACACACGTCCAGATCGTCAGTTCTCAAAACTCTGCCATCTCTCGCCCCACATCGACCACTACTGGCGGCTCACCTCCAACCAGTGTTGCCAACTCTAAAAAACCCGAGTCGCTAGATTCAATATCAAACGTCGCTAGAAAGTCGCTAAAACTGATTCTACTAGGGGTGTACTCAAAATTTCGTGCTGTGAGTGGTGCAATAAGCCAGTGGGGAGGGGGGGGGGAATAATAAAATATTAATAAAAATTGTCTCATACGTAATTGCTATATTGTCTTAATTAAATGACGCATCGCTTGCAACAACATAAATATAAAATACGCTAACGTTTAATTAAACATGTTATCATAGTTGACACAACACATAAATTGTTGTTTCAATCACAGTAGTCAAATATACTAGAAATATACAACTATATTTGTAACGAAAGAAAGCAAGAACTCAAATTAGGTTACAAAATATATACATACCGGTATGTGAGCTATTCATCGTCGTCACTCAGAAGATCGAATAACTCTTCTGTTTCATACTCAGGCAGAAGTGTAGTTGATGTAGAGGGTTGAACGCCGCTCAAAAGATGATGTTGCAGTTCGTCTGGTTTTGTCGCTAAAGAGTAACTTTTGTTCGTTCCAATAACCTCCAATACGTCTGACGGTATGTCAAAAGATGCACAATCTTTATTTTGTTTCTTCAGCTGGTCTCTCAATATGATCAAAGCATTAATTGTCTTTAACGATAATCTGTTACGTTGTTTAGTTTTTATAATGTTCATAGAACTGAATATTCTTTCCACTTGTGCATTTGAATGCGGTAGGCATAGAACAGTCATTGCTAGCTGTGAAATCAAAGACAAAGAATTCTCCCCTGCGGCATTTTTATACTGCAAAACCTCAATTCAAAATCGAACAGTGTTAGTAGTGTTATTCCACCTAATGAAGTTGATATTATGCCATTCTTGCAGCATACCGTCTATGAAATCGCCACTAAAACCCAATTCTTTGGCTACATCCGTTACAGCATTATTTTTATTCACTTTTAGTGTTTCTTCGACATTCAACATTGACATTTTTTTCAGGATCGTAACATTACTTGGCAGTCTTTGTTGAATTTCTTTTATGAGCTTCAGACTAAACTGAAGGCATCTCTTCTTCAAAAAACTTTATTTTCTTCAGACAAACTTGACTCAGACAATTTCTGTTCAAACATAAATCCAAGATTCGGATTTGCGTACATACATTCGCTTGGAACTGATGTCAACAAACAACAGTTTGAAAAACTATGTTTTGTCCGAGTGACTGCATGAGAAATACAAGTGTATCTAGTAATTTAGTGGGGTCATTGTCTTCTCCTTCAAAAGCTTTTATTGCTATTTGTACGTCTTTTAAAGCATGTTTAAGGTAAAACATGTAAAGATGATTGGAGTCGTCACAATACATCTTGTACAAAAGATCGGCAGTGTAACAATTGTCTTGAACCATGGCAAGTGAAAAATGTAGCTTTAGTTCTTCCCACTGCTCCAGAATTCTTCGTATTGCTGGTTCAATTGAAAGCCAACGTGTTGCACAGACCTTCAAAATTTTTAATGGCTGTTTTCCACAATTTATTGTCTCATACACCTTTTTATATTCCTCTTGTCTTTTGGGTGAAATGGAGAAGCAATTGTAGGTTTCCTGTACAAGAAACTCTATGTCGGGGCCGCAGCAACCCAGGAGACGTTTTGCTGCAACACGATAACACTCGCCCCCCAGAGGATAGTCGCCTAGCGATGGTCGCGAAGAAGCCGCAGACGGTCTAGAGTGGATCTTCCACTCTCACCATCCAGCCTTACTGCAGCTGAAAAGCCGCGTACGCTGCCGCCATCTCCGAGCAGAAGCTGCTGCAGCCGCTACCGCCACAGCCACCAACGTTTTATCCGCTGCACGCCGTGTCATCACAGTAGAAGAGCAAAATTATCGTGTTGCAGTGGAGATAACACTGGACATCCAAGCGGAAGAAGGACAACAACCGAAGTTGCTGCACACGCTGCCACAGCCGCCAAGTTTCACCGCTGCACGTCGTGTTCTCACGGAAATAAAAAGCATAATTGTCGTGTAGCAGCGGTGACGAGGCACCTGTGTATCCGAAAGGAACCAGGTTCTTATCAGCTGTTGCTTTCGCCTCTACTCCACGGAGTAGAGGATTAACTGCCATCTGGGCACTTCTTACTCTTCCGGTTCTCCTATTTATTCTTCAGGAATAATAAATAGGAGCCCTAGGGACCTGTTAGGGAAACAGTGAGCCAGGGCCCCATTCGCATTGGATCAGCCCGCGTTCACAGAGATTAGCCTATCTACTCTTTCTCCCCTTCTTCCTCTTCTCCCCCATCTATGAAAGTAGGGCCCCCTCGCCCCCCCTCCATCACGATGGACGCTCCGACGTCCGCCAGTCAGGCGACGGCGGAAGACACCACAGATAAGCTGATGACCACGAACGCCGTGACAGACAGCGGCGAAATATTGCCTGTGGTCACCGAAGCCGCAGTCGCATAAAGCCCCCAACAAAGTCAGATTCATACAAGGAATGTACCCCAACTTAGGTGTCCCCTCACCTCCTGAAAGCACCACACCCCCCGATGTCTGCATCTTCACAGGCAGCGCAGACGCAGCCGGTCCATCGCGGAGTGGGAGGAAGAACGCAGCGCTGCCCAAGAGCAGAAAACGGAAGAGCCGCAAAAACACCGCGCCGGACGCAGAGGGCTGGATACAGCCCAAGAAGACAGCGAGGGCGCGCCAACTCGTCAACGCGGGCGTCCAGATGCAGATGCAGAACACCTTCCAGCAGCTGCCCGAGGACGCAGCTCAGCCCGACCCCGGGCCACCACCCCCACAGCCGCCCCCTCACAAATCAAAGACGCCTCTTCCGATCATAATCTGCTTTGAAGAAGCATATATGACACTCCTCGAAGTAGTCAGGAACATAGCCAACGATCCGTTCCAGTTCAAACCTGCTGGAAAGGATCTATACAGGCTACACACGCGGTCAATGTCCGACTTTGAGAATGTCACCAAGGGGTTGACAAGCAAAAACTGGGGCTACTACACCTATGCCACAGATCACGAAAAACCCATCAGCTTGGTAATGAGAGGTCTTCCTTATAAGTTCAGTATACAAGACTTGCAGAAGGAATTACTTGTGCTGAAGATTGCCCCGAGCTCTGTAACGAAGATAAAGTCACCTAAAACGGGAAAAGAGACACCCCTGTTTATGATTATAGCCCCTGACACAGCAGACAACCGTCAACTCCGTAATGTCACAAACATCGCCAATATGAGCGTGACTATGGAGAAGCCACGCCGAAAACGCGGACCGTGGCTTTGCTTCAGATGCCAGGGGCTCGATCATGTAGCCCGCCACTGCATGATGCAGCCGAAGTGTGTTAGATGTGCCGGGGACCACCCAAGTGATAAATGTCAAAAACCGACAGACGAAGCACCGAAATGCGCCCGATGCTCAGAGGCACACCCTGGCAGCTATATGGGCTGCAAAGTGATAAAAGACCATGTTGCCAAGCAACGAACTGCATCGGCAGCACGCCCAGGTTCCAGCTACGCATCGGCAGTCGTCAGAAGAGGAAACGGCCAAGGGACGCGATACAATCAACCGAAGGACGACAACACGAGTCTCCCCGCAACAAGCACCTACAGCACAGCCAAGGCAGACGCTAATACTCAACAGCATACGCCACAGCTAACTGAGGTGATGGCCCCTCTCCTGAAAGCAGTGACCGCCGCCGTCGCAACAGCAATGGAAACTATTGCCATGGCTATCCCAGAACAAATAGCCACGGCAATCCAAGCCGCCCTCGCGGCAACACCATCAGCCAGCAGCCAACAAAAATATGGCCATTAGACATTACGGCTTGACCATATGTATATGGAATGCCAATGGCATAACAAGACAGGAAGGCGAATTTCGCCACTTCTTAAAAGAAGAGGGAGTTGACGTGTGTCTAGTTGTTGAGACACATCTGAAAACGGGGGTAAATGTGAAGGTCCCTAATTACACCTGTTTCAGGACGGACAGACCAACAGCTGGAGGAGGTACAGCAGTTTACGTCCGCAAGTCTCTTCGGCATCACCCAATACAACTACCACCACTCGCCACAGCAGAAGCAACAGGAGTGGCAATAGACACATCGAGGGGACGCATCCAATTCGTGGCAGTATACAGGCCGCCCAGAGGCACCCTTGAGGAAGCAGACTTTGACGCACTGCTTTCAATGAGAGGGAACACCTTCCTAGGCGGAGACTTTAACGCCAAGAATACTGCCTGGAATAGCAGGATCACGAACAACAGCGGACGACGACTCCTGCTCACAGCAGACAGACATAATGCCATAGTCATTGGGCCACATGATCCTACCAGCATCCCATCCAGAGGACGTCACGACGTGCTAGATATTGCAGTCGTCAAAGGAGTGCCACACGCCATCGACGCCACTACACGAAGGGCTCTGTCCTCGGATCATCTCCCTGTCATCATTGACCTAGACCTAGATGGAGTTCAAGCACCCGCACACAGAGGAATAAACACTCGCGGAATTAACTGGGAAATGTACCACTACAACTTGGAGCATGAACTAGTGGCATACCCAGATCCTACAGAAGCAGGGGTGGACGCCACACTACTACACTTCACTTCAAAAGCACTAGACGCAGCAACAGCAGCGACCCGACACAGACCGCAACATCAGAGGGACAACTCAAGGCAACTGCCACCCACAATCCTCGCCATGATCGCGGAGAAGAACCGCCTTAACCGGGAGTGGCTGTACACCAGACTGCCAACCACCAAACGAACGGTCAACAGACTCCAGAGACAAATAAAAGCAGATATACAAGCTCACAGATACCAAGAATGGGAAGAAAAAGTCGCGCAAATAAACACAAGCGATCAATCAGTGTGGAAACTCACGAAGAGCCTGCTACAAAAAGGAAGCAGAATACCGCCGATAGAAGTGAACAACGAATTCATCTGCGAACCGGACGCAAAGGCAAATGCCCTAGCGGACGTATTCGCAGAAAATTTCAAACCAGTCGAAGACCCGGTAGAGCGACTACCAATGTTCCTACAGCAACAAGCAGATGATATCATAGAACCCATATCAATCGAAGAAGTTGAGCTAGAAATTAAAGCCCTCAACCCAAGAAAGGCAGGAGGTCCAGACCTAGTAACGAACAAACTGATACAACAAATGCCGCCAATTGCAAGCTCATTACTCGCCGCAGCATTCAATAACATCCTAACATCTGCACAGTACCCACTGGCGTGGAAACATGCAGAAATCATAGCACTGCCCAAACCAGGAAAAGAACCCAGGTCACAAAACAGCTACCGCCCGATCAGTCTCCTGCCAGCGGTCTCAAAAATATTCGAACGGATATACGCTAAACGACTCCTCCGACATATAGAAGTTGAACAAGTGCTGCCAGAACAACAGTTTGGCTTCCGACGAGGGCATGCTACTACACACCAACTGCTGAGGGTCGTCGAAGAAGCCCTGGACGCCATCGAGCGCAAGGAGTACTTTGGAGCAGTACTACTAGATGTCTCCCGCGCATTCGACTGCGTCTGGCACAAGGGCCTCCTGTACAAACTACTCGTACAGGGGGTACCAGTGCCGCACGTACGGCTGATCCAGAGCTACCTGGAAGGACGAACTTTTCACGTGAGGGCGCAGGACGGCACATCCGGAGCAAGAAGAATCCAAGCAGGGGTACCACAGGGTAGTGTACTCGGCCCCCTGCTCTACATCTTGTACACTGCAGACCTCCCGACAGTAAACAGAGTACAGTTCGCCCTATACGCGGACGATACCGCCGTGTACTCGCGGAGCAGAAGTGCCAACCACCTACAAGCACGACTACAGGGAGCCTGCGACACACTAACGGAATGGGCAAAGAAGTGGCGACTGTCCTTTAACCCAACCAAGACCCAGGCTATTGCTATTTGCCGTCGAAAACTACCAGCCAGGTATCGGCAAATAACCATCACAGGCACACCGGTACCATGGACTAAAACAGCTAAATACCTGGGCCAGACATTGGATAAAAGTCTGACATGGAAGCCACACATCGAGGCAATACGTTCCAAAGCACTGGGAAGACTAAGGCAACTCTACCCAGTCCTGAACCAGAACTCATCTCTACCACCACGGCTGGGGGTCGTGCTATACCTCACCCTGGTGAGACCAGTCCTCGAGTACGCCGCGGTCGTGTGGGGTAATGTGGCCATCACCCACACAAGAAGACTACAACGGGTGCAAAACCGCACTCTGCGACGAGCCCTACACCTGTCAGCGGACTTCCCGACAGCCGAGCTGCACCACCTCGCCCAAGTCCAGCCGCTACAAGAGAGAATCCGCCAGTCAGCACGGATTTTCTACGAAAAAACACAGAACTCACAAAATACACTAATAAGAAACCTAGGTCACAGAATACACAGATTGGCCACTACAAGATGGCCAGATCTACTGAGAAACTGAAAAAAGACAACACCCCAAACTTGTCAACTAACCCAAAAATCAGTCTGTAATTAACAAACGAAGACTTCAGTCGCATGTATCACACTGAAAATATAAACAATTACAAAGTAAACATAATAGAACACCACATAACATAATATTTAGCTAAGTATCCCCCAGAGTGAAAGGAACTATGAAAAAAAAAATAAAAAATAAAAAATAAAAGAAACCAAAACAAAAAAAAAATTATATAAGAAATTAACAAAAAAAATATATATATAGTTAAATAATTAATCAGCTATCAGACGTAGTGAAGAAATGTAACACTAAGATTAGAATAAGATATATATACTAAACTACACTATAATAACCTAGAGCAACCTAGTAATTTTGTCTCTCTACCTACTTAATCATAGATTATAGACACAATAAATATGGATGTGTCATTTGACTAGACGTAGTACTTTTGGGGGAACTAGCACACATGGGCAATATGATTGTAAATGTACCACCAATAACTGAAATGTATTTGTCTCTGTCTCTCCCTCTATCTCCACACCTCATCCAACACCAACTCACACTCATGCACATCATCATCATTCTGTCTCGTCTCCAACTATATATCAAAAAAAAAAAAATAAATAAATAAATAAAAATAAAAAATTAAAAAAAATCCACCATTACCGCAGTTAATAGTCATGACAACCTTAACAGATATGTATCACAAACCTTTCCAGTACAAGCCAAGCTCGAAGGCGAAGCCAACAGGCTAATACTTCGATCACAGCAGGAAACCAGGAATTTCCAGCCATCAGACTGCTGCGCACGATAACACTCGGCCCCACGCAAGTCTGAGGACTGTTGAACACATCGCAAAACCGGGTTGGACAGAGTTATTCCATCCACCCTATAGCCCTCACCTAGCCCCCTTGGACTTCGACTTGTTTGGGCCATTAAAGGATGCCAATCGTGGAAGACATTTTGAGGACGATGGGGAGGTGATTCTCACAGTGAAGTACTGGCTCCGCCACCTGGACAAGGATTGGTACCGACAGGGCATACACGCCCTTGTTTCGCGCTGGAGGGAGGCCATAGGACGGGATGGAGATTAGTGGAAAAATAGGCTGTGTAAGTAAAACATCATTATTTCGTGTGTGTAATTCTCATAATGTTCAATAAAGAATTGTTGAAGAAAAAAATGCGGTGCATTACTTTCTGGACAACCCCCGTAATTTAGTTGCTATGGTTTAGGAATCTAAGCTGCCGTAAATGAGCCGCTTGTTCATTGAAATGTTCACTGGGAGCTTTTCAGATTTATTTCACCCATTCTGCATAATTTCTGCTTCTGTTTCGCAAACAAGTAAAAATTTCACTATGAAAGCATTAATATAACGTAATGCGATAGATGCTAGTTCCGCATCATCGAGCGCCGACATGTTCGCTATGAAAGCAAAGTTCTAACCGGCTCTTCTCGTACAAAAATATCGCGCAATATTATTGTGCCGTTCGTGACCTCGCACTTCCGCGCAGTATGATGACATAATACTATTCTGTCAATAGACGAGAGCGTATGAGGGCCGCTTTAACAGAGGAGTGGAAGATCTCATATAGTTCCAAGAAGCAGTTTGTGGTACGTTCCCCTCTCCTACACTTCACAAGAAGAGGGATGCTGGAAAATTTGAATCTCCTTGGAATGGGCATCTAAATCTGAGAAACTAGAAGAGAATTCTTTCTCCAGATCACCAAGAAATTCCATTTCAAACAAGAATGGAAAACTTGAACCATGTTCACCCTTCAACGACTGCCAGTTGGCGCAGTGTGAGAAAGTTTTCTGTCTGAAAGTTGCCCGAGGCAGGATTCGAACCTGCGACCGTAGTAGTCGCGCGGTTCCGGACTGAAGCGGCTAGAACCGCTCGGCCACAACGTCCGGCAGAGATCACTTGACAAAGATTCTAACTCTTCTACAAAAGATTTGAATTGACGGCTCTCGAGTCCATGACATCGAAGGAAAGTAACAAGGGAAACTAACTGCTCCACCACACACAGCACATCTACTCTGGCTTTGCACAAAGTGCTTCCTGATGACGAACACAGCCTGTTCTCAATGGCTTCGTAACGCCATTAGCTTCACATTCTGAGTTTAGTTTTTCAACAGAAGCTGCATATTTTGCCATACATATGTCCCTTCATCTGTTGTAACACGTGTCATCTGAGAACGAGGCAGTCTCAGCTGTTGCACCATGCAAGGAAGTCAGATCCGGTAGTTCTTGAGTTCAAAAAAATGGCTCTGAGCACTATGGGACTTAACATCTTAGGTCATCAGTCCCCTAGAACTTAGAACTACTTAAACCTAACTAACCTAAGGACATCACACACATCCATGCCCGAGGCAGGGTTCGAACCTGCAACCGTAGCAGTCCCGCGGTTCCGGACTGCAGCGCCAGAACCGCACGGCCACCGTGGCCGGCTGTTCTTGAGTTACTTCGAAGTCTATGTTAATATATCTAATAAACAATTGGACGTAAACAGTATCAGCGACGTTTGTAGGGTCGTCCAGGTACGGAGTACAAAATTGTTCGATTTTGTCAAGAAAGTTCTTCAACTGTAATTAAAATACACCTCTTTGTACAATCACCGTCAGGGAATGGTTTGCCTTGTTTGGCGATTTCTTTGGCCACTCCTAAACTTACTTTCGTAGTGGCTTCACTTCCCTTAAGACGTTTTCTAAAAATGCTTTGTTAAAAACAAAATACACGTTTCGATGTTTTAAGTTCGTGTTTAGTTACTTTGTCCTTGAATTTAGCAGACTGGACTTTATGCTTTTTACCGTAGTGGCGACGAACACTGTATTCCTTAGGAACAGCAGTAACTTCGGTAAACTTCAGCGTGGTCGTCGCCACAAAAATACAAACGAAATTCTCCTCCTCCAATAGAAGACAAGGCCTCACACAAGTTAGCCAAACCGAGAGGAGAATTCATAACTTCATTCGACTGTTCTTCCTCGTCCAACCTGCAGCCCGAATCTCGCTCTTTCTGACTTCCACCTGTCTGGCCCAATGAAGGATGCACTCTGTGGGAAGCAGCACATGGATTATAGACGAAACAAGACGTTGGCTCCGGCATCGACCAGTAAAGTGGTATCATGCGGACAGACAAACCTTCCCAGTAATGTGCGCAAGGCCGTCGCATTGAACGGAGATTATGATGAAAAAAAGGGTTTTGTAGCCAAAAGAGTGG
This sequence comes from Schistocerca piceifrons, assembly GCF_021461385.2. Lineage (NCBI taxonomy): Eukaryota > Metazoa > Arthropoda > Insecta > Orthoptera > Acrididae > Schistocerca > Schistocerca piceifrons. The sequence continues at coordinate 498,225,698 of NC_060144.1, forward strand.
GAAATAATATGGTGTATTGTAATCCTGAATAAAACAAACTGCTTTCAGGAAAAGATGTTGCATTACGTACCAAACATCCCTCGTACAACGATTCACTGCCCCCACCAAGAACCGCTCTCGTTGTTCGTCTTTCACCCTACTTTTAATGCTTTAGATCCTTGAATGATTCAGAATAGTTCTAAAATTTAATGTTTTATTTAATTGTCTAAAATAAAACATTGTAGTCTAATTTAGTAACAAACAAAAATAAAATATTACAGTCTAATTTAATAATAAACACAACAGTTTAGTAATTTACATAGCGACATAGAAGGTTGCTGTCTGAAACTGCCTCTCAGGTTTTCCGCCATACACTTGTTTTATCTGTTCATGGTGACGCTCGTCTCTCTATGTCTGTTTGCTGCGTAAATGACTCGTAGGCGCCCATTTTTGTTTCCTTCGACAGAACTGCGCCACATTCGATAAACTTTGAGGAAAAAATATTATGTAAAAAGGTTAATTTAAAGTGGTGGCCGGATGCTCTTCCTGCCGCCACCCCATACCCCCCAGGACGGAATCAGTGTACCCCAGCTGTCTGCGTCTAGTGTAAACCATGAAATAGTGCGAAATGGTTCTGAGCACTATGGGACTTAACTTCTAAGGTCATCAGTCCCCTAGAACTTAGAACTACTTAAACCTAACTAACCTGAGGACATCACACACATCCATGCCCGAGGCAGGATTCGAACCTGCGACCGTAGCGGCCGCGCGGTTCCAGACTGTAGCGCCTTTAACCGCTTGGCCACCCCGGCCGGCAAATAGCGCGGAAGTGTTACAAATGTCTGCGTATCGTGTAACTAAGGCGGGATGTGGGGACCAGCCTGGTATTCACCTAGCGGGATGTGGAAAACCGCCTAAAAACCACATCCAGTTTGGGCGACACACCGGCCCACGTCGTTAATCCGCCGGGCGGATTCGATCCAGGGCCGGCGCGCCTCCCGGAGTCCAGGAAGCAGCGCATTAGCGCTCTCGGCTAACCTGGCGGGTTTGTCATTATCATGATCTATGGAACTATTATTAATGCAGTCTAGTCTAATAACATTACTTCGGCAGCTGTCGATATTTCCACTAGCCGGCCGTTGAGGCCGAGCGGTTCTAGGCGCTTCAGTCTGGAACCACGCGACAGCTACAGTCGCAGGTTCGAATCCTGCCTCGGGCATGGATGTGTGTGATGGCGTTAGGTTTAAGTAGTTCTTACTTCTAGGGGACTGATGACCTCATATGTAAAGTCCCATACTGCTCAGAGCCATTTTCATATTTCCACTATCGTCGCTTAAATCTGAATATGTTGTCCCTATTTTCTGTTTATTACGACGTCAATATTATCGTCTCTGCAAACTGCCACTGTCATTCTGTCACACTGAAATGTTGACGCACCACATCACTCAGTATTTACAGCTGTTTTGTTTAATCTTCCGTATTGGAGATCTATTGGTAGAATCTCTGACTTCATTTCCAGTTATGACCCACCAAATTTTAGAACACAACTGCTTCTGAATGTACATCAGCACATCTGTATGTCGTAGAGAATAACATCACTGTAATACACGTTACCGCATTTGTTTAGCATGTATAGCAGTGGAGGGTGGTCCTACAATGTCATGCGTTAGACGTATTAGATGACTCGTTGTGCTCGCAAGGTATACGAAATCTGATTCATATTACAACTCTATTTTTGCTCACAATTAACAGTAGGTCACTTTATTTATTTCTGAGATATCGATTCTGACGTTGTCCTTGTAAATGTCACATCTCTCACTTTTACCATCTTTGTTCGCCTTTCTCGTGACTCTGTGTTTATTAACAGTTCAGCTTAAATGATGTATCGTAATAAAGCAACTTATTCCTTCATTCCTTAGTAAGACAACTGTGTTGTGTTTGTGTCTGTTGTAATTGATTAAAGGTTTTATTATTTTGACAAAACATAATGTACCAAAAGTAGCTGCACAGAATGAGTACACACTTTACGTATTTAGATCCTGTTGCAACTTAAACATTACATCTTCCAACGCACTTTTAGAATACTGTGCCGTCTTAGATGCGCTAACGTAATTGATTTGGACCCCACACAGTTTTTTCTTGTATTTAACCTCAACTAGGTCGTAGATAATGAATGTAAACATCAAACGTTTCTCATTGGTGACAGATTTTGCAGACTTTTAGAATACTGTGACATCATACTTGTAGAAAATAATACAGTCTATAAAGGTTTTAGAGGGCCATTGCACCATAGTTCCGGGTGTAAACTTTGTAGAAAATAGGCCTGTGTCATTTGTAATAATAGCAATAAAATAATTAGCATTCAGTATCAAAAATTATATTTTATAGTGAATAACATGATGCATTATCTGTGTCCCTTTTAGAATGATGCTTGAGAACAATAATAAGGTTGAAGAATTGAATTTGAGATTGTATTGTGACTTACATCAAGAATATGCCCAATTAATTACATTCAGACTGTCAATTCGCTTGCGCGCTTGCCTGTTCAGCATAGTATTTTAGACAACATGTATTTTTCTGCTGTTGTAAGCGTAGTCAGCTTAGTTTCCCGACATCGGTTCCTTAGGCGTACCTTCTAAAATATCATGGAAAACTAGCATTGGAGTACATACTTTAGACTTTTGGGCACTACTTCGACGAATACGGCATTGCAGTCATTTTAGGCTATTGCAACCTCTTAGATGTCGAAAATAATTAATTTACGCCTCTATTGGTGACAGTGAGAACTGCTCACGGTACAACAAACGAACAAATCACGTTTTCTATAGCGCAGTCACTTGTTGGCGACAGTAAGATCGAACTATCCACGTTTTCTACAGTGCAGCTATCTGCTGGTGACAGAAGCACTCGTTTTCTACAGTTAATCCATAAGCTAATGACTAGAGCAAGTGGGATGTGATTCATGACTTGATTTCATTTCATGTTTTCAGAGTTTGTAGGACAATACTCGTATTTAAAATAAATTCAATTCTGCTAATATGAATTATTAATTCGTTATTTATGTTTCAAAGCAAATGTTGGTTTTTAATTATTTATTGAGAATGCGCTATCTTTCGTTCCAATATTCAATGGAGAATGATATATACCTTCAAATGGAATTTACAAATGTGGCTGGTGAGCCAGTCCTTAAACACAGTTGTCTAATTTTTCAATAATTTAGGGAATTCAGATACTTTATCGTACTTGGCTACTGAGCAGTGGCACTTGGGTCATGGAGGGCGCTTCTTGCTGACAACATGCATGCAAATTACATTGCACTGATTGCCGAGCATGGGAGCGCATTTGTGTGGAGGAGCACATTCCCTTCCCTCTACCTCCATGACTATTGCACATAGCCACATCCAATGGTGCCGATTTCGTAATGCCTGGTATGGACTTGGAGTTAAGGATGTGCTGATCCTGGTGTCAGCGGAATATGATATGAGCAATTGTCTCAACTGTAATATTAGTTAGCTTTGTACAAATACGTAGCGGCTTTGCCTTGCATGTTGGTTTTCCGGTTGCTATGGGTTTATTTATCGATTGTCATTTTTTATTTGTAGTTCACTGTCGATATTTGAGTTCGCATATTGCCATTTTGTCATTTGGAGATAGTAAGTGGAGCTGTGGGCACTAGAAAATGGAATGCTAAGTGGGCAATCGAAACGCTTCCGTCATATTCTTCAGTTTGAGTTCTATAGTGGGGTAACAACAGCAGAGGCAACCGGAAACATTTGCGCCATGTATGGGGATAATGCCATTGAACAGAGCAAGGCCAGAAAATTGTTTTAATGTTTTAAGCAGGATTATTTTGACATTAGTGACTCTCCACGTTCAGGAATTGCTTAAACATGTTAATCCACAATTATCCACTTCACTGTACTCGAGATGGCAAATGTGATGGACCGTGATCATTCCACCATCGCGTAACATTTTCGTGCAATGAGGAAGTTTCAAAAATCGGTTGCATCAGTACCACATGTTCCACGCACAAATCACAAAAATCAGCAGGTGACACTATGTGCATTTCTGTTTGCTCGTCATAAATTGGCTCGTGAACAACACCGACCATTCCTATCCTGTACTGTTACTGGCGACGTGACTGGTGTCTTTTTGCTAACACAAAGAAAAGAAAGGAATGGTCGAGCCCAAACAAAGCAGCAACTCCCCGTAAAAAGACCTGTGCGCATCTGCAAAAGAAAATGTCATGCACCCCTTGGAACAGCGAAGGTGTGGTGTAGTGAGAATTGTTTCCCCGAGGTGTAACCACCATTGCTGACATTTATTGTCAACAACTGAGACGTCTTGCAGATGCAATCCAAGAACAACGACCGGGAAGACTGCGTGAAGTGAAGCTAGTCAATAATAGCGCCTCCCGCATTCCGCTCGACTGGCAAAAAACATGACACAGGAGTAGTGTTGGGAAGTCATTCTGCACCCACTTTATTCACCTAATCCGGCGTCCTCCGATTTTCTCCTTTTCCTCTCTCTATCAAGGAACTATCTTGGCGGATGAAAATACGGTCCGAACATGGCTCGACCGGTTCTTCGCCTGAAAGCCACGTGATTTCTACACTCGCGGAATGGAAAAGTTACCCCAGTATTGGCAGACTGCTGTAAATAGTGAAGGACAATGTATTATTAATGACTAAAGTCTCTGTTATACGTATCTGTATATCTGTTGTGTTTATTACGGAAAACCGCTACGAATTTACGCACCAACCCAATACCCTAAAACACCGGAGATAGAAAGCGCTGATGCGTAGTCCGAACTTTTCTGTACAGTGCCAGTAGAGCCACGCTCTTAGTCAGATGTATGATGAAACTCATCAGGCAAAGAATTGTATGTAAGAAAATGAAATTACTTTATAAAGTAACAAATGTAATTATCGAACAGAAACTTGATGAAAAACGAGTTATCTCTGGATGAAATAACTTCGTTTTTATCGTAACTTAATGAAATATTAAATAATTCAACCATTAATTTGGAAATGCCGAATAGAAGATGTTTGTAGATGGTGAGTATATGGTTGGGTAAAGTAGAAGAATTTTAATTTTTCACAGCTATGGACATGCGCTATATTTGTTAGTACTGTCATAACTAAAGATCGATAAAACCATAGCATTTGTCTTGTGCTCGATCACTAGTTGTTGAGCAGTGGTATTGTTTATGTTGTTCGTCATAAATTAAGAGACACTTAATGTAACAACCCCAATTTCTGCGCTGCTGTATATCGACATATAATACATATTTTTCATCGACCTGAAGTTTTTGAATTTCAATAAACATCATTGCTACCTTCATGAATGTCAAGCAAAGCAGAGGGATTGGTAATTCCAAAATAATATATCATCTTTGGTATAGTTCACTTTTGCTATCATTGAGTATATATGTTGCTTACAAGGACTGAGATGATATTAGCGCCTGGGCTCGCCCATTAAACATCACGATGTGTAGAACCCTGTGAATACAGCTGGTGACATCTTAGCAGCCGGGAGTATTCACAGCACACTCATAATTCTGATGTGGAAGAAAGTTTAAGATTTGGTCACCGAGAATGTTTTAATAAACATCGTGGTTAATGTTCACGGTAACTTGAATGCGTTGACCCAAGTCATTATACGGATAACACCCCTACATCACGTCACCGCCTCCAGCCTAAACTACACCCTCCACATACCTTGATTTAAAAGTTTCAATGGGCCGATGGATCGTTCGAAAAGAGGTAAAATTGTGTCACACTACACGCCTCGAGTCAGCTACTGTGCAGTTTGTTGTTTGGCCCACTGGACACGTGCAGCATTACCTGCCACTTTGTGAAGTACCCGACTCAATATACCCACCACATGCAGCTCCCTTCGCAATATTTGCTGAGAAACTGGCTGAGATGGATTCGTATTCACTCCCTACACCAAGATCTGTTGTATTTGAAACCGACTGTCATTTTCGAGGCGTGACACTGGTCTACCGTCCCTGTCCCTTACCATCTTCATGCTTGGGTTGATGGTAAAATAACTATACAGGGTTATTACAAATGATTGAAGCCATTTCACAGCTCTACAATAACTTTATTATTTGAGATATTTTCACAATGCTTTGCACACACATACAAAAACTCAAAAAGTTTTTTTAGGCATTCACAAATGTTCGATATGTGCCTCTTTAGTGATTCGGCAGACATCAAGCCAATAATCAAGTTCCTCCCACACTCGGCGCAGCATGTCCCCATCAATGAGTTCGAAAGCATCGTTGATGCGAGCTCGCAGTTCTGGCACGTTTCTTGGTAGAGGAGGTTTAAACACTGAATCTTTCACATAACCCCACAGAAAGAAATCGCATGGGGTTAAGTCGGGAGAGCGTGGAGGCCATGACATGAATTGCTGATCATGATCTCCACCACGACCGATCCATCGGTTTTCCAATCTCCTGTTTAAGAAATGTCGAACATCATGATGGAAGTGCGGTGGAACACCATCCTGTTGAAAGATGAAGTCGGCGCTGTCGGTCTCCAGTTGTGGCATGAGCCAATTTTCTTTATTCGTCGACTTCCGCGAGCTTCGCGTGAAACTTGCCCGCACGCGTTCAACCGTTTCTTCGCTCACTGCAGGCCGACCCGTTGATTTCCCCTTACAGAGGCATCCAGAAGCTTTAAACTGCGCATACCATCGCCGAATGGAGTTAGCAGTTGGTGGATCTTTGTTGAACTTCGTCCTGAAGTGTCGTTGCACTGTTATGACTGACTGATGTGAGTGCATTTCAAGCACGACATACGCTTTCTCGGCTCCTGTCGCCATTTTGTCTCACTGCGCTCTCGAGCGCTCTGGCGGCAGAAACCTGAAGTGCGGCTTCAGCCGAACAAAACTTTATGAGTTTTTCTACGTATTTGTAGTGTGCCGTGACCATATGTCAATGAATGGAGCTACAGTGAATTTATGAAATCGCTTCAATCATTTGTAATAGCCCTGTATATCGATACGTTTTCCAGAATACATCGGTAAATACTGGCGATGGTTTTCCTCAGATATATCGATATCAAAATAGCAACATCAGGTGCAGATATTTTTATTTTATATGTATTTATCACAATTTTCGGAAAATATTTGAAGTTGTTCTTTTGAAATTGTAGAAAGACACAATTTTACTTTCACTGTGTGAAGGAGTCTTACTACTTTTTGAGCTTTCATCATGTCCAATCTTTCTCTTTGACTGTGTCAAGCAGGTGTATATGGCACAAAAGAAGAACACCTATTGCACTGGGGAGGGATGAATACATAGCATGATTTCCGATGTAAAGCAACAACATATCAGCTGCGTTGAAAAAAAAAGTTTTTAGGACAACTAGTGTGCTATTTCTTAATATCGACATTCTTCAAAAACAGTTGGTGAAAATGAACAAAAATCTAAATGACAAGATTGGTCGTTGCGGTAGTGAAGGAAGTGTTGACGTAATCGGCGCTCGGCGCTGCCAACAGTAACCGCAACGTTTGACTTCACCACCGCAATTTTGACACTACAACTGCTAGGTCGCTAGCGTTTGCAGGAATGAAAAAACAGGGAAGTCGACATGAAGTGCTCCGTACAAATCCTATATATGAGACCGAACGATGGACCCATCAGACACTTTTTATTGTGCCACTTGCATGCGATTACCATTGTTAACAAAGTGATTGTCGCCAAGCGTGAACGTGCATCGTTTTCCTTTCTGTCAACTCTTGCTCTAAGGGAGATAGGCAGGCTGCTAGCTTGTTAATTTACAGAATATCTGCCGGCCGGGGTGGCCGAGCGGTTCTAGGCGCTTCAGTCTGGAACCGCGTGACCACTACGTCGCAGGTTCGAATCCTGCCTCGGGCATGGATGTGTGTGTAGAGTTTTAGTAGGTATTGAGTCCCATAAACCAACTTCTTACAGCACAATAACGATTTATTCGGATAACGTTCACAGGTTAACATCACAGTGCAAGAGTAAACACTCGACTCCCTCCAACACTCTATACGAAGCAGACCCAAAGATCGTAAATTTAGCAACTGGTTGATGGGGTTTGAATAGGGTATAAGCTTCGTCTGCTAGGCGCAGCTTAGCATCTAGGGGAAGGTGTCTCTGTGGCAAGAGCGTTAACTGCAAGGTTAAGGGGAATTTATCCAACCAAATAGTCCAAAGGGAGTCGTCTGGGAGGGCTTCCTTAGGAACCATAGCTCGTAAGTATCGCCAGTACTGGGACGGAGACTGGCCTCCGGGTGGTTCGTGATAAATTGCTTGGCGTAACAATTCAGTTTCGGAGCGTGAAGCACGCTCGATAATAACTTGTGTAAGTGCAACATATTTGTCACGTGCAGGTGGGTCAAGTATAATATCAGAAAATAGCTCCGTGAAATTATGGAGGTGACTGACGAGGAGAGCAAATTTTGTGTCATCCTCGTGAATTCGGAGAAAATGAAAAATACTGTCCACAATGGCGAACCAGATGCGTTACGCGGAATTAACTTGTCTGGGGTCACCAATGTAGAGTTTTGGTAGATATTGAGTCCCATAAACCAACTTCTTACAGCACAATACCGATTTATTCGGATAACGTTCACAGGTTAACATCACAGTGCAAGAGTAAACACTCGACTCTCTCCAACTCTCTAGGCGAAGCAGACCCAAAGATCGTAAATATACCAAAGACATATATATAGGTATGCACCGAAGTACAGGTTATTACTGTACGATCGCTACATGTGTGATGTCCTTAGGTTAGTTAGGTTTAAGTAGTTCTATGGGACTAATGACCTCAGATGTTAAGTCCCATAGTGCTCAGAGCCATTTGAACCATTTACAGAATATCTAATAATATATCAATATTCAATCTAAAATCGGCAGTTCATTTAGAATGTGCAACCCATATTTTTATAGGCGGGTACTTCGATATTTTTTCTGCTGATATACACCGACAATTTTTTCGATATATCGAGAGCCGGTACAATTTCTTAAATAGAAGTATATTGGATTTCCGATATTTTTAAAAATATCAACAGTCCTAGTTCGTATGGCCATCGTTCTTACATCGTGTAACGTGCCTGCGGGAAGAAACATTGGACAGTCCGCGTTGAAACAATAACAAATCGAGCAACTTCATTCTCACTGCGGCCATAGGCAAGTCCAAATCCAATAGCTTTTTACGCCATTTTGTCGGGTTTCCACATCGACCTATCCATTAACCCGATCGATAAGTACACACCACACGACGACCATGCCAGTCAGTGGTGGAGGTCAGCTTTTTAGCTTTACAGATTAAAAGATAATCAGCAGGTTTAATTTGAAGTCCTTTGTTCACTGCTGTGTAATACATTGCACCAGCCAAAATGCAGCCCCACTGCGAATGCTGTTCTGAAACACGGGATGAGTTGTTCGTAAGCAGCTGGAAGTCGCCCTGACTACTGTCAAACGATTGACAGCTGCTGCAAATCGGTGTGTTGGGAGAACTCCCGAGAGCCGTGTACCTGTGATACCTGTACCAGAGGTACATCAAGTACTATCCTCTCCCGTGGATCCTGTCTCCTCTGTAGAAAGTACAGGATCTGGCATTGCCCATCCACTTGACTGCGACTGGCGTGTCAATACCAGATCTGTGCGTCCTGCACAAGGTGGATAGGAACTAGGAAAGACTCAGTGTGTTGTACCGATCCCCCTAACCAACAAGTTCCAGGTGCTGTGTTTCACTGAAACTGTAACTGAGCCAGTGGAACTCACACCACCTGTTGCGGGGAAACCTGTTATCTCCAGTGTCAGGAGGAGGCAAACGCAAAAGGGTAGGAGTTCATTAATCGTCGGCAGTCCAAACGTACGGCCAATGATAGTACCCTTTAGGGTAACGGCAGCAAGGGACAGGAAAGGACACCAGCTGCACTCAGTATGTATGCCTGGGGGCCTCATTCAACTTGATGTAGAGGCTATTCCAGCAGTTAATGAGAGAACAGGGTAAAATGGAAATGTCGTGTGGCTAGGGCCTCCCGTCGGGTAGACCGTTCGCCTGGTGCAGGTCTTTCGATTTGACGCCACTTCGGCGACCTGCGCGTCGATGGGGATGAAAGGATGATGATTAGGACAACACAACACCCAGTCCCTGAGCGGAGAACAATTCCGACCCAGCCGGGAATCGAACCCGGGCCCTTTGGATTGACAGTCTGTCACGCTGACCACTCAGCTACCGGGGCGGACAGAGAACAGGGTGCAACTACTCTACTGGCCATTAAAATTGCTACACCGAGAAGAAGTGCAGATGATAAACGGGTATTCATTGGACAAATTTATTATACTAGAACTGACATGTGATTACATTTTCACGCAATTTGGGTGCATAGACCACGAAAAATCAGTACCCAGAACAACCACTTCTGGCCGTAATAACGGCCTTGATACGCCTGGGCATTGAGTCAAACAGAGCTTGGATGGCGTGTATAGGTACAGCTGCCCATGTAGCTTCAACACGATATCACAGTTCATCAAGAGTGGTGACCGGCGTATTGTGACGAGCCAGTTGCTCGGCCACCATTGTCCAGACGTTTTCAATTGGTTAGAGATCTGGAGAATGTGCTGGCCAGGACAGCACTCGAACATTTTCTTTATCCAGAAAGGCCCGTACAGGACCTGCAACATGCGGTCGTGCATTATCCTGCTCAAATGTAGGATTTCGCAGAGATCGAATGAAGGGTAGAGCCACGGGTCGTAACACATCTGAAATGTAACGTCCACTGTTCAAAGTGCCGTCAATGCGAACAAGAGGTGACCGAGACGTGTAACCAATGGCATCCCATACCATCACGCCGGGTGATACGCCAGTATGGCGATGACGAAGACACGATTCCAATGTGCATTCACAGCGATGTCGCCAAACACGGATGCGACCATCATGATGCTGTAAACAGAACCTGAATTCATTCGAAAAAATGACGTTTTGACATTCGTGCGTCCAGGTTCGTCGTTGAGTACACCGTCCAGGCGCTCCTGTCTGTGATGCAGCGTCAAGGGTAACCGCAGCCATGGTCTCCGAGCTGATAGTCCATGCTGTTGCAAACGTCGTCGAACTGTTCGTGCAGATGGTTGTTGCCTTGCAAACGTCCCCATCTGTTGACTCAGGGATCGAGACGTGGCTGCACGATCCGTTACAGCCATGCGGATAAGATGGCTGTCATCTCGACTGTTAGTAATACCGAGGCCGTTGGGATCCAGCACGGCGTTCCGTATTACCCTCGCAATCGCGATAGGCTACAATCCGATCTTTATGAAAGTCGGAAACGTAATAGCACGCATTTCTCCTCCTTATACGAGGCATCACAACAACGTTTCACCAGGCAACGCTGGTCAGCTGCTGTTTGTGTATGAGAAACCGGTTGGAAACTTTCCTCATAGTAGCACGTTGTAGGTGTCGCCACCGGCGCCAAGCTTGTGTGAATGCTCTGAAAAGCTAATCATTTGCATATCACAGCATCTTCTTCCTGTCGGTTAAATTTCGCGTCTGTAGCACATCATCTTCGTGGTGTAGCAATGTTAATGGCCAGTGGTGTAACTGAAGATTGTGGAGCACACTGGAACAAATAATGCCTATCATCTGGGCTCCGAGGTCATTTTTGGGTCACTACGACGACAGGCACAGAAGGTTGAGAAGACCAGCCTTGCGCATGGAGTTTCAATGAAGCTCACAATTTGCAGAATTGTCCCTAGAACTGATCGGAGCCCTTTGGTTCTGAGTCAAGTAGAAGGACTGAACCAGAGACTTCGAAAGTTCTGTGACAAGCTAGGCTGCGACTTCCTGGACTTGCGCCATAGGGTTGAGAACTGTAAGGACCCCCGAAATAAGTCAAGTGTGCACTAGACATCAGAGGCTGCTATTCAGGTAGCTGACTGTTTGTGGGGTGCATACAGGGGTTTTATAGATTAGGCGACTCTCCATCTAATCTATATAACTAAAACTGTAGGAAACACTGAAGTATCAGTCTAAGATTGAAAGAAATGCCTCCAACAGGAATGAGCATTAAAATCCTAATGGTAAACTGCCGAATCATTTGCAACAAAGTGCCAGAGATTGAAGCGCTCATGAAAAACAGTGGAGCTCACATAATACTAGGTTCAGAAAGGTGGTTGAAACCTGAAATTGATAGGAGTGAGATTTTTGGGGAAAATTTAAGTGTGTATCGAAAGGATAGGCAAATGGGAAATGGAGGTGGCGTATTTGTTGCAGTAGACAAAAAAACCAAATTCACCAAGAGAGAAATTGAAGCTTCATGTGAGATTATTTGGGTAAGACTTTGTATCAGGTGTGGGCATAAAATGATAACTGCATCCTTCTATCGCCACCAGACTCATCTCCTGACATAAGGGAAAATTTCAGAGGAAACCTTAGTTCACTTGTACATAAGTTCCCACTCACACTGTAATCGTTGGCGAAGACTTCAACCATCTAACAATGAATAGGGAAAATTACAGTTTTGTTAGTGATAGGTATGATAAGACATCGTGTGAATCTTTACTAAATGCCTTTTCAGAAAACTACCTGGAACAGATAGTCAGAAACCACACATTGGGTCTAATGGCAACAAATAGACCTGACCTCTTTGAGGATGTTCACATCGAAACTGGTATCCGTGAGCATGACGCGAATGTAGCAACAATGATTACCAAAGTACAAAGAACAACTAAAACAAGCAGAAAGGTATATATGTTCAGTAAACTAGATAGAAAATCGGTAGAGTCATATCTCAAAGAGGAATGTGAAACTTTCAGCACACAGCATGTAGAGGAACTCTGACTCAAGTTTTAGACTAGTTGACTATACACTGGACAAATATGTACCCTGCAGAACACCTCCATGGTATACAGTCACTGTGAAGAAAATTCTAAAGAAGCAGAGATTACTGCACAATATGTGTAAAACAAAGTGTAGGGGTAGAGATAGAGAGATGCTGAAAGAAACACGTTTGGCGGTCAAGAGAGCATTGCCTGATGCCTTCAATGACTACTGTAGCAGAATAACGTCAAATAACATGACACAAAATGAATAGAAATTCTGGTGGTATGTAAAGGCCGTGCAAGCTTCCAGGTTCTATCAATTGCAACCATTACTTTAATAAAATGGCAAAGGTAAATCAGAACAGTGGGAGGAATTGTGGTCTAAGTAACAATTGATTTATTCTCTCCTAATATCACATAACAAATGATGGCTAAGGAAACGCCACACAAACATTTTATCTGACAATCGCTTTCAATTATATGCGGTCTATGGTTAACAAAGTGATCAGATGGGGATCAATGCACCACACTAACCAGAACTAATCGCTTTATCTGACTTCATAAATGTGAATCTGTGGTATGGCCCAAAAACTATGCTTCTAAAAGGTATCTATACTCTACCATTGCACAAAGAAAAATATGGTTCCAAAGAACAGGGTGCACATATATTGGAATCCTACGCCGTAGCAGCGAATACTTTACCCTTCTTCAGGTGAGGGCAGCACAGCACGACGTGCTCGCCGAGTGCAGCCACGGGCAGCGGCAATCTGTTATTAACGGCGTGCGCCCGGAAATATGCAAATACGCGGTCTCACGTTCAACTGACTCGGAACGCAGATACTTCCCTATGAGCCAATGAAACCCCGGTGGATTCCAGGGTGCAGGTGGACCCGTTTGCTGGTCTGCCAAACCAACTTGATTCAGTGACACGACTTTACATGACTGAATATGTCAAATATTTAGACGGCCAACTCAAAACAAATAAGTACACCCACAACAGGCTCTCATTGGCACACTAGCAAAGAACAGAAGTCTCACCATGTAGGTAAAGACCTGCCGTTCTTTACTAGCGAAGCGCCAGTACAAGAGAGATCTTCTCTATTCTCTACAGCTTTCCTCTGCGGCTTGGTAACATAGCACATTTGCATACTTAGACCACACCCACTTTAGGGAAAGCCAATCACGAGCTAGAGCTCGTTATTCGAAGCTGGGAGACCAACCCCGTGCTCTGCATACACAGATTTGAGGAACCAGCGACTTTGAAAATTAACTGGAAGGAAAGGGAGAAAAAAAGATTCATCTTCATGCCCTCTTTCCCACGTCTTTACGCCGTGTCTCTGCAAAAAACATGACTTGGAGGGAACCACAGCCCTCCATAAATAGATCATATATCCCCTGTTGTGTCCAAATGGTTCAAATGGCTCTGAGCACTATGGGACTTAACAGCTGTAGTCATCAGTCCCCTAGAACTTAGAACTACTTAAACCTAACTAACCTAAGGACATCACACACATCCATGCCCGAGGCAGGATTCGAACCTGCGACCGTAGCAGTCGCACGGTTCCGGACTGCGCGCCTAGAACCGCGAGACCACCGCGGTCGGCCTGTTGTGTCCATTTCGAACTTTCTAAAGAACAGCCATAAAGTCGCTAAAAGCCTTATGTCTTGACAAATATGTTTTGTAGCAGAGTCTGGAAGCCTGTGCGCCACATGGTGCTGAGATTGGCAACTTGCTCTAAATGTTCAGAAATGTAAAATTTTGCACTTCACAAAATGAAAAAAAACGTAGTATGCTGTGACTAAAATATCAGTGATTCACAGTTGGAATCGGCCAACTCCTGTAAATAGCTGGGTGTAACACTTGGTAGGGAAATGGAATGATCACATAGGTTCAGTCGCAGGTAAAGCAGGTGGTAGACTTTGGTTTACTGGTAGAATACTGGGAAAGTGCAACCAGTCTACAAATAAGGTTACTTACAAGTCACTCATGTGACCTAACCTAGAATATTGCTCAGATCTGTGGGACCTATACCAGATAGGACTAGCAGAGGATGTTGAATGCATACAGAGAAGGGCAGCATGAATGGTCACAGCTTTGTTTAATCCATAGGAGAGTGTCACAGACATACTGAAGGAACTGATATGGCAGACTCTTGAAGTCAGACGTAAACTATCCCCAGAAAGTCTGTTAACAAAGTTGCAAGAACCGGCTTTAAATGATTACTCTAAGGATGTACCACAACCCCCTATGTATCGCTCACACAGGGACTGTGAGGATAAGATTAGAATAATTAGTGCAGACTCCGATGTGTTTTGGCAAAATAAGCAAATTTTGACATGGCAACTAGAGAAATGTGTAGGTTTTACTCAAAATTCGCCACTCATGATATTTCTCTGAAAGTTACTAATGATTAACAATCCAGGTGAAAATAAATCATTGCATTTTCGGCGGAATTCTTGTTAGATACTAACGAAAGCAGAGATGACAGTAGATCTTTTTGAATGGTCACTGTGCAGGTATGGTGTAGAGGAGATCCACTTAATATTTACAAAAAAATGTGAGCATAGGTTTCAGTTTAGAACGGCTCCTTCCTCTCCAGCGCTTGGCGCTTCCCCTACAGCGCTCTGAGCGACCCCCTCCGTCACCGTTCTCCCCACTCTTTCCCAGGTGACTGCGCATCTAGCGGGCACGGCATTTTGCGAGCGCTATCAGTGTAGATGTAGATACCCATCTTGTGCCAATTCTACACCATCTAGTGCTCCTTTAAGGGGATAATTGCTATTCAGAATGAGATTTTCACTCTGCAGCGGAGTGTGCGGTGATATGAAACTTCCTGGCAGATTAAAACTGTGTGCCGGACCGAGACTCGAACTCGGAACCTTTGCCTTTCGCGGACAAGTGCTCTACCAACTGAGCTACCCAAGCACGACTAACGCCCCACCCTCACAGCTTTACTTCTGCCAGTACCTCGTCTCCTACCTTCCAAACTTTACAGAAGCTCTCCTGCGAAACTTGCAGAACTAGCACTCTGAGTTCGAGTCTCGGTCCGGCACACAGTTTTAATCTGCCAGGAAATTTCAATGTTTGATTTATTTAGCATAGAGGCCCACAACTTGTCTAATTTCGATCTTTCTGACTTTATGTTAAAGTAGTTTTTGTGTTTTGATTTTCTATGGCCTCTGTTTATTCTGTGCCCCATAGAAGAACAGAAGAAAGTTCGCGAAACCTTTACTGTTGCTACACAGGCTTCTCTTCTCGAAGAAAATCGTTTGCCAGTGTGCCAGTAACACATTCCTCAACAGTGGCAGGAAATTTTGGGTTGGGTTCAAATGGTTCAAATTCGATTCCCGGCGGGGTCAGGAATTTTCTCTGCCTCGTGATGGCTGGGTGTTGTGTGCTGTCCTTAGGTTAGTTAGGTTTAAGTAGTTCTAAGTTCTAGGGGACTGATGACCATAGATGTTAAGTCCCATAGTGCTCAGAGCCATTTGAACTCAAATGGTTCAAATGGCTCTGAGCACTATGGAACTTAACATCTGTGGTCATCAGTCCCCTAGAACTTAGAACTACTTAAACCTAACTAACCTAAGGACATCACACACATCCATGCCCGAGGCAGGATTCGAACCTGCGACCGTAGCAGTCGCGCGGTTCCGGACTGCGCGCCTATAACCGCTAGACCACAGCGGCCGGCTTTTGGGTTGGGGGGGGGGGGGGGGAGGGGGGACGAAGGAGGGAGCGCTTCCACCCTCCTAGAATTAGGCGTTCAGACCTTTCAATTAATAGAGAACTCTCACATATTTCTATAAATAAGTGTCGGTAATTACATTAAAACACAGATTTAGTACTGCAGAAAGCGACAGGAAATACCTAGGCTTAAAAAAAAAATGGCTCTGAGCACTATGGGACTTAACATCTGAGGTCACCAGTCCCCTAGAACTTAGAATTACTTAAACCTAACCTAAGAACATCACACACATCCATGCCCGAGGCAGGATTCGAACCTGCGACCTTAGCAGCACCGCGGTTCCAGACTGAAGCGTCTAGAACCGCTCGGCCACATCGGCAGGCACCTAGGCTTTAGCAGTCGCAGTACAAATTAGGCCGGCCGCTGTGGCCGAGCGGTTCTAGGCGCTTCAGTCCGGAACCGCGGTGCTGCTAAGGTCGCAGGTTCGAATCCTGCCTCGGGCATGGATGTGTGTGATGTCCTTAGGTTAGTTAGGTTTAAACGTCTAGGGGACTGATGACCTCAGATGTTAAGTCCCATAGTGCTTAGAGCCATTTGAAGCATTTGAACAAATTAGGTTTGTTTGTCTGTCAGGCTGACCACCAGAAACCGTGCCAATTCCTTGCTGTGGTTGCAGTTTCGATGTTGTCTTGCAGTCAAGACTGGTGCGGCCCTTCGCAGACTGTACCTAAATAATCTCCTCCCGTCTCCGTCGCTTCCTAGTACAGCCCTTCTTGAGCTGCGAGGAAGGACTAGTCTAGCACCTTGGAGCACGGAGACCGCCACAGATTCCCATAACACCGCTCTCCTTTCTCACCAGCGCAACATATAATGTGACTGTAGCACTTCAGAGCTACTCCAGTCCCAGTTCTCACAAGGACACTCCATTCCCCTCCGCTCTGCCCTTTCCCCTCTCACTCTACTGCACTACTTAATCACAACAGTAGGCCTGCGATGGTAGTTTTAAACGGAAGAACACTTTCAGTAGACTCTGAAGAATACTCAATTTTTCTTGGCAAGTATGTTCATCTGAGGTTCATTTGTGGACCCAAATGGAACATCTGTGTAGAGAAAGTCATTTTCTGCACTGTACAACACAATAAAAGTGTAAGGTTTCTAGGTCAAGAAATATATCCTCTCCAGGAATGTGCATCTTGTCTAATATTACGCAGACTGACACAGCGAAACATGCAGCCGTGCAGATACTGCTTTTGCAATCCATCTGGCATGCTACACAGTCTCGTCTTAAATTCAGAAGAGAAAGACCGTCTACCGTCAGTACTCTGCTCTCGCCCTGGTGGTCTAGCAGTAAACCACGTCCTTAGAATCCGAGAGTGCACGGGATCCCAATCAGAGCATGGAAATTTTCAGTTCGTCTTTAATTTAGCCAGGGACGACTCGCGGTTGGGATTCCACGCTAAACTGTACGTTCCCTTTCACTGGTTTCCGTACTGTGGTAGAATAGGCACACAAATTGCTGAAGTGGTTCAAATTGTTCAAATGGCTCTGAGTACTATGAGACTTAATATATGAGCTCATCAGTCCCCTAGAACTACTTAAACCTAACTAACCTAAGGACGTCAGGACGTCACCCACATCCATGCCCGAATCAGGATTCTAACTTGCTGAAGTGGCATCCAATAGAAAGACCTGCACCAGTTCACTGAGCCACACGAGATTGTTATTAATCCTAAGTTGAGGCAGTTCTATCGGCCAGTCTGAGGGTCATTTTCGGAGCTTTCTCACATTTATGTATTTGAATGCTGGTCGTGGTCTACATTTTACCCAAACAAACCAAGAATGCAGCTTCAACTTTAAATACATTAAGACATAGAAGTAAAATTGTTAAGCAAAACAAAATATCTTTGATGACACCAAATATGTATAAACTATTTTTAAAGTTTACTTCTTTTTTCATTTTCTTACTAGTTAATTACGTTGATATCCAACAAGATTTATTCTGAATCTGAATCAATTTTCAACGTTTAATTTTTTGTGTCTAACAGACATTATTGGTACATGGTTTTTGAATGTTTTCTAGCTTTATTTTCTAGCTCGCTGGATCTCCAACTACATGGTTACTCTGCAATTCACACTTAAGTGCCTGGCAGAGGATTCATCGAACCATTTCCATACTACTTCTCTACGATTCCACTCTCGAATGGCGCGTGAGGAAAAGGGACACCAAAATCTATCCGTTCGAGCTCTAATTTCTCTTATTTTATTATTATGATCATTTCTCCCTACGTAGGTGGGTGTCAACAAAATATTTACGCATTTGGAAGAGAAAGTTGGTTATTGAAATTTCGTAAAAAGATCTCGCCGCAAAGGAAACAGCCTTTGTTTCAGTGACTGCCACCCCAACTCGCGTATCATATCACTGACAGTCTCACCCCTATTGCGTGATAACACGAAACGAGCTGCCCTTCTTTGCACTTTTTCGATGTCCTCCGTCAATCTGTCCTGGTAAGGATCCCATACCACGCTGCAATATTCCAGCAGAGGACGGACATGTGTAATGTAGGCTGTCTCTTTCGTGGGTTTGTCGCATCTTCTAAGTGTTCTGCCAACAAAGCGCAATCTTTGTTTCGCCTTCCCCACAATATTATCTATGTGGTCTTTCCAATTTCACTTGCTCGTAATTGTAATTCCTAGGTATTTAGTCGGATTGACAGTCCTTAGATTTGTGCGGTTTATCGTATACCCAAAATCTATCGGATTTCTTTTAGCACCCATGTGGGTGACCTCACACTTTTCTTTGTTTAGTGCCAAGTGCCACTTTTCGTACCATACAGAAATTCTCTCTCAATCATTTTGTAATTGGAATTGAGCGTCTGATGATTTTACTAGACGGTAAATTACAGCGTCACCTGAAAACAATCTATGGGGCTGCTCAGATTATCACCTAGATCATTTATATAAATCAGAAACAGCAGAGGGTCTATGACACTACCTTGCGGAACGCCACATATACCATTAGTTAAATCATATGAGGATGTAATTTCAGATGATGACTTCATAAATGGCGCTATCAATAATATATCAATAATACATCTCGTCTATCCAAAAATTTAAGATGGTGGTTTTAATACTTCAGGTGTTCTACATTGTCTCACCCAACGTGAGCACAACGCACAAAACATTCGTACAATTATGTGAAGCTGTCATGAAAGTCCTTCTTTGGTAAACTGCTCAACCAACATGTCAGATTCACACCTTCTTTGCTCGTGGTGAACTATCAGAGACCCATTCTGCGCTGTCTCGTTTTATGGTAGGTTCGTATTGATAACACCAAGTCTCGTCGCTCGTGGTGGTTTTCCCCAGAAAAGGACTGTCCGCGTATTTCAGTTCAATAAAGTCGCGACAAAAGGGTCGTTGTTTCTATTCGGAAGTAAAATGTATGAGACAAACTAAGCACACACTTTTCTCTTTTTCAAAACATTGTGGAGAATGTCTTTATCACTTGATTTAGAGAGAAAAAAGTAGTAGTTAGGTTTTAAAGTGCTGCCAACGCCGAGGTCATTAGGAATGGAGGAAAAGCTCGGATTGTTTCAAGTGTGGGGAAGAAATCATCTCGGCAGTTTCGTACAGCGATTTACAGAAATCAAGGGAAATCTAAATCTGAACCATCGTCTTCGCGAATGCGAGTTCCATGTGCTAACCACTGGGCTACCTCGCTCGGAATTTGGCTAAGCGGATTTCAGTTCGTTGCTTCATTGCGATTTGTGATACAGCGTGGGCACCCTATGGCCGCACGGCCTCTACTTACACTTATTAACAACAGACTGGACGAATGCACATCTGTTTTTGAATAAAATGTCTCGGGATGGTTGAACGGAAGGGGTATACAGTAGTAAACTGCATATTCTAATAAAATATGCTTACTTTTTAGATATCAAAGTAATTCGTATACAAAGATATATTCTGAGTGGATAATGATTTACCGTTTGGGATAGTGCCCTTCTTGTGCTCTTGGCGCACGTCTTCAAATTCACCGAATCACTTATATAAAAAGCTGCATTTTAGAATCTTGCCCTCTCTTGGAAAAATTTCTGTGGGCGCTCATAATCCTCACCGACGACCTACAAGGTCTCTTGCCATTTTGCGAGAGAGTTCGATATTTAAAAAAATATAACTTGCTTAATTATTTTTATTTAAGACTGGTAAAGACTAACATTTAAAACAGAACGTTGTCGAGAATCAGCGTGAGAAAATCAAACAATAAAATACAGGGTGCTTATAAATGAATATCGGGGTTTTAACGCTTTATAATATTTATTACATTAAACTTACAGTTATAAATGATATGACAAATGAAAGAGCAACTCAAACAGTTTTACCAAGAACCTTATAAATGTTCAATGTGAGCTCTGGGGCATAGCGAAGCAAGCGATTGGTTGAACTTCGCTGTGCCCAAGCGTTGGATAGGCCGCAAGGAGCCCAATGACAGGGCTTGCTTTGCATGGCCTCCACGTGCACCCGACCTAACGCCATGCGATTTTTTCCTTTGGGGCTTCAGCATGGCTCGTGTGTACGTTCCTCCGCTACCAGCAGACCTCCCTGAATTAAGAAATCGGATTGAAGCAACTGTTGCTACAATCACTGAAGACACACTTATGAACGCTTGGGAAGAACTTGGCTATAGACTTGATGTGTGCCGTGTGACAAATGATGCTCACATAGAACATTTATAAGGTTCTTGGTAAAACTGTTTGAGTTGCTCTTTCATTTGACATATCAATTATAACTGTAAGCTTATCATAATAAATATTATAAAGCGTTAAAACCCCGATATCCATTTATAAACACCCTGTATTCCGCTCCTCGTCGAAAACGTAGTCATCAGAACTTCTCGACAACCAAACTCCGTAACTAGCTACAGATCTGTGATTTTTCTCTTGGTCACTCCACGCAACATACCAGTAAACCAAATTGTAGATGCGTAGCGAGGTTAAGCTAAACAGTACCATTAAATTTTTATCATAAAAGAAAGAAGGAAGGTGAAAAGGTGTTTAAAGAGAAGAATGTATTTAATAACGAGCTTCAATTGCAAGTGCTTTTATTCAGAAGATATTTTTCAGCTAGCTATAACATTTAAGTTTTGTACGAAATACATTTCTTTCAGAGCAATCTGACCTCGATTTTGCAATTGCAGAAATATTCTTGTGGATGAACACTTGTGTTTCTTTGGCTTTCTTGTCAGCTTTCGACACGGAACCGGAGCCAACACTATTTAGCCGAATGTAAGAGTCTCTTTGTACTAGCAGCGCGGTGTAGCGACGCGATCTCAGGGCCTTGCCACGGTCCATGCGGCAGCCCCGTCGGAGGTTCGAGTCCTCCCTCCGGCATGGGTGTGTGTGTTGTCCATAGCGTAAGTTAGTTTAAGTTAGATAAAGTAGTGTGTAGGCTTAGGGACCGATGACCTTTGCAGTTTGGTCCGATAAGACCTTACCACAAATTTACAATTTTTTCTCTTTCTACTCTTCTTAAGTACGAGCAAAAATTTAAACAATATCCAAACAAGAGAACGACAGTGAAAATTCTTCTCCAAAGTGCAGACGACTCATTAGCCCAAATACACAGGGTGTCCATAATTAAAGCTCCAATTCCAAAATCCCGTAGAAAGATAACCACTGCTCACAATGACGTCAAACCTGAACAGCATTTTATTGACGCAGAGGGAAACGTCATGATGGTGCTATAAGCATCAGAATATGCACACCGTAAGACGCGCGGCTTACGGCTGTTCCTCTGTTTGCACACGAGACGCCCAACTTCACTGTCTCCACAAAGGATCACGTGCTGTTGATATAGCTCTTCTACAGGGAAGCTCACTGAGCGCCCGTAGCCCTGCAGAAGTTTCGGACACTCGAGGGTATGAAGGACATTGGTCTGATGTCTGGTAAGGCTCTGGAGAAAATGATTGCAAAATTCGAAAAGGCCGGTTCTTTTGAGGTGCAATGTGGCAGAGGGAGGAAAGCAGTTGATCCGAAGTCTGACGAAGATGTGGCCAACAGCACAGTCGTAGGGGTCCGGTGTTGTTGCGCAAACATGTAGTGCCGAGGAATTTCCTAGACGTTGGACATGCTAGAGAGAACGTTGCATAACCTACAAAACATTCTGCATTGCTATCCACACAAAATGACCCATGCTATCCACACAAAATGACCGATATTCAGAAGTTGCTTCCTGCGTACGTGCAGCAAGAACGTTCGCTCTGGAATTTCTTTGCTCACAAGGAAGCGGAGAATGAATGGCCATGGAACATTCTGTTTACAGACGAAGCCCATTTCCATCTCCGAGGACATATTAGTACGTGGAATTGAAGAATATAGCAACGGAAAATCCGCACCATATCAACCTGTACCCCTTTATTCTGCAAAAGTGACTGTCTGATGCGGATTGACGGCATCCTCTAGTGTAGGCCGCATTTTTTACGAGGAGATCGAGTCCTGCGCGTCTTGTTACCTGTACCGTCTCTGGTAGACGCTACGAGAGTCTTTTGCGCGCCAACGGCATTCCAACGCCGCATCAGCGTAGATGTCCACCCCTGGCAGCTGAGTGGTCAGCGCGACAGAATGTCATGCCTTCGATTCCCGGCTGTGTCGGAGATTTTCTCCGCTCAGGGACTGGATGTTGTGTTGTCCTTATCATCATCATTTCATCCCCATCGACACGCAAGTCGCCGAAGTGGCGTCAACTCGAAAGACTTGCAGGAGGCGAACGGTCTACCCGACGGGAGGCCCTAGCCACACGGCATTTCCAACAGCGTGGATGTGTGGATAGAATAACTTTTACGCAAGGTGGCGCCAATGAAGAGGCCGCTACAGAGGCATTTCCGAAATGTTAGCATTATCAGCCGCTAATTTCCCTACACCCTGGATGTCCAGATCACCTGATCTTAATCCGTGTGATTTCTGGCTGTAGGTTTATACACTCCTGGAAATTGAAATAAGAACACCGTGAATTCATTGTCCCAGGAAGGGGAAACTTTATTGACACATTCCTGGGGTCAGATACATCACATGATCACACTGACAGAACCACAGGCACATAGACACAGGCAACAGAGCATGCACAATGTCGGCACTAGTACAGTGTATATCCACCTTTCGCAGCAATGCAGGCTGCTATTCTCCCATGGAGACGATCGTAGAGATGCTGGATGTAGTCCTGTGGAACGGCTTGCCATGCCATTTCCACCTGGCGCCTCAGTTGGACCAGCGTTCGTGCTGGACGTGCAGACCGCGTGAGACGACGCTTCATCCAGTCCCAAACATGCTCAATGGGGGACAGATCCGGAGATCTTGCTGGCCAGGGTAGTTGACTTACACCTTCTAGAGCACGTTGGGTGGCACGGGATACATGCGGACGTGCATTGTCCTGTTGGAACAGCAAGTTCCCTTGCCGGTCTAGGAATGGTAGAACGATGGGTTCGACGACGGTTTGGATGTACCGTGCACTATTCAGTGTCCCCTCGACGATCACCAGTGGTGTACGGCCAGTGTAGGAGATCACTCCCCACACCATGATGCCGGGTGTTGGCCCTGTGTGCCTCGGTCGTATGCAGTCCTGATTGTGGCGCTCACCTGCACGGCGCCAAACACGCATACGACCATCATTGGCACCAAGGCAGAAGCGACTCTCATCGCTGAAGACGACACGTCTCCATTCGTCCCTCCATTCACGCCTGTCGCGACACCACTGGAGGCGGGCTGCACGATGTTGGGGCGTGAGCGGAAGACGGCCTAACGGTGTGCGGGACCGTAGCCCAGCTTCATGGAGACGGTTGCGAATGGTCCTCGCCGATACCCCAGGAGCAACAGTGTCCCTAATTTGCTGGGAAGTGGCGGTGCGGTCCCCTACGGCACTGCGTAGGATCCTACGGTCTTGGCGTGCATCCGTGCGTCGCTGCGGTCCGGTCCCAGGTCGACGGGCACGCGCACCTTCCGCCGACCACTGGCGACAACATCGATGTACTGTGGAGACCTCACGCCCCACGTGTTGAGCAATTCGGCGGTACGTCCACCCGGCCTCCCGCATGCCCACTATACGCCCTCGCTCAAAGTCCGTCAACTGCACATACGGTTCACGTCCACGCTGTCGCGGCATGCTACCAGTGTTAAAGACTGCGATGGAGCTCCGTATGCCACGGCAAACTGGCTGACACTGACGGCGGCGGTGCACAAATGCTGCGCAGCTAGCGCCATTCGACGGCCAACACCGCGGTTCCTGGTGTGTCCGCTGTGCCGTGCGTGTGATCATTGCTTGTACAGCCCTCTCGCAGTGTCCGGAGCAAGTATGGTGGGTCTGACACACCGGTGTCAATGTGTTCCTTTTTCCATTTCCAGGAGTGTATGAAAGATCTTGTGTGCTCTAATTACGAAAGTAGCTGAATCGAAGGCACGCATTGAGCAACGCATTCTGAACTTGACCCTCGATACACTCTGTGACCTGCTGTGTAACAAGCTGTTTCTCGATCTCAACTTAGGGAAGAAAACTGTGGAGAGTATACTGCGCAAATTTTGCGCCAGTCTCTAGACAATTAGAGACCGATGTTATTTCGCTTTTTATGTACTATTTGGCCTCAGGACAATTAAAAACCGATTTTTCCCATCCTATGTGGTAGGATCTCGCCATGGTGGTTGGGCTTACCTAACTAACAGTGCCACAACTGTTGACTGCGGAACTTGTGCAGTCATGCACATTGAACAGTACGGATAGTACAAGGTGCAACTCAAACCATAGCCGTCGTATTGGGATTCATTTACCATTTGTAGCAGACCCCATTTATTTTAAGACGCTTAAAGCGCCATCTGTTGATAAAGTTTTTTCTTCCATGACGTTTCCCCCAGCATCAATAATATGCTGTTCAAATTTGACGTCATTCTGCAGCGTTTTGAAACTGGAACTCTAATTACGGGCACCCTGTAAGTACGCGCTCTTCAGTGTAAAGGACAAGTCGTAGTATTCGGATAGAGGGTTAGTGAACACTTCCTCGGTCTTTCTAAGGTCCGTAGTTCGTGAATTCCCGCTCAGATGGGCCAAGAAAGGATGATTAATTATCTATGGAGTCATCCAGCTTACCACTCCAGTATTCAACTGAAGCGACCTACGAAAACAATGGCCAATGTGGATGAGAACTGATACACCTGTCGGAGAATACGAGTTCATAGCCTTGACTACTGCGCCAGCGCATCACTCCTACATGAACGTGCCAGCTTTCGGTCACGGGCCACCGCCGTGCGTTTTCCACTGCGAGGGAAATCAGAGCGCCTAGTCGCGGATGTAAACAGTGTTTCACAACGCTCTACACGAGGACTTGTCTGGGCATCCGGAAATTAAACACGGCTGGCGACATACACTTTCTTTCTGGTGCTCCACTCAACGCTTCGAAAGCGATGCCCCCTACGCGAAGAAATTGATTATTGTTGTAAGCTGACACTTCGTAACCGACCAACAAGCTTTAATTAATCACGAATTCTTTTGTAGGATTTCCTCCATCTTTAAGTCAAAATTTAGATTCTTAGTTCAGCAACGATGCTCTCAAACGACGTCGAGAAAAATTACTGGCGTAAATACAACAGCATTTAACGGATTAGCAAAGTCGCGCACTTGTTAAAAAATGGCGTTATGATGTTACGTACCTGAATTTCTTTGCCGAATGAGGTGGCGCAGTGGTTAGCATACTGCAGTCGCATTCGGGAGTATGACGGCTTAAATCAACGTCCCGCTATCAGATTTCGGTTGTTCTCGATTTATCTAAATCGCTCCAGGCAAATGCCAGTATGGTTCCTTTCAAAGGGGCACGAGCATCTTTCCAACGTTCTGCGAATAATGGTACCCCTCAGGGAAATGGTAGCAAGGTATGTGAATGATCACCTTATAAAATCCGTAAGTTTGCTTGGAGGTCTCATTCAACACGTTGGAGGGGCTGATCCGGCAGTGAATGAGGTGCAACTACAAACTGCGAAACGCAATTCCGGCAGTCATTGAGGAAACAAAGTCCAATTACAAATTGTGAAACGAACGGTCCCGGCCGTCTTGGCCCCGATGTCACACACTGATCATTCCAGTGGCTGCCAGCCTTGCTCACGGAGTTTCAAGGAAGCGCACAATCTGTAGCATTGTCCGCAGAACGGGTTGGGGCCTTTTTGTTTTGATCAAAGTAGAAGGCTTGAACCAGAGACTTCGGAGGTTCTATGACAAGTTAGGTTGTGTCTTTCTGCTTAGGCGACACTCTGTCCAATACGAATAATGGTAGCTGTAGGAGATCTGGAAATATTAGTGTAAGACGTACACGAATCGCCCCCACGGATGAAACAATTAAAATCTTTGAGAAAACCGTCGAAGCTTTCGTAACTACGTCCCAGAGTTAGAGGTACTCCTTAAAGCAGTGAAACTCAGAATAACAGTTACAGAAATCCGGCCGGCCGCGGTGGCCGAGCGGTTCTAGGCGCTTCAGTCCGGAACCGCGTGACTGCTACGGTCACAGGTTCGAATCCCGCCTCGGGCATGGATGTGTGTGATGTCCTTAGTTTAGTTAGGTTTAAGTAGTTCTAAATCTAGGGGACTGATGACCTCAGATGTTAAGTCCCATAGTGCTCAGAGTCATTTGAACCATTTGAACAGTAATCCAGAAAAACCCTGAAATGATAACAGTGGGATTTTGTGGCTAAAACTAAGTATATGTGTAAAGAATGCGGAAATGGGAAACAGAGGTCGTGTAGTAGTCGCAGCAGACAAGAATCTCAAATCCTCCGAGACAAAGGTTGAAGCTGCATGCCAGACTCAGTATCAAAGTTGGGCATAAATTTGTAATTGGATTTTTGTAACCGAAAACCTTAAAGAAGACTTAAACAGTGTTCGCTAGTCTATTTCGAATGCCCCCAATCATACAGTCATCATTGGCGGAGAGTTTAATCGTCCAGTAATCTATTAGGATAATAAACGTCTGTAAGTGGTGATCATCACAATACATCCTGCGATACATTAGCAAGTGCAGTCTCTGAAAACTAAATAGCACGGATATGTCGGCAGCTCACTCATGACAGAAATATATTAGACCTCCATCTTGGAGGATGTCCATATTGATAGTGATATCACTGACTACGTAGCAGTTTGTGAAAAGTCAAAATTTAATGTTTGTCAGAATCAAAAACATAACAAGGTTTTCTGAATGCACAGAATCATGTTGCTAATATGATCATTGAAAAAAAGACGGAAAAATTTAGTAAATAAAGAATTTAATACGAAGTTCTTGGAGGAATACCAGGAAACTGACGGTTCTAAGTACCAATCAGAAAGTTTTTTTTCAAGTGTCCTTAATACTAAGATAACTGGTTTTATTTGTGATAATACTAGTACATAAATACTGTAGTAAAGTTTTAACTAGAGGGACTGTAATTAACAAAAACTGTTTCTCATGTCTTTTCTTGATATCAGATGTAGCAAAGTTTATTGTACAGCTCCTTGTGTTATTGAGGAAGAAACGACAACACCATCGACAGATATTTCTGTTTTGCAACTGATAAACATGGCTTGTCTTTGAGATGAAGTATGCCATGGCATCGTAAGCCATGGTCTTCCCTCTTTTGAATATATTCACATTTTTCCATTCTTCTGTTTCAAAGTAAGACTTTTTAATAGCTATTTGAGGTGTGTGAATTGAGACACTTTATCACACTGTTTTTTTTACTGTTTTTGAAACTCACAACATCTCCTTCCATAACAGAGCTGTTTTATTGATACAAACAACAGCTTACAGGCACTCCAATTACCGCACAGACTGTGTATCAACTAACTGGAGGAGACAATGACGCATGGCACTTGGACCTCTTAAAGGAAGCATCGCTTGCCACAAAGACAGTGCGCAATCTACACTCAAGCTCATCAATTAAGAATAATGCTGGTACATGGTGAAACAACGCTCTGATGGGCGGTTTGAGGTTTTAAGTCACCTCGGGGTATGACCATGCGGTGCATTTGACCTGCAGTCGTCGCACGGTGGCGCTGGCAGCAGTCCACATACGCAGAGGTGTGTTGGAGCATGTCAAAGTACGGTGCAGCGAGTAAGTGTGCAGACGTTTTCAGACGTGCTAATGGTGACTGTGTGTTGAAAACGGCTCAAAGAACACACGTTGATGACGTTACGAGTGGTGGAATACTAGGGCGACTGGAGGCTGGTCAAACACAGCAGGTCGTGGCACGGGCCCTCGGTGTGCCACAAAGTGTGATATCAAGATTATGGCATCGATTCCAGCAGACAGGAAACTTTTCCAGGCGCTACAGTCCACAGCGTACAACACCACAAGAAGACCGATATCTCACCATCAGTGCCCGCAGACGGCCACGGAGTACTGCAGGTAGCCTTGCTTGGGACCTTACCGCAGCCACTGGAACAGTTGTCTCCAGACACACAGTCTACAGACGACTGAACAAATGGTTCAAATGGCTCTGAGCACTATGGGACTTAACTGCTACGGTCATCAGTCCCCTAGAACTTAGAACTACTTAAACCTAACTAACCTAAGGACAGCACACAACACCCAGCCATCACGAGGCAGAGAAAATCCCTGACCCCGCCGGGAATCGAACCCGGGAACCCGGGCGTGGGAAGCGAGAAAGCTACCGCACGACCACGAGATGCGGGCACGACTGAACAGACATGGTTTATTCGCCCGGAGACCTGCAAGGTGCATTCCACTGACCCCTGGTCACAGGAGAGCCCGTGAAGCCTGGTGTCAAGAACACAGTACATGGTGATTGGAACAGTGGTCCCAGGTTATGTTCACGGACGAGTCCAGGTATACTCTGAACAGCGATTCTCGCCGGGTTTTCATCTGGCTTGAGCCAGGAACCAGATACCAACCCCTTAATGTCCTTGAAAGGGACCTGCATGGAGGTCGTGGTTTGATGGTGTGGGACGGGATTATTATTGGTGCACCTACACCCCTGCATGTCTTTGACAGAGGAACTGTAACAGGTCACGTTTATCAGGACGTCATTTTGCACCAGTATGTCCGCCTTTTCAAGGGTGCAGTGGGTCCCACCTTCCTCCTGATGAGTGATAATGCACGGCCCCACCGAGCTGCCATTGTGGAGGAGTACCTCGAAACAGAAGATATCAGGCGAATGGAGTGGCCTGCCTGTTCTCCAGACCTAAACCCCATCGAGGACGTCTGGGATGCTCTCGGTCGACGTATCGCTGCACATCTTCAAACCCCTAGGACACTTCAGGAGCTCCGACAGGCACTGGTGCAAGAATGGGAGGCTATGCCCCAGCAGCTGCTCGGCCACTTGATCCACAGTATGCCAATCCATTGTGCGGCCTGTGTACGTGTGCACGGTGGTCATATCCCATATTGATGTCGGGGTACATGCGCAGGAAACAGTGGCTTTTTGTAGCACATGTGTTTCGGGACGGTTTTCTCAACTTATCACCAATACCGTGGAGTTACAGATCTGTGTAGTGTGTGATCCCTATGTGCCTATGCTATTAGCGCCAGTTTTGTGTAGTGCCACGTTATGTGGCACCACAGTCTGCAATTATCCTTAATTTATGAGCATGAGTGTAGAAATGAATATTTGAAACATTTTCTTCTTGATTTTACACTTGGAACAAATCTACGGATATGCATGGCTGTCAAGAGGGCAGCCGACCGCTGTGACCGAGCGGATCTAGGCGCTTCAGTCTGGAACTGCGCGACCACTACGGTCGCAGGTTCGAATCCTGCCTCGGGCATGGATGTGTGTGATGTCCTTTGGTTAGTTAGGTTTAAGTAGTTCTAAGTTCTAGGGGATTGATGACCGCAGATGTTAAGTCCCATAGTGCTCAGATCCGTTTTTGTCAAGAGCGCAATGTGCGAAACCTTAAATGTTAATTGGCTACTGTAGCGCAATCTTATAGAAAGATCTCTCACAAAACACAAAGAAATATGTAATTGCTATCAGTGGCACCAATGTTAGTTCGTAGCCACTCATGGATGACCCACAAAAACATCGATCATACGAAACCCAACTTGCGCTTTTCGCAAATGACATCCTCAAAATCACGGATCAAGGTACTCAGGTCGATGACTTCCGAGAAGCATTTGACTCGGTACTGCACTTCCGATTATCAACAAATCTACAATACCGTATCAAACAAAATTCGTGACTGGACTGAAGATTTCTAGTTAGAGGCGCAGCATGTCGTCTTGGATGGAAAGCCATTGTCATATGAAGAGTGGAAACAGAAAACGATCTAAATGTCAATTTTTTCAAAAACCGCAATTCCAGTGCTGTTGTGCTTTCGGTACCCTGGTGCGAGTCCCTAGACTAGTTACAAGCGTCAAATCATGGAGAAAGACTTTCAAGTGTGGTCTCTGTGCCGAGCTCTGCTTCCTTCTGGCGTTCCAAAATTTAAAAAGTGTTCAAATGGCTCTGAGCGCTATGGGACTTAACATCTGAGGTCATCAGTCCCTTAGAACTTAGAACTACTTAAACCTAACTAACCTAAGGACAACACACACATCCATGCCCAAGGCAGGATTCGAACCTGCGACCGTAGCGGTCGCGCCCTTCCAAACTGAAGCGCCTAGAACCGCTCGGTCACACCGGCCGGCTTAAAAGGTGTGAGTCGTGAAAAACAGCATTAGGTTTTTACATTGTAGAAATGTAGTCAACAATTCTACTAGTTAAAAACCTAATGCTGTATTTCTGTACTTATATTATCACGAATCAAATGTGATACCTCACTATTAATGGCGCTTCTAACAAAAACTTTATTATTGCTATTTTGTCGAAAACTGACATTTTTGAGACCATGACTGTGTACAAAATAAAAGTTGATTATTTCAAAGAAGAAAACAGCAATCAGGCAAATTAACAATGCTATTTATTTAGATAATATAGTGCCGTTTCCGGTTTCGAACTGATAGGTTCATTCTCAGATGACTGTTCACATTTTTATTATGTTTGTTGTTGCTTGTATTAGTTGTGCTAAAATAGCCAACACCTAAAGTAGTCGACAAAAAATATAACGTAAAGATGAAAATCCGTCCGAAGATCACTCTGTCACACTATTTTATGCAAATAAATAGCATTATTAATAGTGGGTGACTGCTGTTTACTTCTTTGCAAGAATCAACTTGTAAAAATTTGCTTATTGGCACCTCGATCCCATTTGTTTCCTAGTATGGCACTTAGAACGTTCTTAATAAAGTATTTAATTTCTTATTTGTCTCACTATTTTTTCCGGTAAAGCGTACAGCAGCATAATTTTGTGGCAACAGAGAACCTTCTCAAATTCGTGAATATAAATGAGTTATGTACAAACAGAATACGTTGTTTTTTCATCCTCCTGACAAATGTCAGGTTTGGCTTTTGGAACGTATTCCGTTTCCACTCTACATGTGAGGAAGTAGCTTTAGCAGTGCCCCAGGGAAGTGTCTTGCTGCCCTTATTGTACGAATTATATATTTATTTTGTGCCAGACAATATTAACACTAACTGAAGCTTTTTGCAGATACTGCAACTATCTCTAATGAAGTACCACCTGAAAAAAAGCTATACAAATATCCAGTCAGATCTTGATCAGGTTGCTCAGTGGTGCAGAGGTTGACAACTTGTTTTAAATGTTCATAAATTGTAAAATTATACACTTAAAAAACATAGAAAATTTGTATGCTATGACAACGGTATCAGCGAGCCACAGCTGGAACATCAATTGAACCACTGTGCATGCCGGACAGCGGCTGGTCTATTTACCAGTAAAACTGGCGAACAGCCATACATTTTGAGATGTTATTGTACTTTATTTTGACAACCAGTTTCGGCATTTCCATATGTCATCTTCAGGCCCCATATGCATTTCGTGTGTAGATACTGAGATGTATCGATGTTGACGTACTGGAGCCGTCAGTATCTGGATACCGTGAATTTGTTATTCGAGTGCTGCCTTGGAAGACTTGACAAGAGCTGAGAAAGACGATTTCTGGGACTGCAGGTGTGCTCACTTGTCGTCAGGTCTTCCAAGGCAGCACTCGAATAACGAATTCACGGTATCCAGATACTGATAGCTTCAGTACGCCAACATGGATACACATAAATGTCTATACATCGACATCTGCATCTACATGGATACTCCGCAAATCACATTTAAGTGCCTGGCAGAGGGTTCGTCGAACCACCTTCAGAATTCTCTATAATTCCACTCTCGTACAGCGCGCGGAAAAAATGATTAGCTACAGCTTTCCGTGAGAGCTCTGATTTCCCTCATCTTATCTTGGTGATTGTTCCTCCATATGTATGTCGGTGTCAACAAAATATTTTCGCATTCGGAGGAGAGATTTGATGATTGGAATTTCGTGAGAAGCTTCCGTCGCAACGAAAAACGCCTTTCTTTTAATGATGTCCCGACCAAATCCTGTATCATTTCTGTGACACTCTCTCCCATATTTCGCGATAATACAAAACGTGCTGCCCTTCTTTGAACTTTTTCGATGCACTCTGTCAGTCCTATCTGGTAAGGATCCCACACCGCGCAGCAGTATTCTAAAAGAGGACGGACAAGCGTAATGTAGGCAGTCTCCTTAGCAGATCTGTTACATTTCATAAGTGTCCTGCAGTCTTTGGTTAGTCGTCCCACAACATTTTCTATGTGTTCCTACCAATTTAAGTTGTTCGTAATTGTAATTCCTAGGTATTTGGGTGAATTTGCGGCCTTTAGATTTGACTGAGTTATCGTGTAACCGAAGTTTAACGAGTTCCTTTTAGCACTCATGTGGATGACCTTACATTTTTCGTTATTTAGGGTCAACTGCCAATTTTCGCACCATTCAGGTATCTTTTCTAAATCGTTTTCCAATTTGTTTTGATCTTCTGATGACTTTATTAGTCGATAAACGACAGAGTCATCTGCAAACAACCTAAGACGGCTGCTCAGATTGTCTCCCAAATCGTTTACATAGATAAGGAACAGCAAAGGGCCTACAATACTACCTTGGGGAACGCCAGAAATCACCTCTGTTTCACTCAATGACTTTCCATCAATTGCTACGAACTGTGACCTCTCTGACAGGAAATCACGAATCCAGTCACATAACTCAGACGATATTCCATAACCACGCAATTTCATTACAAGCCGGTTGTGTGGTACAGTGCCAAAAGCCTTCCGGAAATCCAGAAATATGGACTCGATCTGAAATCCCTTGTCAATAGCACTCAACACTTCATGTGCATAAAGAGTTAGTTGTTTTTCACAAGAACGATGTTTTCTAAACCCAAGTTGACTGTGTGTCAATAAACCGTTTTCCTCAAAGTAATTCATTATGTTCGAACACAACATATGTTTCAAAACCTGCTGCATATCGACGTTAATGACATGGGCCTGTAATTAAGTGGATCACTTCTACTACCTTTCGTGAATATTGGTGTGACCTGTGCAACTTTCCAGTCTTTGGGTACGGATCTTTCGTCGAGCGAACGGTTGTATATAATTGATTGTTAAGGATGGAGCTGTTGCATCAGCAGGAACCTAATTGCTATACAGTCTGGACCAGAGGACTTGCTTTTATTAAGTGATTGAAGTTGTTTCACTTCCCCGAGGATATTTACTTCTACGTTACTCATGTTGGCAGCTGTTCTTGATTCGAATTATGGAATATTTACTTCGTCTTCTTTTGTGAAGGCATTTCGGAAGGCTGTATTTAGTAACTCTGCTTTGGCAGCACTGTCTTCGATAATATCTCCATTGCTATCGCGCAGAAAAGGCATTGATTGTTTCTTGCCGCTAACATACTTCACGTACGATCAGAATGTCTTTGTATTTTCTGCCACGTTTCGGGACAAAGTTTCGTTATGGAAACTGTTATAAGCATCTTGCATTGAAGACAGCGCTAAATTTCGAGCTTCTGTAAAAGATCGCCAGTCTTGGGGATTTTGCGTCTGTTTACATTTGTCATGTTTGGCTCTAAGCACTATGGGACTTAACATCTGAGGTCATCAGTCCCCTAGAGTTAGAACTACTTAAACCTAACTAACCTAAGGACATCACACACATCCATGCCCGAGGCAGGATTCGAACCTGTGACCTTAGCAGCAGCGCGGTTCCAGACTGAATCACCTAGAAACGCTCGGCCACAGCGGCCGGCTTGGCATGTTTGTTTCGTTGTTTCTGCAACAGTATTCTGACCCGTTTTGTGTACCAAGGAGGATCAGCTTTTTCGTGCACATGAAGTACATATGGTGCCTGAAGATAGCGTATTGAAGTGCCGAAACTGGTTGTCAAAATAAAATAAGCTTTCAAAACGTACGGCTGTTTGGTGATCTTCTCCGGTAAACGGTTAGATCAATCGACTCGTACAAATAACCGAGTGTAACAGTGTATAGGGAAGTTAAAGGAAACCGTCACATAACCTCAGTCGCAGGTAAGGCAAGTAGCAGATTTTGGTTCAGTGGCAGCTGAAAAATATTATGCAACTCATTACGGCGATTTTAAATTCCCCCTTCCCTTCTAGTTGGATACGTGACCTGCCTATATATAAATTTAGAAATAAACTGCGAATATGTTAACGTTAAGTGCGTTCTTATTATGTTCCTTCAATCTTTGAGTTATTTATCACTTCAAAGAAAGGTTTAAATAATGAGCAACGGCAGAATTTTTCAGACAACTTATAGTATGCTACGTATTTGTGTTCTTATCTGGAAAGGTAATCGCTAGAGACAATGTATGCTCACGTGTCATAATCACATTAGAGACACGAACCTGCAGCCTTATAATTAACTAGCAGAGAAACTCGGCGTTGCCCAGGTATTTATTTATAGCTGTACGTCCATCCGATCCGTCTGGCCTTGTGCTTAGTGTTTATGACGTCATATCTCCTGAACTACGGGTCGTACAACGATATAATTTTGTAGGTCCATTCAGCGACAAATATAGATACTGTCTGAAAAATGTGTTGCGAATGGAGTTAGTAGCAACGAAGTAATAAATTTAAACGTCATGCACCAACGAGTTGAAATTTTAACTCGTTGTCATGCACGATGCGGCAGTTTTTTTTAAGGCTTTCACTGTTTATGACGTCACATCTCCTGAACTATGAGTTGTTCAGTGGTATGATGTTGTAGGTACATTCAGCAGCATATGTGGATACTGTCTGCGAAATTTATTGCGAATAGAATCAGTACCAAAGAAGTAATAAATTTAAACGTCAAGCATGATGCGGCAGTTTTTCACGCATCTCATTGTTTATGACGTCATATCTCCTGAATTATGTGCCGCACAGTCTTATACTTTTGGCCGGCCGCGATGGTCTAGCGGTTCTAGGCGCTCAGTCCGGAACCGCGCGACTGCTACGGTCGCAGGTTCGAATCCTGCCTCGGGCATGGGTGTGTGTGATGTCCTTAGGTTGGTTAGGTTTAAGTAGTTCTAAGTTCTAGGGGACTGATGACCACAGATGTTAAGTCCCATAGTGCTCAGAGCCATTTGAACCATTTTTTTCTTATACTTTTGCACTTACATTCAGTGGTATATGTGCAAACTGTCCGCAACATGTGTTGCAAATACAACTTGGAGTAAAGAAGTAATAAATTATTACGTCATGCCTCATGCCGTACTTTCACTCCACGAACAGCGGAAAAGTAGTTAGTAATAAACTTCTTTTCTTTCATTATTTTGTAGGAATTGCCAGCGAGAAAAAATTTCGCAATGGTTTGAAATTATGCGTGAAGTTTATTTCGAAACTTTGCTTGAAAGCGGTTCAAATGGTTCAAATGACTCTGAGCACTATGGGACTTAACATCTGAGGTCATCAGTCTCCTAGACTTAGAACTACTTAAACCTTACTAACCTAAGGACATCACACGCACCCATGCCCGAGGCAGGATTCGAACCTGCGACCGTGGCAGCAGCGCGGTTCCTGACTGAAGCGCCTAGGACCGCTCGGCCACAACGGCCGGCTCGGTTGAAAGCGGTTAAATGGTTTAGGAGGAGATGTGGAGCGCACATACACGTTAACATACATACATAACTTTTTATAATATGTTTGGATTTTATTAATTATCTTGTACTACAATTTATGAATAAATTATTTTCTCTATTTGCCATGTGTCACCAGGTAATATAGGCAATTATAATATCAGTCATTTTGCTTGCTAAATACGTATACATGTTATATGGGGTACTGGGAAAATGCTGTCGGTCTACAAAGGAGACTGACGACAAATTATTTGTCCGTCCCATCTGTGAATATTGCTCCGATACGTGGGACCCCTACCAAATAGGACTAAGATGGACTATTGCACCTACGGAAAGGAAGGCGGCGCTATGTCATACGTTGTTTGACACAGGGTAGAGCGTCACGGAAATACTGAAAAATCTGCGTTGGCAGAGACTTGAAAATAGATGCCAATTATCCAATGAAAGCCTGAAACTTATAAAGTTTGAACAATCAGTATGAGGTGGAGAATCTAGAGATATGCTACATTCTCCTACATATCACTCCAGTAGCAACAGTGAAGACAAAATTAGATTAATTAGGTCACGCATAGGAGCATTCTTTCCTACCTACATACGCGATTGGAAGAAAAAGAAACTCCGTATGATGCCAAGTGTCCTCTTTCATGTATTTCGCAGTGGCTTGCAGCGTATAGGTGTGTATGTAGAAATTCTTGGAGACTCAATTTCGAGCTTTACCTCGGCCTTTTTGATTACGGAATAGTTTTATGCTACACAGAACCCAATTAATTAAATATTCATGCTTATAATCGTCTTCTCCTTAGCTGTAGAGTATTTCCATTTTACTTTCGTTTTTCATCATCAGTCTTTAGGCCGCATTGATGGGATCCGCCACGAGTTGCACCTCCGTGTCAATTTCTCCATTTCATAGTAGCAACTGCACCCAACATCCTCAATTATTTCTCGTAGATATTACAATCTCAGTCCTCCTCGACAGTTCTTGTCCTCTATGCCTCCCTACGGAAGGATGTAATAATTCCAGTTTCAAAGAGAGCAAGTGCTGACGGGTGTGAATAGTACCGAATTATCTGTTTAATAAACCGTGGTTGCGAAATACTAATACGTATTATTTACGGAAGAAAGGAAAAACGGTAGAAGCTGGCCTCGGGGAAGATCAGTCTGGATTCCGGAGAAATGTAGAATCACTCGAGTCAGTACTGATCCTAGGACTTATCTTAGACGATAGATTAAGGAAAGACAAACCTACATTTATAACTTTTGTAGATTTGGAGAAAGCTTTTGACAACGTCGACAGGAATACTCTTTGAAATTCTGAAGGTAACAGGGGTAAAGTACAGGAGGCAAATATTTACAACTTGTACAGAAGCCAGACGGCAATTATAAGAATCAAGGGGCATGAGAGAGAAGCAGTGGTTGAGAAGGGAGTGTGACAGGATTTTAACTTGACCCCGATGTTATTCAATCTGCACACTGACCAAAATGGTTCAAATGGCTCTGAGCACTATGGGACTTAACATCTATGGTCATCAGTCCCCTAGAACTTAGAACTACTTAAACCTAACTAACATAAGGACATCACACAACACCCAGTCATCACGAGGCAGAGAAAATCCCTGATCCCGCCGGGAATCGAACCCGGGAACCCGGGCGCGGGAAGCGAGAACGCTACCGCACGACCACGATTGCGGACACACACACTGGCCAATTAGTAAAGGAAACCATAGAAGAATTTGGAGAAGTAATTAAGTTCAGGGAGAAGAAATAAATACGGTACTCTGAGGTTTGCCGATGACATTGTAATTCTGTCAGAGACAGCAAAGGACTTGCAAAAGTAGTTCAACGGACTTAGTAGCCTTTTTAAAGAAGGATATAAGATGAACATCAACAGAAGCAAAACAAGGGTAATGAAATGTATTCGAATTAAATGAGGCAATTAGATTAGGAAATGAGACACTTAAAGTAGTAGATAAGGTGTGCTATTTGGGCAGTAAAACAACTGACGATAGCCGAAGAAGGGAGGATACAAAATATAGACTGGTAATGGCAAGAAAAGCGTCTCTGAAGAAAAGAAATATGGATTTAAGTGTTAGGAAGTCTTTTCTAAAGGTATTTGTCTGACTTGTAGGTGTGGAATTGAAAGGTGGTCGATTAACGGTTCAGACAAGAAGAGAATTGAAACTTTTGCAATACTACAGAAGAATGCTAAAAGTTAGTTGGGTAGATCACTAACAAATGAGGAGGTACTGAATAGAACTGGGGAGAAAAGAAATTTGTGGCTTAACTTGACTAAAAGAAGGGATTGGTTGATATGACACCTTCCGAGACGTCAAGAGATCACCAGTTCAGTATTGATGGCAAGTGTGGGTGGAGGGGGGGGGGGGGAAAGGCGGGTAAAAAGTGTAGAGCCGGAGACCAAGACATGAAGACACTAAACAGGTTCAAAAGGATGAAGGTTACAGTAGTTACTTGGAGATGCTGATGCTTGTACAGGATAAAGTAGCGCGGAGAGCCGCACCAAACCAGTCTTCGGACTGAAAACAACAGCAACAACAACAAATGCACGGCTACCTTTAGTACAATGGAAGTTATTCCTTGATTTCTTAACGTATGTCTTATTACTGTGTTCTTTCTCTAGCTTTGGTTTTCCTGTGCAGCAGCCGGCCGCGGTGGTCTAGCGGTTCTAGGCGCTCAGTCCGGAACCGCGCGACTGCTACGGTCGCAGGTTCGAATCCTGCCTCGGGCATGGATGTGTGTGATGTCCTTAGGTTAGTTAGGTTTAAGTAGTTCTAAGTTCTAGGGGACTGATGACCACAGATGTTAAGTTCCGTAGTGCTCAGAGCCATTTGAACCTGTACAGCATGAAGCAGGGTAACCAACCGGAAGAAAATATTTATTAGAATTTGACGTACGTACCATTCAGCCAGCACCTACATTATACAGGCTGGACATTTGTTGAAACAAAACATGTCTAGAAACGCACTGTGCTTCGCTTGCATGTATATTTCTCCAAAACCCAAAATGATCGTCACCAGGTCGGTTTCTGTCAGCCGTTCCATCCTTTACTAGGTAGTTTATTTACTTTCAGACAGCGCAAATCTACCCGCAATCATTTCTGTCATTAATATCAGGATAAAGAGTAACTAATTTGCCAAGAAGGAAAGGAGATTTGGTTTAACGTAATGTCGACATCGAGGTCATTATAGACGGATCACAAGCTCGGATTGTGTCAAAGACGGGGAAGGAATCTGCCGTGCTGTTACATAGGAACCATCCCGACATTTGCCTGGAGCGATTTGGGGAAATTATCTGCAAGAACTGATTTCATGACTTAGTTTGAAAACTCGATCGTTGACGAGAGTGAAAGGCTTCCTGAGAATGTCTCGCCTAGCACGCTATCGCCCGCCGCCCCCAATAGACGTCCGCATTGGGGTGAAAGTGTAGCGGCGTGGGGTGGACTATATAGTTGCCGTGTTCCCGAGCGCGCATACAATTTTCTTTCGGGTGCTTCGCTCTGCTGCGCGATATGGACACCCGAGCGGTAAGTACACACTTGTGCATCTCGCTGGCAATCAGAAATGTGCTGTCTCTCTTAGGGAGCTAGTACTGGAGTAACGACGCAAGAGACCTCCCGTTGGCCTTGAAACAACGAATATCTGGAGCTGACTTTTGTGCTGTATTAACATGTACAACAGTGTTTATATTTTGAGGCGATCGGATGGTGAAAACGTTGAAAACAACTAGTTTCAAAATATTTTCTGTGCTGTTCCATTATGTTGTAATGTACTACGATACTATATTTTTAAATGATTTTGTTCAAGTTAGTTATCCACTATGTTAAGTACAGTCATTTCTTGTATTTCTTCTAGCGTTCAGTCCAGCAATTGTTCAATTTTTCTGAGTGGTGTTTATATTTTGAGGCCATCAGATGGTGAAAACGTTGAAAATAACAACAAAATATTTTCTGTTCTGTTCCATTATGGTTGTAATGAACTATGATAATACATTTTTAAATGATTTTGTTCAAGTTAGTTATCCATTACGTAAAGTACCAGTCATCTCTCGTATTTCTTCTTGCATTCAGTCCAGCAATTGTCCATTTTTTCTGAGTGACGCCGGCCGGAGTGGCCGTGCGGTTCTAGGCGCTACAGTCTGGAGCCGAGCGACCGCTACGGTCGCAGGTTCGAATCCTGCATCGGGCATGGATGTGTGTGATGTCCTTAGGTTAGTTAGGTTTAATTAGTTCTAAGTTCTAGGCGACTGATGACCTCAGAAGTTAAGTCGCGTAGTGCTCAGAGCCATTTGAACCATTTTTTTCTGAGTGGCCGCACAAATAGTTTGCGTATTCTTCGAACACTTTCGGTCTATCGATACCTTTATTTCTTTGAATCATTTGAATGTATTCCTGTGTGCTATTCCGTTGTTTACTGCCTCTGATGTGACGTTGATTTCTCCTATATGCCCCTTTGCTTCTTTCAGCCAGTTAAATTGAGTTTTCCTGTTTCTACACCAATTCCAAGATTCTCTTAGCAGTTCTCTCCAGTATCATTCTCTTTTACGTGCCCACAAAAGCCCAGGTTGTTGAAGGTTTACAGTTTCCTGGTTTAGTCCCTTATTTGTATTCTTATGCGTTTTCATAAGACCCTTGGACCTCGGTCGGAATTTTTCTCTCCTTTATTTTCTAGACGTCTAGCAAACGTTTTCTGTTCAACGGGATACAATCAATGACAAACATACTTTCTAGTTCTATCACGGATTTGTGATGCCTGAGCTATGCGTTGACTGAGATCGACATTTTGTTATAAACTCTCTACGTCATTAGTATGTTATTTCTGTTTTTTCCACTTTCTTGTAATGCCTAGTTGAAAACTCAATTTATGTTACACATTTCCCAAGGTATTCAAATTTCTCTCTTACTCATTCCGTACTTGATTTCTAATTTTGGTGATAGGTCCGTCACATCTGTCTTTTCATGAGATATTTGTAATCTTGTTTTCTTCAGTCATCTGTTGAAGCATTACAGCCTGCATCTTGCAAGTTTTCAAGAGATCGGTGAAAAGGCATTTACTGTATGGATCCAAATGCCACGTCGTCAGTCCAACATTTCGCGACGTTAAGAGCTTTGATATTTGCTGTCAGTGGGCTCTCTTTTGCACAGGGCTATGTCCGCCCCCGTTAGCTGAGTGGTCAGCGCGGCGAAATGCCGCGCCAAAGGGCCCGGGTTCGATTCCCGGCTGAGGCAGGAGATTTTCTCCGCTCAGGAACTGGGTGTCGTGTTGTCCTCATCATAATTTCATCCCCATCTCCGACTTGCAAGTCGCCTAATGTGGCGTCGAATGCAGTAAGTACTTGCCCTCGGCGGCAGAACTTCCCCGAATTGGGGACTCCCGGCCCACAATATCGTACGCTCATTTCCATTTGGCACAGGGCTATGCCGCTCCTGTACACATTGGCAGGTGTCGAGTATTGTGTGGTTCACCACTGCTGAAATGGTAGTTTCACTCTTTAATAAGGGTTTGCTATCGCTCTAGACTCCCCTTGCATTTCGAAACTCAATGGTGAAGTCAGTTCAGAGTTATCCATATGAAGGAAATCGTAGATGGTGACTCGGTGTTAGTTGTTCTTCTAATGGCGCACAGAACTACTTGTCTTAGAAACATACAGAGCTGAGCCACCTAAGTTGTTAGCCTCATATATTTTTGGAACCGTTTAAGATACTGTAACTCCAATTTTGTCCAGATAACTTGTGAGGAAGAAATCACTAAACCACTGTAATCTCTTGCCATATGAATATTATTTGCAGAGATACAGGTATCAATTAGTTATTTTAAATGCAAGAATAATAATATCTGCTGTAAGTATCATACATATAAAAGAGAAGGATTCAGTGGTGTGTTACTCTGTGACATCCGAAAAGTAGGAGTTTAACAAAAATTCACTCATATGTGACGTAATTTTGACGTCACGCGCAGTATCGACGACAGCACTATCGGTTATCGACTTTGTGACAATGAATAATATGAATGTTATTGTTCTTCGTTTCACTCGCAGCAATTTAAGCTGTCTTCTTCGGTTTCTGCCTAACCGCACACTCGGAAATCACCACATATTCAGAAATAAAGATCCAAATATTTGTGAAAAGGAAGATTATGAACTTCCTTGCTGCTCGTCTCGGTTGCAGCAATTGAAGCTGTCCTCTTAGGTTCCTACCTAATCACACACTCGAAAAGCGCCACAAATTTGGAAATAAAGAACTAAATATTTGTGACAAGGAAGAATATGAATGTTATTGTTTCTCGTTTCACCCGCAGCAATTTAAGCTATCCTCTTAGGTTCCTGCCTGACCACACACTCTGAAGTCTCCACACATTCGCAAATAAAAAGCCAAATACAGTCGCAGTAAATTAAGCTGCTCTCTTAGGCTCTTGACTAACTACACACTCGGAAATCACTAAGTATTTATTTCATCCTTCTTTCCCCAATCACGATGAAATCTAAATAACATCCATATCGCAGAACAGGCTTGTATTACAGTAATAAGAAAGTCCCAGAATGCCGTAACAAAGCTGACATGAAAAAAATATACATACGAACTTGCATCTTTCGACTCCAGTCACAACGACGCTATCCTTTACGGTAGCACTGACTGATGTAAATAGTCTCTTGTCTTAGTTATCATAGTACCTCTTAAAGGCTTATATCACTGCTGTGTTACTCACTGACATTTAATGAGAATAGTTACGTGTCTGGGATAAATTTTCAATGCTCTGTTATCTTGAAGCGGCATACTGAAAATTATAATACAAGCGTGTTCATCCTTAATCTGTAAATTATTGACTCACTCCTGAGAGAGCACTCTTATACGAATTATGTTTAATTATAGCAATAATTATAATTAATCATCCCAAGAATGATGTGCTTTTATAAACCTCCGATAGGCGTACATGAAATCTTGTGAGAGGCCCGTATCAAGTGCTACGTAACGAAAGTCGATAGCAGTTTCTGCAGACGTTGATATTGCGCGTGTAGTGTGAAACGACCTTTATCCGAAAAGTAGTTTCACATAAATTAAAGTATTCAGAACTACGTTTATGGTTGATGTGCAGTAGTTTATGATTTATAGCCTAACAGGAAAATACGTCATTTCAGATGAGGAGAAAATGGAATGTTGCGCTGTCGAGATATCAGTACAAAACGAGCAGAGAGAAATGCCGGAATTCGGTTATCATCAAGTTTTAATTTTGGTCTTAGCAGTCTGTCGTGTGGTAATGCCATACATGTCTTTGTGTTTGCAATTTAAGTTTTAAGAAGTGTTTCTTCTGCCTGAGTAGAATAATTAGTAGTCTACGTGCGTGGTTGGAGACATCTTTAGTTTTGTTTTTCTCGGAGTTGTGAGAAGAGTTTCCCTTTGTCTATGCTGAACTTAACTGATAGGCTTTAATGAAGTCCTCATGCGTGTTAATCACTCTTTGAGGCGCATTGTCGCCCCAATTATTGATGGTAAAAGTCTTGTTGATGAATTAGACAACTAACAGTTGATGACCATAAGCCTGTCTTCACTTCGATTTCTCAATAGTCTGAAATAAATCTGGAAGATTTCAGTACATAACCAAGTTAACTGTTGCTCGTAAATAGCCGCTACACATTTACGGATAACTTCGTTGCCTCACGGGGAAGTTAAAAATGGGAGGAAATGGAGAGGGGGTGTTGCTGGGATGAAGCTAGTAGGGTCCTAACTTACCTTTATTTTCTGTAGCTGGGATGTTTGAAGAGAGTCTGTACTTGGCGTTTGGCTATTCGTTAACGCGCTGTTGCCTGTTGCCTTTCTCTCTTCAGACAGTTCTGACAGACAATGTTTAGATAAAGTTTGTCATCATGATCATTTGCTCTTCCCTTATATGTACATCTAACGACTACT
Organism: Schistocerca piceifrons; assembly: GCF_021461385.2. Taxonomy (NCBI): domain Eukaryota; kingdom Metazoa; phylum Arthropoda; class Insecta; order Orthoptera; family Acrididae; genus Schistocerca; species Schistocerca piceifrons. The sequence goes on from NC_060144.1 coordinate 498,270,082, forward strand.
CTCTATTCACACTTGAGCGATTGGCAGGTGGTTCATCAAACCACTTTCATACTATTTATCTACCGCTGTACTCCTGAGCAACACGTAGGAAAAACGAACACATAAGTATTTCTCTTATTTTATTTCATTGGTTATTTCTCCCTATATACTGGGGAGGCAACAAAATACTTTCGCATTCGAAGGAGAAAGATGGTGATTGAAATTCGTGAAAAGATCTCGCGCAATGAGAAATGATTTTATTTTAATGATTGCCAATGCAACTTGTGTTTCATATCTACATCTACATCTACATCTATACTCCGCGAGCCACCTTACGGTGTGTGGCGGAGGGTACTTATTGTACCACTATCTGATCCCCCCTTCCCTGTTCCATTCACGAATTGTGCGTGGGAAGAACGACTGCTTGTAAGTCTCCGTATTTGCTCTAATTTCTCGGATCTTTTCGTTGTGATCATTACGCGAGATATATGTGGGCGGTAGTAATATGTTGCCCATCTCTTCCCGGAATGTGCTCTCTCGTAACTTCGATAATAAACCTCTCCGTATTGCGTAACGCCTTTCTTGAAGTGTCCGCCACTGGAGCTTGTTCAGCATCTCCGTAACGCTCTCGCGCTGACTAAATGTCCCCATGACGAATCGCGCTGCTTTTCGCTGGATCATGTCTATCTCTTCTATTAATCCAACCTGGTAAGGGTCCCATACTGATGAGCAATACTCAAGAATCGGACGAACAAGCGTTTTGTAAGCTACTTCTTTCGTCGATGAGTCACATTTTCTTAGAATTCTTCCTATGAATCTCAACCTGGCGCCTGCTTTTCCCACTATTTGTTTTATGTGATCATTCCACTTCAGATCGCTCCGGATAGTAACTCCTAAGTATTTTACGGTCGTTACCGCTTCCAATGATTTACCACCTATGGCATAATCGTACTGGAATGGATTTCTGCCCCTATGTATGCGCATTATATTACATTTATCTACGTTTAGGGAAAGCTGCCAGCTGTCGCACCATGCATTAATCCTCTGCAGGTCCTCCTGGAGTACGTACGAGTCTTCTGATGTTGCTACTTTCTTGTAGACAACCGTGTCATCTGCAAATAGCCTCACGGAGCTACCGATGTTGTCAACTAAGTCATTTATGTATATTGTAAACAATAAAGGTCCTATCACGCTTCCCTGCGGTACTCCCGAAATTACCTCTACATCTGCAGATTTTGAACCGTTAAGAATGACATGTTGTGTTCTTTCTTCTAGGAAATCCTGAATCCAATCACAAACCTGGTCCGATATTCCGTAAGCTCGTATTTTTTTCACTAAACGTAAGTGCGGAACCGTATCAAATGCCTTCCTGAAGTCCAGGAATACGGCATCAATCTGCTCGCCAGTGTCTACGGCACTGTGAATTTCTTGGGCAAATAGGGCGAGCTGAGTTTCACATGATCTCTGTTTGCGGAATCCATGTTGGTTATGATGAAGGAGATTTGTATTATCTAAGAACGTCATAATACGAGAACACAAAACGTGTTCCATTATTCTACAACAGATTGACGTAAGCGAAATAGGCCTATAATTATTCGCATCTGATTTATGACCCTTCTTGAAAATGGGAACGACCTGCGCTTTCTTCCAGTCGCTAGGTACTTTACGTTCTTCCAGCGATCTACGATAAATTGCTGATAGAAAGGGGGCAAGTTCTTTAGCATAATCACTGTAGAATCTTAAGGGTATCTCGTCTGGTCCGGATGCTTTTCCGCTGCTAAGTGATAGCAGTTGTTTTTCAATTCCGATATCGTTTATTTCAATATTTTCCATTTTGGCGTCCGTGCGACGGCTGAAGTCAGGGACCGTGTTACGATTTTCCGCAGTGAAACAGTTTCGGAACACTGAATTCAGTATTTCTGCCTTTCTTCGGTCGTCCTCTGTTTCGGTGCCATCGTGGTCAACGAGTGACTGAATAGGGGATTTAGATCCGCTTACCGATTTTACATATGACCAAAACTTTTTAGGGTTCTTGTTTAGATTGTTTGCCAATGTTTTATGTTCGAATTCGTTGAATGCTTCTCTCATTGCTCTCTTTACGCTCTTTTTCGCTTCGTTCAGCTTTTCCTTATCAGCTATGATTCGACTACTCTTAAACCTATGATGAAGCTTTCTTTGTTTCCGTAGTACCTTTCGTACATGATTGTTATACCACGGTGGATCTTTCCCCTCGCTTTGGACCTTAGTCGGTACGAACTTATCTAAGGCGTACTGGACGATGTTTCTGAATTTTTTCCATTTTTGTTCCACATCCTCTTCCTCAGAAATGAACGTTTGATGGTGGTCACTCAGATATTCTGCGATTTGTGCCCTATCACTCTTGTTAAGCAAATATATTTTCCTTCCTTTCTTGGCATTTCTTATTACACTTGTAGTCATTGATGCAACCACTGACTTATGATCACTGATACCCTCTTCTACATTCACGGAGATGAAAAGTTCCGGTCTATTTGTTGCTATGAGGTCTAAAACGTTAGCTTCACGAGTTGGTTCTCTAACTATCTGCTCGAAGTAATTCTCGGACAAGGCAGTCAGGATAATGTCACAAGAGTCTCTGTCCCTGGCTCCAGTTCTGATTGTGTGACTATCCCATTCTATACCTGGTAGATTGAAGTCTCCCCCTATTACAATAGTATGATCACGAAACTTCTTCACGACGTTCTGCAGGTTCTCTCTGAGGCGCTCAACTACTACGGTTGCTGATGCAGGTGGTCTATAGAAGCATCCGACTATCATATCTGACCCACCTTTGATACTTAACTTAACCCAGATTATTTCACATTCGCATTCGCTAATAACTTCACTGGATATTATTGAATTCTTTACTGCTATAAATACTCCTCCACCATTGGCGTTTATCCTATCCTTGCGGTATATATTCCATTCTGTGTCTAGGATTTCGTTACTGTTCACTTCCGGTTTTAACCAACTTTCCGTTCCTAATACTATATGCGCACTATTTCCTTCAATAAGAGATACTAATTCAGGAACCTTGCCCTGGATACTCCTGCAGTTTACCAATATTACGTTAACTTTTCCTGTTTTTGGTCTCTGAGGACGGACGTTCTTTATCAACGATGATAATGTCCTCTCTGGTAAGCCGTCAGGTATTTTATCGTTTCGCCCAAGGGGGGGTCCCTCTAACCTAAAAAAACCCCGTGTGCACGCCACACGTACTCTGCTACCCTAGTAGCTGCTTCCGGTGTGTAGTGCACGCCTGACCTGTCTAGGGGGGCCCTACAGTTCTCCACCCAATAACAGAGGTCGATGAATTTGCAACCATTATAGTCGCAGAGTCGTCTGAGCCTCTGGTTTAGACCCTCCACACGGCTCCAATCCAGAGGACCGCGATCGACTCTGGGCACTATGCTGCAGATATTAAGCTCAGCTTGCACTCCGCGTGCGATGCTGGTTGTCTTCACCAAATCAGCCAGCCGCCGGAAGGAACCAAGGATGGCCTCAGAACCCAAGCGGCAGGCGTCATTCGTTCCGACATGTGCTACTATCTGCAGCCGGTCACACCCAGTGCGTTCAATAGCTGCCGGAAGGGCCTCCTCCACATTACGGACGAGACCCCCCGGCAAGCACACCGAGTGCACACTGGCATTCTTCCCCGACCTACCCGCTATTTTCCTGAGGGGCTCCATAACCCGCCTAACGTTGGAGCTCCCTATAACTAATAGGCCCGCCCTCTGTGACTGTCGGGACCTTGCCGGAGAATCGGCCACTGGCCCAACAGGCGAGGCATCCTGTGGTGGCTCGGAAACGATGTCATCACCACTAGGAAGCACCCCGTACCTGTTGGAAAGGGGTAAGGCAGCTGCCACGCGGCCAGATCCCACCTTCGCCTTTCGGCCAGGCACGCGCGAGCCCACCACTGTCCGCCATTCACCCTGGAGTGATGGCTGACCGGTAAGATGCTCACTGCCGGAAGACGCAGCGACATCAGGGGTTCCATGTGATTCCAAGGCCACCGAAGTAGGCATAGGTCTCACCACAGTTGCCCCAACGCCACTACGAGCCGACGCCTGCGCCTCGAGCTCGATGAGCCTAACAGACAAAGCCTCCACCTGCCCCCGAAGAGTGGCCAATTCTCCTTGCGTCCGCTCACAACAACCACAGTCCCTACACATGACTATGTTTACCCTACTCTATACGGTGACAAATTCCCAAGATAATCTTCTGATGAGCTACTCTGATAATCAAGAAACACTCACTGAAATACGAGACGCGAAAACTACGCTAGGTTTTCCCTGAAAAACTATTTAAAAGCTAAGCGCAGCAAATAAGTACAAAAACGCTTTATACAAACAGTACTCGCTGCTGCTGGTGCTCTCGCTCTGGCTGTCACTCTTCCCTTTTTCGCCATAATACGAAACAAATTGCCTTTCTTTTATTTTTTGGATCACATACCGCGCAGCAACAATCCAGAAGACGACGGACAAGCGTAATACAGGCAGTCTCTTTGGTAGATTTCTTGCGTCTTCTCAACGTTCTTCCAACGAAACGCAGCAGCTTTTGGTTCGTCTTCTCCACAACATTTTCTGTGTGGTCGTACCAACTGTAATTCCTAGGTATTTAGTTGAAGTGACAACTTTAAAACTCGCGCCATACATCGTGTAATTGAAGTGTAATTTTAGTACTCATGCGGATGGCCTCACACATTTTATTGTTGATAGACAACTTACACTTTTTGCACCATACTGATATCTTTTGTAAGTCATATTGCAATTGGTTCTGACCTTCTGATGACATTACTTGACAGTAACGACAGAATCGTCTGCAAACAATCTAAGAGGATTAGTTGCCTTCTAAATTGTTTGTATGTATTAGGAAAGACAGAGGCCCTATAAGACTTCGTTGGGGAACACTAGATGTCACTTCCGTTTCGCTCGATGACTTTGGGTCAGTTATTACGACTTGCGACCCTTCTGATAGGAAACCACGAATCCAGTCGCACAACTGCAGTGATTTCATAAGCATTCAATTTGATCAGAAGCCGCTTGTGATGAACGTTACCAAAAGCTTTCTGGAAATCTATAAATATAGATTCAATATAAGATCCCTGTCGATAGCACTCATTACTTCGTGGTGTTAAAAAAAACGATATTTTCTGAAGCCGTGCAAGCAATGCCACAATAGTTCGTTTTCTTCGAGGTAATTCGTAATGTTTGGTTTATAATTCAGCAGATTGCTTCTTTTTCACTTTCTTGTTTATTGGTGTGATATGTACAGCCTTTCAGTCCTGAGGTACGGATCTTTCGCCGTGAAAACAGTTGTACATGATTGCTAAATACAGAGATATAACGTCACCATACTCCAAGAGGAGCCCTTACACTGTTATACTAGTACGTGCTTCATTGGGTTCAATTCACGTGTCTACTAATCAGCGACGTCTCAGAACTGCTCAATAATGTTACCATTTCATCATCTTACTTTTATGGGTGAGTTTGCATTCTTCAGAATGGCACTGTGTCTTTTGATATATGCATCAATTGATGTCCTGCAGCTGCTTCTAATTCAGGGACAACTGACTGCTGTGCTTCTCTTTATCTAACATCCCCGTCGTCAACTTTATTTTTGAGGTGAACTGTCGATTTCTGTTTTAAAGTGATTACAATAAATTTATTTTGCTTCTTGCCAGCATGACGATTTTGAATTTAGCTTTTCGTTCTTTTCCCTTACCATTTTCTGCCATACTGTCTTCTAAGAGGAGAATTATAAAGTTTTTGTGTTAGATTCTCCAGGTTAATTTTTGTAATAAGTAGTGAAACAATTGTGAAGACTTTTCATATCCTGGACTGATGTTTTAGTCGACATTGCAACTTTGATTATTCGAAGTCCTGCGCCGTTGGCTATCCACACCGTCCATCTGTGGTTCTATTACTGTGGATCATGGCGTCACAAACCCACAATAAATGGAAGGTATCATATTTTTACCCCTTTACTGGTGAACACAAAGTAAAAATATCTGCAGGACCGAAAAAGTAAATCCTGGTAGCAAAGATCATCTTATGTGTTCTAATAAACTGTCAGTATTAGAGCCTTTTCTAGGCAATGTCTTAAGCGATGTTATAACATGTTAGGGTCACAGGAGGATCAATTTTTTCTACTTATTTTAGGAACTATCACGATAAATGCCCCCCCCTCCATGAACCATGGACCTTGCCGTTAGTGGGGAGGCTTGCGTGCCTCAGCGATACAGATAGCCGTACCGTAGGTGCAACCACAGAGGAGGGGTATCTGTTGAGAGGCCAGACAAACGTGTGGTTCCTGAAGAGGGGCAGCAGCCTTTTCAGTAGTTGCAAGGGCAACAGTCTGGATGATTGACTGATCTGGCCTTGTAACAATAACAAAAACGGCCTTGCTGTGCTGGTACTGCGAACGGCTGAAAGCAAGGGGAAACTACGGCCGTAATTTTTCCCGAGGGCATGCAGCTTTACTGTATGATTAAATGATGATGGCGTCCTCTTGGGTAAAATATTCCGGAGGTAAAATAGTCCCCCATTCGGATCTCCGGGCGGGGACTACTCAAGAGGATGTCGTTATCAGGAGAAAGAAAACTGGCGTTCTACGGATCGGAGCGTGGAATGTCAGATCCCTTAATCGGGCAGGTAGGTTAGAAAATTTAAAAAGGGAAATGGATAGGCTGAAGTTAGATACAGTGGGAATTAGTGAAGTTCGGTGGCAGGAGGAACAAGACTTCTGGTCAGGTGACTACAGGGTTATAAACACAAAATCAAATAGGGGTAATGCAGGAGTAGGTTTAATAATGAATAGGAAAATAGGAATGCGGGTAAGCTACTACAAACAGCATAGTGAACGCATTATTGCGGCCAAGATAGATACGAAGTCCACACCTACTACAGTAGTACAAGTTTATATGCCAACTAGCTCTGCAGATGATGAAGAAATTGAAGAAATGTATGATGAAATAAAAGAAATTATTCAGATTGTGAAGGGAGACGAAAATTTAATAGTCATGGGTGACTGGAATTCGAGTGTAGGAAAAGGGAGAGAAGGACACATAGTAGGTGAATATGGATTGGGGGTAAGAAATGAAAGAGGAAACCGCCTGGTAGAATTTTGCACAGAGCACAACATAATCATAGCTAACACTTGGTTTAAGAATCATGAAAGAAGGTTGTATACATGGAAGAACCCTGGAGATACTAAAAGGTATCAGATAGATTATATAATGGTAAGACAGAGATTTAGGAACCAGGTTTTAAATTGTAAGACATTTCCAGGGGGAGATGTGGACTCTGATCACAATCTATTGGTTATGAGCTGTAGATTAAAACTGAAGAAACTGCAAAAAGGTGGGAATTTAAGGAGATGGGACCTGGATAAACTGAAAGAACCAGAGGTTGTACAGAGTTTCAGGGAGAGCATAAGGGAACAATTGACAGGAATGGGGGAAAGAAATACAGTAGAAGAAGAATGGATAGCTTTGAGGGATGAAGTAGCGAAGGCAGCAGAGGATCAAGTAGGTAAAAAGACGAGGGCTAGTAGAAATCCTTGGGTGACAGAAGAAATATTGAATTTAATTGATGAAAGGAGAAAATATAAAAATGCAGTAAATGAAGCAGGCAAAAAGGAATACAAACGTCTCAAAAATGAGATCGACAGGAAGTGCAAAATGGCTAAGCAGGGATGGCTAGAGGACAAATGTAAGGATGTAGAGGCCTATCTCACTAGGGGTAAGATAGATACTGCCTACAGGAAAATTAAAGAGACCTTTGGAGATAAGAGAACGACTTGTATGAATATCAAGAGCTCAGATGGAAACCCAGTTCTAAGCAAAGAAGGGAAAGCAGGAAGGTGGAAGGAGTATATAGGGGTCTATACAAGGGCGATGTACTTGAGGACAATATTATGGAAATGGAAGAGGATGTAGATGAAGATGAAATGGGAGATATCATACTGCGTGAAGAGTTTGACAGAGCACTGAAAGACCTGAGTCGAAACAAGCCCCCCGGAGTAGACAACATTCCATTGGAACTACTGACGGCCCTGGGAGAGCCAGTCCTCACAAAACTCTATCATCTGGTGAGCAAGATGTATGAAACGGGCGAAATACCCTCAGACTAAAAGGAGAATATAATAATTCCAATCCCAAAGAAAGCAAGTGTTGACAGATGTGAAAATTACCGAACTATCAGTTTAATAAGTCACAGCTGTAAAATACTAACACGAATTCTTTACAGACGAATGGAAAAACTGGTAGAAGCCGACCTCGGGGAAGATCAGTTTGGATTCCGTAGAAACACTGGAACACGTGAGGCAATACTGACCTTACGACTTATCTTAGAAGAAAGATTAAGGAAAGGCAAACCTATGTTTCTAGCATTTGTAGACTTAGAGAAAGCTTTTGACAATGTTCACTGGAATACTGTCTTTCAAATTCTAAAGGTGGCAGGGGTAAAATACAGGGAGCGAAAGGCTATTAAAGAAAAATTCGGAGTAGGTATTAAAATTCATGGAGAAGAAATAAAAACATTGAGGTTCGCCGATGACATTGTAATTCTGTCAGAGACAGCAAAGGACTTGGAAGAGCAGTTGAATGGAATGGACAGTGTCTTGAAAGGAGGATATAAGATGAACATCAACAAAAGCAAAACAAGGATAATGGAATGTAGTCTAATTAAGTCGGGTGATGCTGAGGGAATTAGATTAGGAAATGAGACACTTAAAGTAGTAAAGGAGTTTTCCTATTTGGGGAGCAAAATAACTGATGATTGACGAAGTAGAGAGGATATAAAATGTACACTGGCAATGGCAAGGAAAGCGTTTCTGAAGAAGAGAAATTTGTTAACATCGAGTTTAGATTTAAGTGTCAGGAAGTCATTTCTGAAAGTATTTGTATGGAGTGTAGCCATGTATGGAAGTGAAACATGGACGATAAATAGTTTGGACAAGAAGAGAATAGAAGCTTTCGAAATGTGGTGCTACAGAAGAATGCTGAAGATTAGATGGGTAGATCACGTAACTAATGAGGAAGTATTGAATAGGATTGGGGAGAAGAGAAGTTTGTGGCACAACTTGACAAGAAGAAGGGATCGGTTGGTAGGACATGTTCTAAGGCATCAAGGGATCACCAATTTAGTATTGGAGGGCAGCGTAGAGGGTAAAAATCGTAGAGGGAGACCAAGAGATGAATACACTAAGCAGATTCAGAAGGATGTAGGTTGCAGTAGGTACTGGGAGATGAAAAAGCTTGCACAGGATAGAGTAGCCTGGAGAGCTGCACCAAACCAGTCTCAGGACTGAAGACCACAACAACAACAACAACACGATAAATGATACGAAAGCCACAGTTGAGACAATAGTGAATGTGTACACCCTTTACTACTAAGTACAACTGCCAAAATAAAGACAGTAAGTGTGTTTACTAGGGTATATTTTCTATCTGAAATGGGAAATATTCGACTAAATACCAGAATTACAGCAGACGTGACACGTTGAGACATTGAAGATTTTTACAGGTTCCTCTTTCAGTCCTTCCACTTAACCAATAAAGTAAGAAAGATGTATTTATGCACTATGCTGTTGTCAACACACGACTTGTCTCTCCTCACGTGCACTTGTTCACTATGACATGACGATGTCTGTGATATTCGACGCTTACATAATATTGTATTTGTACAAAGTTTATTTCATTGACGCGATCAGTATACAGTTTTCACAACATGATAGCTTTCGAGCGAACATAAAAGAAATTTTACATTCCGGGCTGATCTATATTCTGATAACAGTTCTAATCGAGAAATAAAATACGATGACACATCACGTCAACTAAACATAACACTTTAGCACTGTGTGCGTTTGTATGTTGTGAAATAACAACCAATCTGAATCGTAGGGACCTCTTTAATGTACAACCTGAGCAATAAAGAGATGTATGTGTACGACGCCCTCTGGTGAGCGTATTGTGAGAACTTTTTTTTAGCATACTTTGCTTTTAAAAGAGTTGCAAATTTAATATATTATTAGCATTCTCGCATATGTGGTTTGTATAATTCTGTGGGAATTCCATGCTGTCTATCTTTAATTTAAACATAACAGCACTTTACATAATTACGTGATACCTTAGTGCAACAGCAAATGTGTAACCGTCATCGTAAAATCCTGTGAGCATACTAAAGGAATTGCGTGTTTACAGTATCAAGGACCACGTACATCACTGTATTTTAATTTTTAATTATTACTGTATCAGAATGTGGATCAGTTTGCCATGTACAATCTTATATGTTCCTATAGTGCGTACAAAGTTGGATAACGATCAACCAGACTTATAAGGTATCGAAAATTGGTAGGTGGTTGTATGAAAGAAATTAACTTAACCCAAAACTTCTGTCAATCACTGATTTCTCCACGACTTTAAGATGCCATGTTCTGCAATAATCTACAAAGTGATTACAATCTGTCTGTTGCATAACGTTATATCACTGCTAATATCAAATAAAAGTGCATCATCATCATCATCAGTATCAGTCATTGGACAACCATGCTGTCTAAATGCCACCTCTACAGTTTTCAATAGACTATGGTCTTCAGCTACAGCTTATTCCTGAATTTTCTCTAACCTCGTCTCCCACTTACCCAACTTTTTGCATCTCTTCACTGTCTGCTGAGCGACCCTCAGGTTTTGAATCTTTTTGCATTTCGGTTTTCCTCAAGTTAAAACTAGTAAGACTCACGTTGGATTCTTTGTTTTTAAGCTCCAGACAGGTTCTGGTTCTTTAATACTTTTACTGTACATCCAGAAGTTATCTTCAGTTGCCCTCAATCTTCTTTCACGTATGAGCCGCTTTGGACTACGATTATTTCAACGGTTTCTCTTTTCTTTTCTTTTCTTCCACATTTATCTCATCATTTCCCGATGTTTCTCTCTTCTTTGTTCTGCCCAAATGGCTCCTATCTTCTTCTTGCGTTTTTCACGGAAACTTTAGGAGTCCTGCAATTAGTTTCTGAGTGACAATCTTTCCTCGATATCTTTGGAGCAAATTGGAGTTCATCCACGTCCATTCTGATTTCTTTCCATCATGTGTTATCCATTTTTAATTTACCGAAGTGAAAGAGCAGCCTTTTCGTTAGTCTGTTGGAATTCATCCTTTGGTTCAAATGGTTCAAATGGCTCTGAGCACTATGGGACTTAACATCTGTGGTCATCAGTCCCCTAGAACTTAGAACTACTTAAACCTAACTAACCTAAGGACATCACACACATCCATGCCCGAGGCAGGATTCGAACCTGCGACCGTAGCGGTCTCGCGGTTCCAGACTGAAGCGCCTTTAACCGCACGGCCACACCGGCCGGCTCATCCTTTGGATGTGGCAATAAAAAGGTATTCTCCTTTTACTAATCTTGCCTGTAATTTTTCAACTTGTGTATAAAGTTCAGTATTACGACGTCGTCTGTATTGTGTTTCCTCTTTAATTGGTCCAAAACATTCCTCAGTATTTTCCTTCCGTGATTTCCAGTGCTTCCATCATAGCCTTTTTGTTCAAAGTTAAATATTCTAATGCATAAAGTAGTTCTGGGCGAATTACTGTAAAATAGTCTGTAAGTTTAGCATTGATGGATATTTATTTCTTGTTCTAAACGTCCTTAGTGAGGCAGTCTGCTGTCTTCATCCTTCTGAGAAATGTCTTGTCCATTACTTCTTCTAGATACTTCTACTTGTCACTTCTAGCAATTTGTCCATATTTAGTTTTCATTATGTTTGGGGATGCCTTTATGTTTGTCATAAATTTAGTTTTCTCAAAAATGATTTGTCAGCTTGCTTTCTCAGCTTGTTCTTTAAAAATTCTATTTGTCTAGTGGCTGTTTCCATGAGTCTGAAAAAAATAGCTAGTTTATCCGCAGACGCTGGTAAGTCTATTTGTCAGTTGTCCCTTTTGTGACTTAACCTAATATCATCACTGATTTGGCTTTCTCCTAATGATAGTCTCCATTACATTATGATTTTTTCCAGAACATAATTAAAGAGCAGCAGGGAGGGACCTCTCCCTGCCTTACTCTAGTTTTCATCTCAAAACTTTTAGAATTTTCACTTCTAAATTTCACTTTAGAGTTGGTGTTTGCTAGTATCTGCTTAATTATACTGTGGCTTTACAACTTGCTCTCTTAAGGTCTTCCATGAATATCTAAAGGTTTTGTTCTTCCATCTTAGAGTTATAATGCAGAAACAGAACTCTTGCTGAAGACACAAGCGACATAATCAAGTCCAATAGAGAGCAACAACAGAAGGAACAATGAACGAAATGTTCATCAAAATCATCGAACCCTTTCGCTAATTGGCCTATCATTTAACATAGAAAAAACACAGTTCCTTCAGTTCTGTTAAAGAGAGAATACACCATGATAAATAGCAACAGAGCACGCATCTTAAAAAATACGTCAATTTGAATGTTCAGAGGAGGAAGGAGGATTAGGGCTTAGCGTGCCACAGAGGACGAGCACGTCAGAGGCGGATCTGGCGCTCGGGGCTGGGGAAGGACGGAACTGGAGTGGAACCATACCGGGGTTTCGCTAGAGGGTGCAGTTTCTGAACTATTCAAGAAAACCGTACCAAAGTGACCTTGAAAAGCGTTTGTCTAGAAGAGATCTCAGCACGCCAACGTTAAATGACGGGCGCGAGCTTATTGAAAGAAAAAAAAAGATTAATTTACTGATAGGAAAACAAATCAAAATAGATTCTGACGTGATAAAAAATTGAAATGCACATTACGAACAGAACTGTATCAGTACTGCACAATGCATTTAATAATTAATTATTCAATACTAAACAGATGACATATTTGCTAATTAGTAGTGATTCCTTTGGACCTGGTTTGCGGAGCAATGTTTTTCGAGGGATGGTTTGACATTAGAAATAGGCTCTCTGAGTTCTTTTCTGTGTTTATCTGAGATTTGTATTTCATCTTCAAAGCAGCCAACACAGAAAATCAGGCTTCGCAAAGTTTGGCTGTTGAAAGTGGTAACAGTATACATTCCTCCTCTCACGTCTCACATCCTCGTGTTCCTCAACAACCGTGTTACTTTACCTCTGCACCCCCCTCCCCCCCACCCCCCACCCCGTTCGTCCTCAGAGGTAATCCATCAACTTTTCGCGCGCTACCTGTAAGCCCGTGAGTAACAAAGGGCCGATTCGCCGATTCTCATTTTGTCAATGTAGTGGATCGATGTTGCGACATAGCAATAAATGCATTTATATTAGTTAATTTGTAAGATTTGTAACTGTGCAGCTTTCGTGTCAAAATACATTACATACAAAGAAACTGGGTTAGGCATGCGTATTCAAATACAGAGATATGTAATCGGGCAGAATACGCCGCTGCGGTCGGCAACGCCTATATAAAACAACAAGTGTCTGATGCAGTTGTTAGATCGGTTACTGCTGCTAAAATGGCAGGTTATCAAGTTTTAAGTGAGTTTGAATGTGGCCTTGTAGGCGGCGCACGAGCGATGGGACGCAGCATCCCCGAGGTAGTGATAAAGTGAGGACTTGTCCGTACGACCATTTCACGAGTGTACCGTGAATATCAAAACTAAGGTAAACATCCAACCCCCGACACCGCTGCGACCGAAAAAAGATCCTGCAAGAACGGGACCAACGACGACTAAAGAAAATCGTTCAATGTGACAGAAGAGCAACCCTTCCGCAAATTGCTGCAGATTTCAGTGCTAGCCCATCGACAAGTGTCGGCGTGCCAATCAATCAATGAAACATCATCGATATGGGCTTTCAGAGCCTAAGACTCACTCTTGTATCCTTGATGTCTGCACGACACAAGGCTTTAAGCCTCACCTGGGCCAGTCAACACCGACATTGTACTGTTGATGACTGTAACCACGTTGCCTGGTCGGACGAGTCTCGTTTCAAATTGTATCGAGCGGATGGACGTATACGGGTATGGAGACAGTTTCATGAATCCATTGACATTGCATGTCAGCAGAAGACTGGTCAAGCTGGTGGAAGCTCTGTAATGGTGTGGTGCGTTTGCAGTTGGAGTGATATGGGACCGCTGATATGTCCAGATGCACCTCTGACAGGTGACACGTACGTAAGCATCCTGTCTGATCACCTGCGTCCGTTGATGTTCATTGTACATTCCGACGGACTTGGGCAATTCCAGCAGGACAATGCGACGCCCTACACGTCCAGAATTTCTACAGAGTGGCTCCAGGAACACTCTTCTGAGATTAAACACTTCCGCTTGCCACCAAGCTCCCCAGACATGAACATTATTGAGCATATCTGAGATGCCTTGCAACGTGCTGTTCAGAAGAGATCTCCACCCTCTCATACTCTTACGGATTTATGGACAGCCCTGCAGATTCCATGGTGTCAGTTCCCTCCTGCACTACTTCAGACAGTAATCGAGTCCATGCCACGTCTTGTTGGGCACTTCTGTGTGCTCGTAGGGGGCCTACGCGCTATTAGGCAGGTGTACCAGTTTCTTTGACTCTTCAGTGTATATGCAAAGCCTTCAAACACCGCTCGAAAGATTTTCATTATCTCTCACTTGCTACTCACAAAGTATAGTCCTAAAAAAAAATGAAAAGACCTTTTAGTAGGAAATTTAATGTGGTTAAATTTGTACTGTAATGGGGTTTCGCTAGAGGGTGTTCCTCTAGTGTACAAAGTACATAATGATGTAAAATGCGTTCATATCCTTCCACATAAGGGGGCCGCACCCTAACCACGTAAAACGCCCCCATACCGAAACACAGCCTGTTCCGTACCTCAGTGTTTGCACTGCTCACGACGGCGGGAAACTTCTGCAGACATCCGCCAAACCCAAACCCTCCCTTCGGATTCCCACAGGGTATAGCGTCATTCATCACTCCAGATCACTCGCTTCTTTTCATCCACAGTCCAGTGTAGTTTTTGTTTAGGCAACTTCTTCAAGCATCGCTTGGAATTAATTACAGAAACGTCTGGCTTATGAGGAGGTGCTCGCCCTTTGTAACTGTAGATATCATTGTGGAACTCACGAGCTATTTCTTCCGCTGATTTCATGACTTTTTTACAGCCACTCTCTGCAATACTCGACGGTCAGTACATGAGATCCGCAGGGTCTTATTGTGACTGTGGTTATTCTTCCGCATTTTCACTTTACAGTCACATCACCAACAACTTCGGCAGCTTTAGAAAGGCTGAAATGCCCGTGATGAATTTGTTACTCAGAAGCCATCCAATGACAAGTCCACATTCGAAGCCACTGAAGTTTCCCTACCCACCCATTGTTGTTGCTTCTCTCCTGACTATACAATAGTCCCCGTCTCCTTTTATACTGGTGGATCCACCTCTCATGACATCTAGCCGTCAATTCCTAATTAGATGGGGGTGTTCGGATACTGTTGATCAGATAGTATACCTTGAAAACACTTTGCTACGTCAGATTGTCAAAGAATTTAACAGCTGCATATCTCACCCCATTCCGTGATACAGAAGTTCTCTAAATGGTAATTTGGATCATTTTTCTTCTATTGCTGTACTGGTGAGTATCTTTGCCACACTGGAACTTAGCAGGATTGTTGATAACAAATTTCATAAGTCAATAAAAGTATTTTGAGTCTATAGTTAATATTTCCAGCTGCTTAGAGAGATGGGTGCAAGATGTACGAGCGCGAAACCCACAACTAATTGTGACTACTTTCTTCGAGCAATGAATATTTTTTGTGGTTAAATCAGGAGCTACCCCAGAATATTATCCCGTAAGACATCAGTTAATGAAAGTATATTAACTTAATGATTCTGTACCACCAAAATCGGTAATTTTTCATCTACATATATGGTAACCTGGGAACTAAGAACTTTCTACCCTTTTTTTTATTTATTGTTGGCGTAATAGGTTGGCAAAACGTGGGTACCTTTGACATGAATGACCTACTTTCTTTCAAAATTCAAAGGTAACTCATTTGAGCAAAACCAATTGGAAACTTTCATAAAGCAATCATTCACTATTTTCACTATTGATGTTTCTTTGTTCAGCTTCACAACAATGCCTGTATCCTCTGCAAAATTGACTAAATCTGCTTCCTGATTCAAATTAAATGGTAGATCATTAACATCAAGGAAGAGCATTAAAGGCCCAATAGTCGAACCCTGTCGGATGATGAACTCAGAAAATTTGTGAAACATTAGTATTAGCACTAGCAGTCAGCTTTTTTAAAATTATTAACCCCTACTCTGTGTTTTCTGAGTAATGTTTGATTGTATAGTACTAAATATGCAGGAATAATATACCATGGACGCTGCAGTTTACGCACTTGCCACAAGCAGGGGACTGTTGCTGGTGTAAAAGCTCACTAGTGGATGTTGCGCCTGTACCACCTGAAACAAACACATGCTTTCCCTGTGGTAAATGGATTATCTGACCATGATGCACAACTGATTAACTTACAAAACCTAACAGGGCGTACACTTCAGAAACCAGTAAGTAAAAGCGTGAGGGTGCTCAAACCGGTATCTATAAATCACTTCAGAGAAAGTTCAGGAAATGTAAACTGGGAAGATGTAGATAATGAGCCAAATGCTATAATTTCACTGTCCACATAATATAATCTTTAAATAGTAAAATGTCACCAGTAGGAATATTCTGTGACTTATCCAAAGCATTTGATTGTGTGAACCATGACATTATGTTAGAGAAATTAGAATTCTATGGTATAAATGGAACAGCATATGAGTGGTGTTAAGTCATATCTAAAGAACAGGAAGCAAAAAGTCTCTTTATATGCTTCAAGTGATTCAAAGGAGTTTTCCACTTCATCTAACTGGGGTGAAATTACATTAGGTGTTCCACAAGGTTCGATCATAGGTCCCCTCCTGTTCTTGATATATGTGAATGACCTCCCTTCTTATGTGAAACAAGATGCTGAACTGACACTGTTTGGTGATGATACAAGCAAAATTATTAATCCAGTAAAAAAAGTTCGATAGAAAATGATACAAATAAGGTCTTTGGAAAAGTTATTAATTGGTTTTCTGCGAATGGGCTTGCTCTGAACTTTGAAAAAACACAGTACATCCAGTTTTCTGCTGCAAAAAGTATAGTTCCTTCAATAAACATAACACATCAGAAGAAGTCAGTAGCCAGGGTAGAACATACTAAGTTTTTGGGTGTACATATAGATGAGAATCTTAATTGGAAAAAGTCATATTTTGGATCTCCTAAAGCGACTAGGTTCAGCAACTTTTGCAATCAAAATAATTGCCAATTTTGAGGATGTAGAAATTGGTAAGTTAACATACTTTGCATACTTCCACTCTCTGATGTCATACAGAATAATATTCTGGGGCAACTCAACACTTAGGCAAAATGTATTCACTGCTCAAAAGAAAGTAGTTATAATAATGTGTGGGGTTCATAGTCGCACATCTTGTAGGCATCTGTTTAAAAGGTTAGGAATTCTTCCAACTGCTTCACAGCACATTTACTCAGTAACGAATTTTTTTCTCAACAACATGGACCAGTTTAAAATCAACAGCGACATTCACGATTACAGTACCAGAAAAAAGAAAAACCTACACTATCCTTTACTTAACCTATCTTTGGCACAGAAAGGGGTAAAATATGCTGCTATAAAACTTTTTGATAAACTACCAGATGAAATAAAATGTCTGACAGACAGCAAGCAGTAATAGTCTCAAAAACAAATTGAAATCATACATCCTTGACAACTCCTTCTATATGAAACGTCCCCTTAGAAAAATTAATGAATTACTGTGCTGATAAACCTCCTACATTATTTGATTTTCAAACAGCTGAGCAGAACTGAACGTACTCAGACATTTCGCTCTTTACCTATTCTGATCAACACTAAACTGACACAATATTTTTAGCGCAAAGCAATCTGACTTTTAATAATCCCTACAAAAGAATGGCCCTGACTAGCAATAACCTATACCTTTCACAAATCTCTCATCTCACAAAAATCTTCGTTACTCAAACTACTGCAATACAGCGAGCGCCAATAGTGCCAGCTAAATAAAAGATTCAAACTACTGAAGGCACTAACTACTGATAGGCATAGTTAGCAAATGAAAGATTTTGATAGAGAACAAACAATGTATTTACCTTAATAATGTTCAAAAGTAGTAATATATATATCAGTTCATGACATCCGATCCTACAAATTTCCTTTTTCTGACGGACACACGTCCAGATCGTCCGCTTTCAAAACTCTGCCATCTTTCTCTCCCCACATCCACCACTGCAGGTGGCTCACCTCCAACTGCGCAACGCTACGCGCTGTTCACATCTAACTGCCCAACACTACAATAGAACATATTCCAACAATGCTAACCAGCCACAGACTGCACACAGCACAGCCAGTGATTTTCATACAGAGCGCTACGTGGCGTTACCAATATAAAAACCTAAACAGCCTACTTACATATACCGTAGATGAATTCTTCAATACGAGTAAATAAATCTGGAGATATAATATATGCATTTTGTGCCATTTAAGGGAATGGGATAGATAATAGAAATATTTAGGTACAACACTATAATGCAAAAAAAACCTTGTTTCTTGTGCGCAGTTCTAGTGCATTTGACACGTTCCACACCATAACGGCTTTTCCTGCTATTGATCAATGGAACACGTAACTAACTAACTAGCCATGTTGGTTGTTAGAGGTGTCGCGTGACGTGTGTTGTGGCGCTGCCCGCAGGCGCTGCTTTGTGCGGTGCTGCTGGCTGCTAGCGTCAGCGGCGGCCAGGAGGCGGAATGCGTGGGCGGCTGCCCGCAGGGCTCTCGGCGCGAGGGCCGCTCCCTCGACCTGCTGTCGGGACTCACTGGCTTTCTGGGCGGGGGCGACGACGAGGGCGGCGCGCCAGACCCGCTCAAGTACCCCATCTGGAAGGTCCACAAGTACCACGGCATCGACCTCCGGCCCGTGCAGGTCATCGACGTCCGGTCGCCCTACAAGCCACCCGAGCCTAAGCAGGTCAGTTTCTCCAACCATCTTCACACTGATGCCACTGATGATGTTGTTGTTGCTATTGCCACCTTGACGCTGCCCTGCGGAAATCTTCTCATGTCTATAAATTGTAGTAGCTCACAAGAAAAATCCGGACAAGTGCAAGCAGGACTCGCTCTCTGAGTGTTCCATCGGTACGAACGTAATTCTGTATATACGTAGTTAATCTATAAGTTTGCGAGTATCAGAATATGTAACATACATGGCCTACCCTTTGATTGCATTGACATAGAAGCTTAAATTTTTTACGTGGCCAAAGGACCGTAGACTTTTAGTATCGGACGTAAATTTTAACTTTCTATCTGTTAGTGCCGAACCAGAAAGACAGACATGGTGTTTTACAGCAAACATCGCAGCATCTGATCCCGAGACTGGACTCAATGCTGAGAGACTTTTTCTTGAAATTAATTTTGTTATTTTCTCGCAAAAAGATTAAAAGATGTGACAAACAGTTTCCGTTGTCTACTACTGCAGTACTTAAAGCCTTACTACTGTATTTCTGGAATGCCGGACATTTGCCACACCGGACATTTGCCACACTTGCTCCTTCGCCAGGTAGCGATCCCTCAGGTAAGGGACGCCTTTCCTCGTACTTCTTCTGTCCGCTTTCAAACGGCCGTCTCCACATCTTACTCGATACAACCAGTCCGTAAGGGACCTTCTTCTTCGACATCTTGGCGAAATACAGAGCTTCTTTTCCGAAATGGCAATATTTATATCTTTTAGGAAACGAAAGCAATTCCTTTCATTATGTCAGTATGTAATTAGTTCTGCCTAGTATAAATATAGATCCCTCTGTCTGTTGGGTAGCTTCCTTTCACGCTTACTGATTGCGATAGAAACAGTCCATCGCCATGGGAGCAACAAGAAAGGAACGCTGTAAACAGAATGCGAATGTACGCGTAATTATTTCTTTTTGATCGCTGCATTTGTGCCTACTTTAATCACTACA
This sequence comes from Schistocerca piceifrons, assembly GCF_021461385.2. Classification (NCBI taxonomy): domain Eukaryota; kingdom Metazoa; phylum Arthropoda; class Insecta; order Orthoptera; family Acrididae; genus Schistocerca; species Schistocerca piceifrons. Next base: position 498,290,077 of record NC_060144.1, read on the forward strand.
ACTGCATGCGCAAAAGACAATAAGGAAAGAAGAAATGGGTATGTGAACGATTGAAAAGAAGAACGACATACTTCATGTTAATTTACTCTCTAAAATCCGATATCCCTTGCGGCGAAACATTAGTTAATAAGGTTCAAAATGGTTCAAATGGCTCTGAGCGCTATGGGACTTAACTGCTGAGGTCATCAGCCCCCTAGAACTTAGAACTAATTAAACCTAACTAACCTAAGGACATCACACACATCCATTCCCGAGGCAGGATTCGAACCTGCGACCGTAGCGGTCGCGCGGTTCCAGACTGTAGCGCCTAGAACCGCTCGGCCACCCCGGCCGGCAGTTAATAAGGTGTAGCGGGACAATGTTCAAAACATGACTCAAAGTACGTTCATAAACAGAGATAAGAACATCTATGATTGACATGTCATCTAAAGTTGACGTACAATTTTAAAATGTTAGAAATAAGGAAATGAAGTAAAACAGAATGATATGCTTGTCGGGTCGGGTGGCGAGTGAGGAGGAGGAGGGGGAGCAGGAGGAGGGGGAGACAAGGGACCCAACCCTTCGGAGCAGGTAAAATCGTGGCAAATGTCCGCCGTGGCAAATGTCCGCACACCGTATTTATGTACGAGTAAAACATAATGCCTCAGTATTAATGACAACTGAAACAAAAATTTTCTTACTGGCCCTTAGAACCAGCCAGTTTCCTGGTATAACACCTACAAAGTTCTTAATAAATTCTGTTTTTTTTTTCTTACATTTGCCTCTATCCTACGGTTCTAAATACATAGTCAAGTTTTTAGATATAAATAAGTTGTGTACGAAAAGAGGTACATCTACATCTACAAGCACACTCCATAAGCATTCTATTGTGCATGGCGGAGGTTACATTGCACCATCACTAGTCGTTTTGTTTCTTGTTCCCCTCGCAAAAAGGGTGAGGAAAGGACGACTATCTATTTTCTTTCGTACAAGCTCTAATTTCTCTTGTCTATCTTCGTACTCCTTACGCGAAATGTACGTTGGCGGCAGCAGGATCATTCCGCAGTCAGCCTCAACAGCCGGTTCTCTAAATTTTCTCAACGGCGCTTCGCGAAAAGAATGTCGTTTTCCCTCCAGGGATTCCCACTTGAGTTCACAAAGCATGTCCGTAGTACTCGCTTGTTGATCGAACCTACCAGCAGGAAATCTACCAGATCGTCTCTGAATTGCTTCGATGTCTTCCTTGAATCCTACATCGTGGGGATCCCAAATACCTGAGCAGCACCCCGGAATGGATCGCACTAGTCTTCTTATGTGCTGTCTCATATAGACAAGCTGTTGTTGTTGTTGTCTTCAGTCCTGAGACTGGTTTGATGCAGCTCTCCATGCTACTCTATCCTGTGCAAGCTTCTTCATCTCCCAGTACTTACTGCAACCTACTTCCTTCTGAATCTGTTTAGTGTATTCATCTCTTTTTCTCCCTCTACGATTTTTACCCTCCACGCTGCCCTCCAATGCTAAATTTGCGATCCCTTGATGCCTCAGAACATGTCCTACCAACCGGTCCCTTCTTCTTGTCAAGTTGTGCCACAAACTCCTCTTCTCCCCAATTCTGTTCAATACTTCCTCATTAGTTATGTGATCTACCCATCTAATCTTCAGCATTCTTCTGTAGCACCACATTTCTGAAGCTTCTATTTCCTTCTTGTCCAAACTATTTATCGTCCATGTTTCACTTCCATACATGGCTACACTCCATACAAATACTTTCAGAAACGACTTCCTGACACTTAAATCTATACTCGATGTTAACAAATTTCTCTTCTTCAGAAACGCTTTCCTTGCCATTGCCAGTCTACATTTTATATCCTCTCTACTTCGACCATCATCAGTTATTTTGCTCCCCAAATAGCAACAGTCCTTTACTACTTTAAGCCTCTCATTTCCTAATCTAATTCCTGCAGCATCACGCGAGTTAATTCGACTACATTCCATTATCCTCGTTTTGCTTTTGTTGAAGTTCATCTTATATCCTCCTTTCAAGACACTATCCATTCCGTTCAACTGCTCTTCCAAGTCCTTTGCTGTCTCTGACAGAATTACAATGTCATCGGCGAACCTCAAAGTTTTTGTTTCTTCTCCATGGATTTTAATACCTACTCCGAATTTACACTTCCTAAAATTCTCCCAATAAACCGACGTCGACCATTCGCCTTCCCTACTACCGATCTTAAGTGCTCGATCCATTTCATATCGATTTGAAGAGTTACGCCTGGATATTTCATCGACGTTGCTGTGCCATGCAGCACACAACCAATACTGTGTTCAAACATAACACAGTTGTTTTTCCTACTTCTTTGCATTAACTTAGATTTTTCTACATTCAGGGCTAGCTGCCATTCATGACACCAAATAGGAATTCTGTCTGAGTCCATGTCATCGTGTATCTTCCTACAGTCAGAGAATGACGACAACTCATACGCTACAGCGTCATCATCAAAAAGCCATAATTTGCTGCTTACTCTGTCATATCGTTTTGTAAATAGAAAATAAGAGGGATTATATCACACTACCCTGGGCTACTCCCGAGGATTCCCATCTCTCTGACGAACACTTGCCGTCGAGGACAACGTATTGGGTTCTATTGCTTAAGAAGTCTTCGAGCCACTGCAGTAGGGTACCGTGTCAAACGCTTTCCCGACATCTCGGACTACGGACTCCGCATGTCGCCCAGCAACCATGGTTCGCAGGATACCGTGCGAGAAAAAACAAACTAGGTTTCATACGAGCGATGCTTTCTAAATCCGCGCTGATCTCTGGACAGAACCTTATTTGTCTAAAAGAAATTTATTACATTCTAACGCAGAATGTGTTCAGCACTTGTACAGCATACCGATGTTCAGGATAAAATGAAATGATCGTATGGCATTTATTGGCCGGGAGATCCCCTTCGGGGTTCGTCCGCCGTACTGCAAGTCTTTTGGTTGACGCCACTTCGGCGACTTGTGTGTCAATCATGAAAGACACACAAGACGCATTCGCCTGCCGGGAATCGAACCCGGGCCCCCTTGTGTGGTAGGCGATAACGCTACCGCTGCGCTACGGAGGCGGTCGATGTTAAGGATATTCCTCTGTAATGATGCGGGTCCTTTCTTTTACCTTTCTTACAAGCGGCCGTCATCTGCGCTTTTCTCTAGCCGCTTGCGACTTTGCGCTGGGCGAGAGATTCGCGGTAAATGCAAAAGTAGGGGGCCACTGCCATAGGATACTCTCTGCAAAATCGAACTGAGATTCCATCCGGACCTGGCGACTTGTTTTCAACTCTTTCAGTTTTTATTTGATTCTTCTCACAAATGAGAGTTTTGGCACTTAGAGCGGAGTTACATGTCCGTTTGACTCACGGAAATCGTCATGGAAATGTTGGAAACCCAAAGCTGAAACATGCTTGAAGATAGATTTCATCTATCCCGCGAAAGCCTCTCTACATAGCTTCAAGAGCCAGTGTTACATGAGGAATGTAAGAATATACTACAACCCTCCACGTGTCGCTCACGCGAAGACACGTTCAGACTAATTGCAGCGCTCACAGAAACCTTACTTCTTCCTGCGGTCCATATGCAAATGGAATTTTGTGAGACTCTAGTAGCCCCTACGTGGTACAATAGCGAGTACCCTCAGCCATGCACTTCACAGTGGTTTCCAGAGTATCGCTATAGATGTAGAATTCGTACGCCATGGTTCCGAAAGTTACATTACAGGCCGAGAAATATGTATTACTGAACGGCTAAATTGGTTCAACATTCCTATTGCAGGTTGCCTATCTAACGGCTTCCAGGGGCAACGAAAATTTGATTTTGAATATTTCATATAATAATTACAGGGCGAATTTAAAATGCTGCCGAAATATACTCATTAGGAGGGTCAATCTTATTTTAAATATTTAACGCACTCAGACAAATATTACAGTGAGAAACGGTGTATACGTCTTGAGGAGGAGGAACAAGAGGTGATTCGTATTCAATTTTCGGTCGAAAACGGGGTCGTTAGAGACGGAGCACAAGCTCGGATTAGGGAAGGATGGAGAAGAAAAGCGGCCGTGCCCTTTCGAAGGAACTATCCCGGCATTTGCCTTAAGCGATTTAGGGAAATCACGGAAAACCTAAATCTGGATGGCCGGACGCGGGTTTTTACCATCGTTCCCCCGAAAGCGAGTCCAATCTGCTAACCACTGCACGTTTATATGTTGAGGCAGTGTAACTCATGACGCATAAATTCGCATTCGCAGATTATATTCATCTAGGCTTTTTGAGAACGTGAGCACTTAGTGAACAGCAACAAACTTTACACATAATATCAAATTTTCACGAAACATTTTCAGATTTTCTCTCTGACACCCCTCCACCCTCCACCGCCCCTTCCCCACACACAAAATGACAGAAAGGGAAAAAGTTTATCGCTTACTACATTTTTACAGCTCATGCATTAAAGTTGCCACATAAAGAATGAAGTTTTAATTTATTGCTTCTTTACTATTAACTCTATTTGCAATACGTTTTGCAGACAGTATCCACATATTTGATATCTGACAGTACAAGATGATGCCGTTTTCCTCAGCAGCATCACAGATTTTGGAGTCTGCGACATTTGGTTCCCCTGAAGATCAACATACATTTACCTTGTGGCTTGAATCTGACAAGGTTATGCATAAATTCTACAAACGTATCGACGTTCATTCTTCTCTTCTGAGTAGGCTTAATCACACTTCCTGGCAGCAGATTTTTCCCCACCAGCGGTTTTTTCTTAGACCTTTTAATAAGATCATTAGGGGGATGATTGTGCTAATAGTGCCACCACAAGGCACGATGGTGGAAATTTCCCCGTGCTCTTTAGCGACTATGTGAACGTACTTTTCCTCTTTTTGCTCCAAAACTGACGGTTCCTAATGGAGATTCTACCTGTACCCTTTTCCATCAACATTTTTATTTCCAGAATGAGATTTTCGCTCTACAGCGGAGTGTGCGCTGATATGAAACTTCCTGGCAGATTAAAACTGTGTGCCGGACCGAGACTCGAACTCTGGACCTTTGTCTTTCGCGGGCAAGTGCTCTACCAACTGAGCTACCCAAGCACTACTCAGGCCCCGTCCTCACAGCTTTACTTCCGCCAGTACCCGAGTTCGAATCTCAGTGGGACACACAGTTTTAATCTGCCAGGAAGTTTCAACATTTTTATTCTTTGATGACAATTAATGAAATTGAATTCATCAAAAATTTCTCTGAGTTTTTGAAAATGATGGTTTAAAATTAACTTTTTTAACTTTTATGCCAAAGCATTGTTCAATCTTGGCACTTTTCTTTTTGAAACGTCCGGGCTTCTGTTTGAAAAAAATTTCAACCGCCACATCCCAGCCTTTCGTTGCACAAAGTCGTTTCTGATGTTGTTCAAAAATGGTTCAAATGGCTCCGAGCACAATGGGACTCAACTGCTGTGGTCATCAGTCCCCGAGAACTTAAAACTACCTAAACCTAACCAACCTAAGGACATCACACACATCCATGCCTGAGGCAGGATTCGAACCTGCGACCGTAGCAGTCGCACGGTTCCGGACTGCGCGCCTAGAACCGCGAGACCACCGCGGCCGGCTGATGTTGTTTTCAGTACAATATCGGTAAACCTTAAATTACAAAACTTTGGATGTGATTAGATAACTAACATTATTCATTCTGAAAATACGAGCTCGTAGATCGTTTTGTTGTTTAGTATTAAGAGAAGGTTTACCACCAAAAGTGCATTTAAATGTACAATCCGGGAGGATATATCGGAGGAGTGTGCACTTAGGTACCGATAAATTTGTCACTTGCCTGAAGAACGGAAATCTTGATTCTTTTCGCCTCTTTGATCGCCTTGGATAAGGATTGCTGTGTCCATGTACCCCTGCTCTTCAACTGGTTACCATCAGACTTATCTTCTTTTGCCATTATTGAAAATCTGCAAGGAAGAAACCATACTGTTGCATTCATTCTGAATTGTTATTAACGTGTTTGTGACATGGCGCAGCTGGCTAAAACAGTATGATACGGCACGCCTGGCAGTACACGGACCGCATCAACATACAGGGTATTTTTTATATACAATGTATCGTAATCCCATCAATATTTAAATTGCACAAAAATGATTCCGTTTCTAGAGTCTAAGTAGCTGCTTGATGAAACATTAACAATCAAATAATAAAATATGGTTGTTAGCTAAGAAAATAGATGATAATAACAACGCAGAATCCAGCTTCGTTTTACTCTAGCAAATGACGGCTTACAGTCAAGGCCACATTATTCCCCACTCCTCCAAACGTCGTAACTCTTGGGAACTTCCTACAGTGCATTTCGTTCCCATCTACCGAAAGCTGCGCTTATTAATCTCACAATAAAAGATGCGCCATAACACCAAACGGGCCATAACTCCCTCAGGTACATTATCACTGAATGTACCTGAAAAGATTTATCATTGTACAATGCATACTTCAGGGAGATATGACGACATAAACATTAGGATGTCCCGAAAACCAGCGTTTGCTTAAAACGTAGCGCAAATTGCCCAGACTATACATACCCAGTATTCAAGCACTTGGCAACTTCTGAGAAACTTTAAACATAATTTCGAAGCTTTAAAAAAATTTTCTGGCTTACATGCTTAATGTCAAATATTTATCATATTAACTCATTTGTAAAGTAATAAGAAGTCTGAAGCTGTTTTATACACGAGAGTTCGATTCTTTACAGAATCCAGGGTTTACTGGTTTTCCCCTCATCTGTGCTGGATAAAAGAACAACCTTGTTTATTCTTCTGAACAAATTTATGTGATATTAGCACAAATAAGCCCTCGGTCACAAATATTAAGTCAAAATTGACCAGGTTTCGACGCTACTATGAGCGTCGTCTTCAGAATTAGACTAACTGTTCTAAAACATATTAAGTATATAATACATTAATACAATTAAAGTCTGTACTGACTGGAAAAAGATGCAGTACTTACGAGTCACAAATTAAAAAAGATCTTAGCCGGAAAGGCGACGTCATGACGTACTGCATCTTTTTCCAGTCAGTACAAACTTTAATTGTATTAATGTATTACATACTTAATATGTTTTAGAACAGTTAGTCTAATTCTGAAGACGACGCTCATAGTAGCGTCGAAACCTGGTCAATTTTGACTTAATATTTGTGACCGAGGGCTTATTTGTTCTAATATAATTCTGACACAGTCACTGAACCTTAGCAGCTATGTTCAAAGTTTTAAATTTATGTGATGTTGTAATACAGTGAATGAACATGTCGCGTCCTGTCTCCGGTTTGCTGGCAGGTTTACCCACCGGCATACGGCCCGCCGGCGTACGGCCCCCCGCAGTACCCGGTGACTGGTTACCAGCCGCCCACGGGTACCAGCTTCAGTGCCACCTCGGACACTTTCACCGCCTCCGAAGGTGGCTCCAACAGCGACACCAAGTCCGAGTCCAGTTCCGAGAGCGGTTCTGGCAGCTCCGACCTCTCCGTGCTGGACGACCTGGGCGGCCTCGTGGGCCTGCTGGGCGGCGGCGACAGCGGCGGCAGCGGGGGCGGCGGCAGCCCCCTGTCCGCGCTCATCTCGCTGCTCCCACTGATCAACAATCTGGTCAGCCTCAAGAGCGGCAAGTTCGGAGGCAGCGGCAACGGCGACGCCAGTGGGGGCTCGCCTCTCGAAGCGCTGGGATCACTGTCCGGCCTCTTCGAGAGTGCTTCCGGCCCGATCAACAAGAAACTGCAGGCGGTGCAGGCGGTATCCTCGCTCCTGCCCGTGCTACAGCAACTGAAGCACTCCAAGCCGGTGGGCTTCCGCACGTCGCTGGCCGTCGGCCGAGGTTTCGACCCCAACCGCGTGCGGAGGTCGCCGCAACGTATCTCCAAGCGGTCGCTCCTCCTGCTGCCCAAGAAGTTGGCGGTGCTGGGCGCCATCTCGAAGCTGCAAAAGATTAAATCCGGCAAGAAGGAACCCTTCAACTTCTTCAACCCCTTCTCTTTCATTCCTGGCCCGTTCGAACTCGTGAAGGAGGGTCTGAAGACGGTGCTGCCGAGCTTCGTCAGTGGACTGCTGGGCTTCGACGACGAGGAAGAGGAGGAGCCAGGACCGCCGGGACCGGCCGGACCGCCGCTCCCGCCGGGGTCCTACCTGGACACCTCGGCACTGCCCGTGCTCCCGGGACTGCCCCCGATTCCCATCAAGACCGGGCTCTTTGGCTTCGGCTTGCCCCCCAAGTTCATCTTCCAGCCCGTCGCCGGCGGTCAGCCTTACGTGTCCGTACGTTACCCTCAGAACGGAGCCAGCCCTCCGGAAGAGGACACCGGCACGCACTACGCGGACGGTCCGTACTCTGCACCCTACGAATATCCTCCTCACCCGTCGCCACAGTACGGTGCACCAGTGTACAGCCCTCCAGTGTACAGCCCCCCACCGAACGGCGCAGATCAGCTTCCACGGTCTCCTCCTCCCGAGCCCGATTCCAAGCCAGAACCGGCCGTCGCGTACCACGCTTCGCAAGTGATCCCCCAGCTCCAGATCCAGATCTCGCCGTACCCTCTGCCCCAGGCACAGCACGGCAACGGGTACGGCCCGCCTAGTCCCAGTTACGGTCCGCCCGGGCCCAACTACGGCCCACCGAGCGCCACGTACGCGCCTCCCCTCGAGCCTCCTCCACCTCCGATGGAGGAACAGTTGGTGTCACAGGAGCAGGAGGTCGAGGTCCCCGAACGTCCGGAGGCGCCTTACCCACAGGCGGTGCCCCTGGAGCCGTCCACGGAGCCTCCCCCGTCGCTGGCACCGTATCCACCTGCTCCGCCACCACCGCCGTATCCACCTGCGGGTGTCCCCCAGCAGCCGTTCTCCCCTCCCGACTCGTTTGGCAGCAACTTGGATTACTCGCCGCCGAGCTTCAGCCACGATGGCGGCTACGCTCCACAGCAGTTCGGACCGGACGACGGTACCTACTACCCCGGCCCCAGCCTGCCGTACTCTGCAAACGAGATCCACGACCCTCTGGCCTCCCCATCGGAAGTCAGCTCCTTTGCGGCCTTCCGCAACTCTCAGCCTTACAGCCCAGAAATCTTCAACTCGGAAGATAGCTTCGTGGTAAGTACCTAATGCTTTATTCACCACCATGTGCCTCACAGCTTCCGCATCTACATGTACATAAATACTCCACTGTACAGCGCATGGCACAGTGTACATTGTATCAATGTTATCAGTTCTTTTTCCTATGACGTGCTACAGACGCGAAATTTAACAGACAGGAAGAAGATGCTGTGATATGCAAATGATTAGCTTTTCAGAGCATTCACACAAGGTTGGCGCCGGTGGCGACACCTACAACGTGCTGACATGAGGAAAGTTTCCAACCGATTTCTCATACACAAACAGCAGTTGAGCGGCGTTGCCTGGTGAAACGTCGTTGTGATGCCTCGTGTAAGGAGGGGAAATGCGTACCATCACGTTTCCGATTCTGATAAAGGTCGGATTGTAGCCTATCGCGATTGCGGTTTATCGTATCGCGACATTGCTGCTCGCGTTGGTCGAGATCCGACTGTTAGCAGAATATGGAATAGGTGGGTTCAGGAGGGTAATACGAAACGCCGTACTGGATCCCAGCGGCCTCGTATCACTAGCAGTCGAGATGTCAGGCATCTTATCAGCATGGCTGTAACGGATCGTGCAGCCACGTCTCGATGCCTGAGTCAACAGATGGGGACGTTTGCAAGGCAACAACCATCTGCACGAACAGTTCGACGACGTTTGCAGCAGCATGGACTATCAGCTCGGAGGCCATGGCTGCGGTTACCCTTGACGCTGCATCACAGACAGGAGCGCCTGCGACGGTTTACTCAACGACGAACCTGGGTGCACGAATTGCAAAACGTCATTTTTTCGGACGAATCTAGGTTCTGTTTACAGCATCATGATGGTCGCATCCGTGTTTGGCGACATCGTGGTGAACGCACATTGGAAGCGTGTATTTGTCATCGTCATACTTGGGTGCTAACTAATGATGCCTACGCAGGATGTATATTTGTGGTAGCATATTCTCTTCGAAAGCGGATTCGTTAAATTTACTTTACAGAGTTTCATTTTTGTTATGAAGATTCTCATTTAACTTCACAGAGCATCTCTTTTGCAATTTCGTACGGCCTATACTGACGTGTTACGGTCATCGCAGTGCATCTGACATACATTCAGTGTCTGCTGTCGTGCATACTTGATGAAGAAATGCTGGAGCAGTACCATAGAAATGGTTCGACCTGCCTCTTGTTAGCGATTTCCTTTACAGAGTCAGCCAACAACTCTAAGTCAGGCATTAGCCTTCCCTGTAACAGATTTTGCATGTTCAAGTCATTTTACGCTGCTTTTATAGTGTTACTCATAAATGTTCAAAGGATGTTAGGTGCTCTAGATAGTCACTGCTAACAACGTAATCCGATATAATCGGTTTTTGTGAGCACTATCATGTGTTTATACAGTGGCAGAAATACACTGGTGTGCAAAAGTTAAGGACGAAAGTAACTTTCACATGACGTGTCTTTGCCAAGTAACATAGCACGATAGAAGGAACTGCTACAGTATAGTACAGAAGGCAACTGAAAGAAACACGCAATGACACGAAGATAACTGATAGTTTCATTCAAAGATTATAAATTCACTGAAGTCAGAGTGATTCACGATGCTCCCCTGGGCATTACAAAAGGTGGGACATGTTTCCTTATAGTGTGTGTGATCACCATGGACGGCAAAGAATACTACATAACATGCTCTCATGACGGCACAAGGTTAGTAACGAGTTCTCGTGGTACGGCATTCCATTCCTTTTCCGGTGCAGTTGATAACTGTTGGGTGGTCGTTGGTGTGCGTGGACGTGCTTCAATACGTCTCCCTATCACATCCCACACGTGCTCGATGAGGTTTAAGTCGAGCGTATGGCCACGCCACTCCATTTGCCGTATATTCCTACGTTCCGAGAGCTCCTGCACCTTACCTGTTCGATATGGTCGCTCACTGTCATCCATAAAAATGACGTCAGGGCCGAATCCACTTGGAAAGTTGCCACAGCGAAGGACGACCGTGTCACGACAACACTGATCAGTGAGTGTGCCGTGTGCAGTACACCCATACAACATTATGCCGCCCCACACCAGAACACCGGGATCACCAAAATGGTCATATTCTACAACGTTTCCAGGTGCACTACATGTTCCCATTTCTTGATGGAACATCCGGAATCGTCGAAAATCATCAGTTACTAGAACGAGTATTAAATGAGTAATCTAGTAATACATTACAGCCCCCTATGCATGGGCCGCGAAGGTACGTTTACATTACGACGCGCCCAGAGGAATTTTCGCAGACATTCTTCTCGCACTCCATACACGACTGGAACTGGAAGTAGCCAATACCAGGCACATCACTTGTGTTTTAAGCTGTGTTCCCCTGAATGCGGAAAATAGTGATTAACCGAGTCCGTCACCCGATGAGAACACAAGTTCATGTCTGTTTATATACAAACATGTTTCACCAGAAATCTGGCTTCGTCAGTCGTCGTTTATTTATTTATTCTTCCATTCTATTATATCTTTCCTGTATCTGTCTTCTGTTTTCACTTACAGGTCTCTACTATATGCAGCAAGGAACCTACTTTTATTCATTGGTGATACTAATAATGGTTTTCAGGTGCTTTTGCCGCGAAATCTGACACTTCTTAAAATATTCTAGGTTCTTATGCCGTGGTCGAATGAATTTATTGAAGGAAATCTACGTTTATTCCCAATATGGGGAGATCGTTTTCGGATGGTGTTGTATTGTCTATAATGGGTGTCAGCAGAAATTCCAAGAGCAAGCCAAATTCAAAAGAATGCAAAATCCCCAAGATTAGCAAAGTTTCACCGAAACTCGAAATTTAGCGCGAACTTCAGTGCGAGATGCTTTAAGAATTTCCACAGCGAAATTTGGCAACAAATCCACAGGGATTCTGGTCGTTTGTAAAGTACACAAGTGGCAAGAGACAATCAGTGCCTTCACTGCACGATACCGATAGAAATGTTACCGACGACAGAGCCACAAAAGCTGAGTTATTTAATATGGTTTTCTGAGATATCTTCATCAAAGAAGACGATGGAAACATTCCAGAACTCAAATCAAGAACAATCGCCATCATTAGTAACAAGAACTAGATCTTCTTGATTTAGCAAAGCAACTTAAATCACTTAATAAAGACAAGTCTTCCTGCCCATACTGTATACCAATTAAGCTCCTTTTCGGAGTATGCTGATGTAATAGCTCCAGACTTAGCAATCATACAAAACCGCTGGCTCGAACTAAAGACTGGAAAGTTGTACAGATCACAGCAATATATAACAAAAAAAATAGCAGTACTCCGCTGAATTACAGAACCATATCAATGACGTGGATGTGCAATAGGATGTTGGAATGTATACTGCAATCGAACATTATAAATTACCTCGAAGAAAACGAACTATTGGCACATAGTTACCACAGTTCCAGAAAATATCGCTCATGTGCAACGTAACTAGTCTTTTATTCTCATGAAGTAATGGGTGCTATCGGCAGGGGATATCAGACTGATTCCGTATTTATAGATTTCCAGAAGGCTTTTGATGACGTTCCTCACAAGCAGCTTTTGATCAAATTACTTGCCTACGGAGTCTCGTCTCATTTCTGCGACTGGTTTAATGATTTCCTCTCAGAAAGGTCACAGATTGTAGTAACTGACGGAAAGCCACCGAGTAAAACAGAAGTGATATCTGGCGTTCCCCAAGGAAGTGTTTTGGCCCTCTGTTGTTCATAACCAATATAAGTAATTTAGGAGACAATCTGGGCAGCCTTTTTAGATTTTTTGGAGTTTATGCTGTCATTTATTGTCTAGCAAAATAATCAGAAGATAAAAACCAAATGCAAAATGATTTAGACAAAATATCTGTATGGCGCGGGATGTGCACTAATTAATGAAAAGTTTGAGATCATCTAAAAGGAATCCGCTAAATTTCAGTTACACAGTAAATCATACAGCTCTAAAGGTTGTCAGTTCAACGAAATACCCAGGGATTACAATCACGAACAATTTAAATTGGAACGATCACACAGATAATGTTGTGGGGAAGGCGAACCAAATAATGCCAATTATTGGCAGAACACTTAGAAGAGGTAAAAAGTGCACTAAAGAGGCTGCCTACACTACACTTGTCCGTTCTCTGTTAGAGAACCGCTGTACAGTGTGGAATCCCTACCAAATAGGATTGGCAGAGACATAGAAAAAATTCAAAGAAGAGCAGCTCGGTTTGTACTATTTCGAAATACGGGATTGCTGCAAGATCTTTTCACGAAATCTCAGTCACCAACTTTCTCCACCGAATATGAAAATATTCTGTTGACGTCCACTTACAAGGGAAGAAATGATCACCGAAATAAAATAAGAGAAATCAGACCACGCGCTGAAAAACTGAAGTGTTCGTTTTTCCTGTGCGCTGTTAGAGAGTGTAGCGGTAGAGAAATAATGTGGAAGTGGTTCGATGGCCCCTCTGCCAGGAACTTAAATGTGAATTGCAGAGTAATCATATAGATACGTATGAAAGTAGGGAGCGGGGAAGATTCTAAACTGACCGTTTATGATATAACCGATTCGATGACACTGAAGATGTGTTGTGCCCCAAATATTAAATTTTGTAGGAGATACACAGAACTCATTGTGTCTCAAAGGAGTGATAACTGTCCCCTCAACATTTATTGGATGTAGCCTACTTCGATACCCAAGAGGTATGCACATTTTATTGTTTGAAAAAAAAAGAAAGAATAAAAGAAAAAAAACTACATTCGGACAGAGGAGATCAGTGATTGACGTATTGTGAACTCCCTCCTGTTTCAGACAGAGTCACATTCTGTCACGCAATCATTACATGTTTCGGCTTACATCGGCATTCTCCACATTATAAGGTCGCCACCATAACACTGTCCTTGGTCACAGTCTCGTAGTTCTTTAACTCTTGGTTCGGGAAATCGAATGTAGCTGTCTTAGGCTGCGATCACAGTAGCACCGACATCGGGGAATTCCATCGACTACCGACATCGGCAGATCTTTACAAATCAATATGCCAGTACGCGCGCCGTCTCAGTGCAACCAATCTCATCCCCCGAACGTAAAGATTTGGAACGACAATCGGTGAAATTCAAATCAGTTTGTTTCTTCGGTCAAATCGGCCGACGTTTCCACAAGCAAAAGATGGAGTGTGGGATATTAAGTTTATTAGAAGAAAGGAGGAGTTTGTAGCATCCTGTGGATGAGAAAATATTATAACAACAGGCGTATGTCTCGGAGTCTAAGTCCTGAGATCGCTATTTTATTGGAGACCACAAGTTCCGAACAGTTGAAAAATGTCCTAAAAATTCACTGCACGTAGCCTTACACTGAGGTGACAAGAGCAATGGGGTACCTCCCAATTTTGTCTCGCACCTCGTTTTGCCGGCGTAGTGCAGATACTGTTCATGGCATGGACTCAACAAGTTGTTGGAAGCCTCCCGCAGAAATATTGAGCCAATCTGTCTCTATAGCCATCCATAATTGCGATCGTGTTGCGGTTTCAGGATTTTGCGCACGAACTGACCTCCCGATTACGTCCCACAAATCTCGATCGGATCCATGTTGGGCGACTTGGGTGCCCAAATCATTCGCTAAAATTGTCCAGAATGTACTTCAAACCAGTTCTACATCTACATCTACGTGATTACTCTGCTATTTACAATAAAGTGCCTGGAAGAGTGTTCAATGAACCACTTTCAAGCTGTCTCTCTACCGTTCCACTTTCGAACGACACGCGGGAAAAACGAGCACTTAAATTTTTCTGTGCGAGCCCTGATTTCTCTTATTTTATCGTGATGATCATTTCTCCCAATGTAGGTGGGTGCCAACAGAATGTTTTCGCAATCGGAGGAGAAAACTGGTGATTGACATTTCATGAGAATATCCCCTCGTAACGAAAAACGCCTTTGTTTTAATGATTGCCACTCCAATTCAAGTATCATGTCCGTGACACTATCTACCCTACTTCGCGATAGTGCAAAATGAGCTGCCCTTCTTTGTACTGTTTAGATGTCATCCGTCAGTCCCACCTGATGCGTATCCCACACCGCACGGTAGTACTCCAGAGTAGGACGGACAAGCGTGGTGTAAACAGTCTCTTTAGTAGACCTGTTGCACCTTCTAAGTTTCTGCCAATGAATCACAGCCTTTGGTTTGCTCTACCTACAATATTAACTATGTGATCGTTCCAATTTAGGTTATTTGTAATTGTAATCCCTAAGTATTTTGTTCAATTTACAGCATCGCGTAATCGAAATTTAGCTGATTTCTTTTAGTACTCATGTGAATAGCTTCACACTTTTCCTTATTCAGGACCAATTGCCACTTTTCGCACCATACAGATATCTTATCTAAATCATTTTACAAGTCGTTTTGATCGTCTGATGACTTTACAAGACGGTAAATGACAGCATCACCGCAAACAATCTAAGACGGCTACTCAGAATGTCTCCTATGTCGTTAATATATATCAGGAACAATAGAGAATCTATAACACTTCCTTGTGGAACGCCGGATATTACTTGTGTTTTACTCGATGACTTTCCGTCTATTACTACAAACTATGACCTTTCTGACAGTAAATCACGAATCCAGTCGCACAACTGAGGCGATACTCCGTAGGCACGCAGTTTGATTACAAGACACTTGTGAGGAACGCTGTCGAAAGCCTTCTGGAAACTTAAAAATATGGAATCAATTTGACATCCCCTGTCGATAGCACTTATTACTTCATGAGTATAAAGAGCTAGTTGTGTTTCACAAGAACGATATTTTCTGAAACCGTGCTAACTATGTGTCAATAAATCGATTTCTTCGAAGTACTTCATAATGTTCGAATACAGTATATGTTACAAAACCCTACTGCAAATCGACATTAGTGATATAGGCCTGAAATTCAGCAGATTATCCCTACTTCCCTTTCTGGGTATTGGTGAGACTTTAGCAATTTTCCAGTCTTTAGGTACGGATCTTTCTGTGAGCGAGTGGTTGTATATAATTGCTAAATATGGAGCTATTTTATCAGCATACTCTGAGAGGAACCTGACTGGTATACAATCTGGACTGGAGGCCTTGC
Source organism: Schistocerca piceifrons (assembly GCF_021461385.2). Classification (NCBI taxonomy): domain Eukaryota; kingdom Metazoa; phylum Arthropoda; class Insecta; order Orthoptera; family Acrididae; genus Schistocerca; species Schistocerca piceifrons. The sequence goes on from NC_060144.1 coordinate 498,306,295, forward strand.
CTTTATTAATTGATTTAAGCAGCTTCGTTACGCCGAGGATATCTACTTCTATGTTTCTCATCTTGGCAACTGTCCTTGATTGGAATCAGGAATATTTACTTCGTCTTCTTTGGTGAAGGAGTTTCGGAAAACCATGTTTAATAACTCTGCTTTATTGGCACTGCCATCAGTGACTTCACCGTTGTTATCGCGCAGTTGCGAACAATTGTGGCCCGGTGCCACAGCGCATTCTCATCCATAATAATTCCATCGTTGAATGTCTGCAAATGGCCTCCAAGTAGTCCAGTCAATGATCGGTTCAGTTTGATTCCATGTAAACACAGCCAACACTATTATGAAGTTTGCACAGGGCCTTGTTGACAACCTGGCTCCATGGCTTCAAAGGGTCTGCGCCACACTAGAACCCTACCATCAGCTCTTACTCGTCTGACCAGGCCACGGTTTTCCATTCGTCTAGGGTCCAACCGATATGGTCACGAGGCCAAGAGAGGCGCTGCAGGCGATGTCGTGCTGTTAGCGAAGGCACTCGGGCCAAATTTCGCCACACTGTCCTAACGGATACGTTCGACGTCCGCCACATTGATCTTGCGGTTATTTCAAGCAGTGTTGCTTGTCTGTTAGCACTGACAACTCTACGGAAACGCCGCTGCTCTCCGTCGTTCAGCGAAGGCCGTCGGCCTCTGCGTTGTCCGTGGTGACAGGTAATGCCAAACATTTGGTATTCTCGTCACACTCTTGACACTGTGGATCTCTGAATATTGAATTCAATAACGATTTCCGAAATGGAATGTCCCATGCATCTAGCTCCAACTGCCATTCCGTGTTCAAAGTCTGTAAGTGGCTGTCGTGCGGCCATAATCACATCAGAAACCGTTTCACATGAATCACCTAAATACAAATGACAGCCTCGCCAATGCACCACCCTTTTGTACCTCGTGTACGTGATACTACCGCCATCTGTATATGCGCATAACGCTATCCCATGACTTTTTGTCAACTCAGTGTATATTACTTTGTGTATGTTATGTGGCTGTGTAGCCATTTCAGTCTCAAGTCTATACTCAGTGTAGCATGTTCGAAAATGTTCAAATGTGTGTGAAATCTTATGCGACTTAACTGCTAAGGTCATCAGTCCCAAAGCTTACACACTACTTAACCTAAATTATCCTAAGGACAAACACACACACTCATGCCCGAGGGAGGACTCGAACCTCAGCCGGGACCAATGTAGCATGTGATCTGTATTGTAAATTTTCATCTTGGATTAAAAGTCTGCCAGTTCAGCTCTTTCAACATCTCCGTGACACTCTCCCGCGGGTCAGACAAACCTGTGAGTAATCGTGCTGCCCTTCTCTGTGTGCATCGAATCTGGTACAGGTTACACACACTCAGGCAATATTCTAGGATGTGTCACACGAATGATTTGTGAGCAATCTGCTTTGAAGACTGATTGTTCTTCTCCAGTATTCTACCAATCAACCGAAGTTTGCCACCTGCTTTACCCACCATTGAGTCTATGTGATCGTTGCATTTTATAACCCTATGAAGTGTTATACCTAGGTATTTGTATGAATTTCAAAATGGTTCAAATGGCTCTGAGCACTATGGGACTTAACATCTGAGGTCATCAGTCCCCTAGAACTTAGAGCTACTTAAACCTAAGGACATCACATGCGTACATGTCCGAGGCAGAATTCGAACCTGCGACCGTAGCGGTCGCGCGGTTCTAGACTGAAGCACCTAGAACCGCTCGACCACACCGGCCGGCCGTAGGTGTGGTATTGAGTCAAATGTTTTCGGAATTCGAGAAATGCTGTCTCTACTTAACTGCCTTGGTTGATGGGTTTCAGTATTCCATGAGAGTAAAGTGCGAGTTGGGATTCACACGATTGATGTTTTCGAAATTCGCGCTGGTTGGCATGGAAGAGGTCATTCTGTCCGAGATACCTCATTACGTGGCATCCATCTCGACCAACGGGGCTAAAATAGATTCTAGCTTTCTTGATAAAACAGATTTTACAGCAACCTAAACTCCTTGATCGAACCAAAAACTGACGAAGGAGACCGGACTGACTGTGACCAAGCTGCCGACCGATGTGATCGGGCAACCGCCACCAACGGCGTCTGGTGACCGTTGACGGTGAACGCAGCGTTACACGAGGGTTCGAACTGATGAAGCCATTTATTGTTAGTTAGTGTTGTCATCGGAACTTAGGGAACGGTGGCTCAAAAAATATGTGGTTCAAGGACAAAAAGTCGGGATGTAAAAAGGAACGTTTATTTTCACTCATTAGGTAGATATCTTCTTATAACACAATAACGACAAAAAAAATCGCAACACCAATAAGGAACTGTGCGACATAAACGAAAGTTGGTAGGCGTGTTTCTGCATCTGAATGATGACGTCTGTTCAAATTTTGCGCCAGTAGCATAAGAGTGGCGCTAGTAGCGCCACAATGAGAATGCAAATCAGATTTGTTTTAAATCCACCCTGTAACGGTCGTGAACGTTAGTTACTTTTGAGACTGGGTATTGTGAGTTGATGTTACTCAAGAATGTCGTTAAGGCGACAAAGACCAACACCTCACTGAGTTTGAACAAGGTTTTGTAATTCGACTGTGAAAAGCTGGATGCGATATTGCAGGAAGACTTGGAAGGAATGTAGCCTCTGTATATGATTGCTGGCAGTGGTGGTCTCGAGAATGAACGGCCACAAGCAGACCGGCCTCTTTTTTTTATTTTGTTCGTTATAGTTCGTTGCATTTGGTGTGGGCGGACGTCACAAGACATCCGTTAAAGTCGATCGTTGATTCCTTGACTCAGTTTTTTTATTACAGAGAGCACGCAGCGCTCTCACTGAACACGCTGAGCTACCGTGCCGACAAGGGCTCCAGTGATGTTGATTAGGAGGAGGCCGGTCCAGGGCCTGCAATCAACCTGTCTGTGTGCTGGACACGCTGGATCTACACCTGGAGTTATGGTCTGGGATGCGGTATGACAGGAGCACTCTCGCGGTTATCCCACGCAACCTGGCTGCAAAATTGTAGTATATCAAATCTGGTGATTCAACATGTTGCGCTACCTCATGAACAGCATTCCTGGGGGTGTTTTCCAACAGGATAACGCTCGTCCACATATCGCTGCTGTTATCCAACATGCTCTACAGGGTGTCGACACGTTTCCTTGCCCTGCTCGATCACTAGATGTATATCCAATTGATCACATATGGAACAGCATCGGATGACAACGTCAGCGTCATCCCCAAACAGCATTAACCATTGCTGTTCTGACAAACTAACAAAGCGCAATAGGCATGGAGCTCCATCCCGCAAACTGACAGCCGGCACCTGTACAACAGAATGCACGCACGTTTGCATGCTTGTATTCAACATTCTGGCTGTATTAATCACCACCATCTCACATTTTCAATGGCTTACCTAGCGCCTGATGAACCTGTGATCTTGCAATGTCTATCACTTAAATATGTTACGTAGACAAATGTATTTCTGAAGTTTCATTACGTTACATCAATTATTTTGCGGTGCTGCCATTTCTTTGCTTCAGTGAATATTACGAACTAAGTTGGTTCACTGGTGCAACTGCACTAAAAAGTACTTTCCTCTTCATAAAAAGTACGAAATGCTAACAAAAAATTTCCAGCGTGCTTGAACATGAGTCAAAAATTATTTAAACGTTAATCATCATCTATAACGTGCATATTCAGTAGCTAGCCTAAGCTCTTACGGGAGTTACTCTCGCCGTCCAACCTCAGTTGTTTTCAATATGTCGTTACAGTGTCTGTGTTCTGAAGAACGATGCAATTAAACTCCAGACATGCATGCATGTCTGAAGGAACATGGCATTGTTCTTCTGAATAACGGAAGCACTGCAATATCGTATTTTTCAGTCGATACCAGATAGCGACTTTCAGTTAATCTTCGTTGATCCATTTTGGAGCGTGGGACAACGACTGGCACGTATTTCTTGATGCAATAATTTACCAACAGCCGTATGTATTGTAGAAATTTATTTTGTGAACTTCTTATGTGCTACCAGTGTCGGCATTACATTGATGCCATCTTCAGGCCCCTGTACAATGAGTAGAACAAATGTACTACCATAAAAAATGTAGAACATAATTTAACACTTGACAGGTATCATGTTAATTATGTAAGTGGCTCAAAGAGACATATTGTATATCATTAAAACTACACATAACATTAGGGAAAATATGCTTCTGCCTATGTCATGCTGTTGTTAATAGTTTTCACTGTTTTACTCGAATATAGCATGATAGATGAACATATGTATACGCTATTATTCAAAAATCCGTACCACGCAGTTGTAATAGGCCATGCAACACATCAAATGTACTGCAATCATATGTCCAGTGGAAGTTGTCCACTGCCATAACTTGCAAATGTGTCCAACATCCTTTTCTAACCCGTCTGCATTACTGTACTGTTCACCTGTTGTTGCACTCGAGTTGCCACTTAACCAATTTTATACTTGATGTAACACTGCATTTCCTTGACACTTAGCTGATGGGTATAAATTCGTTATTGTTTGATTTTAGCTACTCAAATATTTTGACCAGTTTTTAGGTACCGTGACATTTTGACCCATCCAGACCGTTTTCGACTCATTAAGGTCATTAGACAGAATATGACGAAACTGGATGATGTACTTAAGATCCTGATAGTCATCTCATACGTTACTACACCCGGTCTTAATGCAACCATGAGAATGATTTTACATGGTTATACGTGGTACCCTTAGTCTTAGGGATGGTATACATTTCATTTTGTGGTTTATGTTCGGACTTATAGGCGGCCTCCTATATTTTTCTTTTTCTTCTTCTTCCTTTCCCTTTTATTCGTTCGATTCCACTTGATATAATCCTACATAATTGTATAGGACTTATATGTAGGGAGATAGACATTTTTTGATATACAGAGATTGAGAATCTTCTTTGTAACTATGACTATATGAGGCAGCTATTGTCGTCGCGTTAATCCACTCAGCACAGTGCGGGGTGGTCTTACATAGGAGTTCTAATGAAGTGCCTACGGTGGCAAGGTGTTTGATGATTTTTATAGTACGATTGCATTGGTTTAATTCGTGGATGCAACTGGATTTTAAGACAAACTCTTTTATGCTTTTTATCGTTAATATTGCGGCAGCTATTTGTCGTACCACACACAATACGACTTAGGCTACACATATGTAACTTATGTATTCTGACATGGTTATGTCACATTTTCGGGTATTTTAATTTATTTTATTATTTATTTATACTAGTTAATTATTTAAAAAAATATTCTTCCACTGGACATATGATTGTATGCAGTGCATTTGTTGTGTTGCATGGCCTTTTACAACTGTGTGGTACGGATTTATGAATAATAGCGTATACATATGCTCATCTATCATGCTATATTCGAGTAAAACAGTGAAAACTATTAACAACAGCATGACATAGGCAGAAGCATATTTGCCCTAATGTTACATATTGTTTTAATGATATACAATATGTCTTTTTGAGCCACTTACTAGTTAACATGATACCTGTCAATTGTTAAGGTTTTTTCTATATTTTTTATAATAATACATTTGTTCTACTCATTGTACAGGGGCCTGAAGATGGCATCAATGTAATGCCGAAACTGGTAGCACATAAAAAGTTCACAAAATAAATTTCTACAATACATACGGCTGTTGGTAAATTATTCCACCAAGAAAGATTTTCAGTTAAAGTCTCTTCCCTGCACGGATATTACATAATGTGTGTATGAGTAAAGCACGTGACGAACGAACGACGACATATGGAAGTTTGTGTTTGGCCGTGAGTAGTACATAGACAGCCAAAGCGGATAAGGCGATCGCACGCGTAAAGCCGGAAATCTGGGTTCCAATTGCGGACCGGCACAAATTTTCAGTGCCGGCATTCCCTGTAAGTAATCGCAGCTACGAACACAATTCGTGTATCAGCCGTTTCTGGTCACTTGCAGTGAACACATGCACAACAGAAATTGAACTATCGGTAAGAAATGCTACACGATTACGAGTGGCAAGATAACTGATTTTTGGCGTATATTAGTAGCGAAGCAGTCAGGTGTTCTGGCGGTGCTATAGTTGGGAAGGTTCAGGAAATTATGGAGTCGCCGGCCTCTGGTAGCTAAACGTCCTTGGAAAACAGCGGCGTGGCGGTAATAATACAACAGTGGAAGCTACAGGGCTGAGTATTTGAGAAACACACAGGTATGGCATGTCCTAAGCCCTAAGGCGTACCCGTAGTTAACTGGATTCTTGCGATCTCTGGTGTAAGGTATTTAAACTTTCTTGGCTAATGCCAGCGACACGTTCAGGAAGTCAGTTCGGAAATTTTATGTGCTCGACCACTTCTGAAGTGAATACGCATTATATTCAGAATTGTTAGCAGTGCCCAAAAGTCGGGGCACTTGATGTCCCTCGTAAAGCCGCGCGGGGTGGCCGTGCGGTCCGAAGCGCCTTGTCACGGTTCGCGCGGCTCCCCCCGTAGGGGGTTCGAGTCCTCCTCGGGCATGGGCGTGTGTATTATCCTTAGCGTATGTTAGTTTAAGTTAGATTAAGTAGTGTGTAAGCACAAGGACCGATGACCTCAGTAGTTTGGTCCCATAGAACTTCCCACAAATCTTCAATTGTCCCAGGTTAGGCTTCGTGCGGAAGTGTCAAGACATCTCTAAAAACAGGGACATCACGCAGAAATCGGGACATTTGGCAACACTACTGTTCAGTGGCGGCTCGCGAATATACAGGCTGGGTGTTCACAAATTTTTAGATTCAGAAAAATATGAGAGCGTGAAATTAATAGCATCTGCTGTATAACAGTTACGCTTATCTACAAGGTTATACAACTTTCAGCCACAGTCAATAATAATAACAACAGTAATAATAATAATAATAATAGTAATAATATGCATAACTTATCTGACAAAAAACAATTTTATTTTTACTTTTGTTGTTTTGTTCATAGTTAAGTACAGTTTAGGGCAATAATGAAATAATGCGTAAGCTTTCCAAACTCTCCATTTCGCATTTTTGTGTAAGTGGGAATTTTCCAGCTTTTCCATTTTTTTCGGACAAATGACAGGATTTCTAACAAATGTATTTCACGAATTTACTTCCGGGATGAAAATCAGATGTTCTTTCGCTGCACCGACACAATAGCTTGTGCTAACTGTACACTTTCTTATTAAAAGTTCGCCTGTAGTCAAGCTTATCTGATTTCGTCACTCTCTCAGTCAGAGGATATGTTCTCTGAGATTTTTCACTCTGCAGTGGAGTGTGCGCTGATATGAAACTTCCTGGCAGATTGAAGTTGTGTGCCAGACCGGAACTCGAACTCTGGACCTTTGCCCTTCGCGGGCATGTGCTCTACTGACTGAGATACCCAAGCATGACCCACGACCCGTCCTCACAGCTTTACTTTTCTGTTAGCATTTAAAATAGATTCAACATAGTTCACGTTTACACTGCATTCGAAAGTCGATTCTTCCACAGTCAACAACCAAACTCCAAACAGAAGCTGCCATTTGTGGAAATGATTAAACTAAAATAGTAATGTCTACCAACATGGTCACCTGTCTGGAACACAAACGAGGCGCTGAGATCCATAAGGGCCTAAAGCACACTGCCGTCGATCCCACTTTTAAGTGAATATCAGAGAAACCAGTGATCCAGTTTTTCATGAATTTTCATATATACAGTGTGGACCTAGAGCACTGATAAACCGGACTCACCATAAGGCCAACAGATTTCAGAATCATGAATAAATGCTACAGTCTCAAAATCTACGGTGATGTGCTTTAGGCCCTTATGGTTCTCATTGTCAGCCCCTCAAATGGATTACTGCATGATAAACTTAATAACATAATATACCATAACTCATTCAGAAACCTACAAAATAGGTATACTGTCAGTACAAGAATAACATATACTGAGGTCCGATCTAATTTTACTACAGTCTATAGTGAGTGAATTAGCATATCTGAGGAGTGTGTCATCATCTAGCAGGATTTATGCCGAGCAAATGTGGGTAAAAGTCTGCCGCAGTGTGCTACCACTGGTGGTACTGCCATAAACTTCATGTTGAGTGGCAAGGACTAGCTGTGCACACCGTGAACCGTGCACGCTGTTTATCAAATCCTTATATATTTGGCCCATAACGCAGTTACGTCACGCGAGTTGCGCTTGCGCAAAAACTCCTTAGAACGTGCACAACTGAAGGTGTGCGCACGACCCTGATGTCAAGTGTCATGGAGTCTTGGAGGAGTAGTAGATCAGTAGATTTAAGTGTCATATATTTCAGATTGCAGCATCTATGTTACGCTAACAGCATTCAAAGAAAAATAACCAATAAACCCGCAGGGTGTCGAAAGTTAGGGTGTTCTTGTGCTCTTACACTGCAACCACCACTGCTACTGGTAGCCCTCCCCTCTGTAATAAAACTTCACAGAATACTACATGAAGCTGCCTAAAACTGGATTATATGGATAATTAAACCTTGGACTATTTCACGAGATCGCCCAGTATTTCAGAAAACTTTCTTTTCATCCACAGACGAATTATTTCAAAGTCAGATGCTCAGGAGCGTTACAAAACTAAGACAGCTTGCCAACAAGTGACACTTGACTGCTACTGCCCGCCACACTTAACACAAGACCAATAAACACGGTGTTGGGGCCAAAGATGCACTTTCACTTATTCTCACAACTCCCCAACGCTATTACCCGCTAGCTTCTAAATACACATCCATATTTTGACTATCTGTCATAATAGCAACCTTACAAAATACACCAAGAGAGAAAAGCCTATATTTCTATCTTATGACATGAAAAAACCTTCTGCCAATTTTGCTTCATTAGACATCACCTCAAATTAAACTTATTGACAAAAACCATGGTCTTACACTAGTGCGCAAAAATTAAGGATGAAAGTAATTTTCGCATGATGTGTTACTGCTAAGTGACATAGCTACATGAAACTTGGACCATATGTACACTCATGCTCATAAATTACGGATTATTGCAGACTACACAAAACTGGCGTTAATAGCTTAGGCACATAGGGAACACACACGACACAGATCTGTAAGTCCACAGCATTGGTGATAAGTTGAGAAAACCATCCCGAACCACATGTGCTACAAAACGCCACCATTCCTTGTGCATGTACCCCGACATCTGTATGGGATATGATCACCATGCACACATACGCAGGCTGCACAATCCGTTGGCATACTCTGGATCAGGTGGTCGAGCAGCTGCTGGGGTATAGCCTCCCATTCTTGCACCAGTGCCTGTCGGAGCTCCTGAAATGTCATAGGGGATTGAAGACATGCAGTGATACGTCGACCGAGAGCATCCCAGACGTGCTCGATGGAGGTTAGGTCTCCATTTGCCCGATATCTTCTGTTTCAAGGTACTCCTCCACGAAGGCAGCTCGGTGGGGCCATGCATTATCACTCATCAGGAGGAAGGTGGGACCCACTGCACCTTTGAAAAGGCGGACATACTGGTGCAAAATGACGTCCTCATAAACGTGACCTGTTACAGTTCCTCTGTCAAAGACATGCAGGGGTGTACGTGCACCAATCATAATCCCACCTCACAGCATCAAACCACGACCTCCATACAGGTCCCTTTTGAGGACATTAAGGGGATGGTATCTGGTTTCTGGTTCACACCAGATGGAAATCCGCTGAGAATCGCTGTTCAGACGTTCAGACGTTCAGACTATACCTGGACTCGTCCTTGAACATAACCTGGGACCACTGTTCCAATGACCATGTACTGTGTTCTTGACACCAGGCTTTACGGGCTCTCCTTTGATCAGGGGTCAGTGGAATGCACATTGCAGATCTCCGGGTGAATAAACCATGTCTGTCTAGTCGTCTGTAGACTGTGTGTCTGGAGACAACTGTTCCAGTGGCTGTGGTAAGGTCCCGAGCAAGACTATCTGCAGTACTCCGTAGCAATCTGCGGGCACTGATGGTGAGATATCGGTCTTCTTGTGGTGTTGTACACTGTGGACGTCCCGTACGGTAATGCCTGGACACGTTTCCTGTCTGCTGGAATCGTTGCCATAATCGTTGCCCGTGCTACGACCTGCTGTGTTTGACCAGCCTCCAGTCGCCCTAGTATCTACCCCTCATAACGTCATCAATATGTGTTCTTTGAGCCATTTTCAACACACAGTCACCATTAGCACGTCTGAAAACGTCTGCACACTTACTCGCTGCACCGTACTCTGACATGCACCAACACACCTCTGCGTATGTGGACTGCTGCCAGCGCCACCGTGCGACGACTGCAGGTCAAATGCACAGCATGGTCATACCCTGAGGCGATTGAAACCCGCAAACCGCCCACCAGAGCGTTGTTTCACCATGTATCAGCATTATCCTTAATTTATGTGCATGAGTGTAGAAGGTACGAAAAATAACTGCAGCAAACGCCCAATAAGACGAACACTAGTGACATTTTTATTCAAAGACAATAATTACATTGAAGTCACCGTGATTTGTGACGATCCCCTGGGCACTACAAAAGATGGAACATGGTACTTAATAGGGTGTGTGATCACTACGGACGGCATTGCATGCTCTGCAACGCTCTCCCATGCTGGCCACAGGGTTAGTAGGGAGTTCTCGTGGTAGAGCGTTCCATTTCTCCATTAGTGTGGCTGACAACTGCTCGATGGTCGTTGGTGCTCGTGGAAGCGCTGGAGTACGCCTCCCCAACACATCCCACGTGTGCTCGATGGGATTTAAGTCTGGAGAATGGGCAGGCCATACCGTACCATTCGTCGAATTTCTTCCCATTTCAAGAGCTCTTCTAACTGCACATATCGACGAGATCGCGCATTGTCATCCATAAAAATGAAGTCAGGGCCAAATGCTCCTCTGAAAAGACACACATAGGGAAGAAGTACAGTGCCACAATAACGTCAACCAATGAGTGTACCATGGTCAAAGATTTGGATGTCAGTGCAGCCTTGCAACATTATACATCCCCACACCATAATACCTGGACCACCAAAACGATCATGTTCGACAATGCTGGCGGTGGGAACATTGTTGAACATGATTGTTTTAGTGCTCCAGGTGTTATGCAGTGGGGGGGGGGGGGCATAACGTTGCGTAGGCGTACTGAGCTCCATATGTCTGAACACGATACACTCACCGTTTGATGTTATTGTGACACTGTCCACTTTACCCATCTGTGACTTTTCAGAGGGGCATTTCTCCCTGACTTCATATTTATGGGAGGGCAATACGCGATCGCATTGAACTGTGCAGGTGGAGGGTGGAGGGGCTCTCAGAACGTGAGGATATATGGCTAATGGAGTGACCCCCCCCCCTCCCCGACTTAGATCCCATCGAGCACTTGTGAGATGCATTGGTGAGACGTTCTGCAGCACATTCACATGAAGCAATGACCATCCAGCAGTTGCTGTTGGAGGAATGGAGCGGCCTGCCGTATGATCTGCTTACCAACTTCGTCGCCAGCATAGGAGCACATTCCAGAGCACGTATTTTGCCTCCTCTGGTGATTACGCATCCAATTGAGAATCGTGTCCCACCTTTTGTAACACCCAGGGGATCACCATGAATTGCGGTGACTTCAATGTAACTATTGTGCTTAAGCTGTGGCGGCTCGTGAGTGTAAATTTTGTATGTTCATTAATTTTAGATAATGTTGAAAGTGTGAAATAGCAACTACTGTACAAATGTTATGGTTATGAACAAATTTATACAATTGCAGCCACTGCTAAAAATAATAATAATAATAATAAAAATATTATTATAATGATGACCAATGTTGTTGTTGTGGTCTTCAGTCCTGAGACTGGTTTGATGCAGCTCTCCATGCTACTCTATCCTGTGCAAGGTTCTTCATCTCCCAGTACCTACTGCAACCTACACATCCTTCTAAATCTGCTTCGTGTATTCATCTCTTGGCCTCCCTCTACGATTTTTACCCTCCACGTTGCCCTCCAATACTAAATTGGTGATCCCTTGATGCCTCAGAACATGTCCTACCAACCGATCCCTTCTTCTGGTCAAGTTGTGCCACAAACTTCTCTTCTCCCCAATCCTATTCAATACTTCCTCATTAGTTATGTGATCTACCCATCTAATCTTCAGCATTCTTCTGTAGCACCACATTTCGAAAGCTTCTATTCTCTTCTTGTCCAAGCCGGCCGCGGTGGTCTAGCGGTTCTGGCGCTGCAGTCCGGACCCGCAGGACTGCTATGGTCGCAGGTTCGAATCCTGCCTCGGGCATGGGTATGTGTGATGTCCTTAGGTTAGTTAGGTTTAAGTAGTTCTAAGTTCTAGGGGACTTATGACCTAAGATGTTGAGTCCCATAGTGCTCAGAGCCATTTTTTTCTTCTTGTCCAAACTATTTATCGACCATGTTTCACTTCCATACATGGCTATACTCCATACAAATACTTTCAGGAAAGACTTCCTGACACTTAAATCTATACTCGATGTTAACAAATTTCTCTTCTTCAGAAACGCTTTCCTTGCCATTGCCAGTCTACATTTTATATCCTCTCTACTTCGACCATCATCAGTTATTTTGCTCCCCAAATAGCAAAACTCCTTTACTACTTTAAGTGTCTCATTTCCTAATCTAATTCCCTCAGCATCACCCGACTTCATTCTACCACATTCAATTATCCTCGTTTTGCTTTTGTTGATGTTCATCTTATACACTCCTCTCAAGACACTGTCCATTCCATTCAACTGCTCTTCCAAGTCCTTTGCTGCCTCTGACAGAATTACAATGTCATCGGCGAACCTCAAAGCTTTTATTTCTTCTCCATGGATTTTAATACCTACTCCGAATTATTCTTTTGTTTACTTTACTGCTTGCTCAATATACAGATTGAATAACATCGGGGAGAGGCTACAACCCTGTCTTACTCCCATCCCAACCACTGCTTCCCTTTCATGCCCCTCGACTCTTATAACTGCTATCTGGTTTCTGTACAAATTGTAAATAGCCTTTCGCTCCCTGTATTTTACCGCTGCCACCTTTAGAATTTGAAAGAGAGTATTCCAGTCAACATTGTCAAAAGCTTTCTCTAAGTCTACAAATGCTAGAAACGTAGGTTTACCTTTCCTTAATCTTTCTTCTCAGATAAGTCGTAAGGTCAGTATTGCCTCACGTGTTCCAGTATTTCTACGAAATCCAAACTGATCTTCCCCGAGGTCGGCTTCTACTAGTTTTTCCATTCGTCTGTAAAGAATTCGTGTTAGTATTTTGCAGCTGTGGTTTATTAAACTGATTGTTCAGTAATTTTCACATCTGTCAAGACCTGCTTTCTTTGGGATTGGAATTATTATATTCTTCTTGAAGTCTGAGGGTATTTCGCGTGTTTCATACATCTTCCTCACCAGATGGTAGAGTTTTGTCAGGACTGGCTCTCCCAAGGCCGTCAGTAGTTCTAATGAAATGTTGTCTACTCCGGGTGCCTTGTTTCAACTCAGGTCTCTCAGTGCTCTGTCAAACTCTTCACGCAGTATCGTATCTCCCATTTCATCTTCATCTACATCCTCTTCCATTTCCATAATATTGTCCTCAAGTACATCGCCCTTGTATAGATCCTCTATATACTCCTTCCACCTTTCTGCTTTCCCTTCTCTGCTTAGAACTGGGTTTCGATCTGAGATCTTGATGTTCATACAAGTGGTTCTCTTGTCTCCAAAGGTCTCTTTAATTTTCCTGTAGGCAGTATCTATCTTACCCCTAGTGAGATAAGCCTCTACATCCTTACATTTGTCCTCTAGCCATCCCTGCTTAGCCATTTTGCACTTCCTGTCGATCTCATTTTTGAGATGTTTGTATTCCTTTTTGCCTGCTTCATTTATTGCATTTTTATATTTTCTCCTTTCATCAATTAAATTCAGTATTTCTTCTGTTACTCAAGGATTTCTACTAGCCCTCGTCTTTTTACCTACTTGATCCTCTGCTGCCGTCACTACTTCATCCCTCAAAGCTACCCATTCTTCTTCTACTGTATTTCTTTCCCCCATTGCTGTCAATTGTTCCCTTATGCTCTCCCTGAAACTCTGTACAACCTCTGGTTCTTTCAGTTTATTCAGGTCCCATCTCCTTAAATTCCCACCTTTTTGCAGTTTCTTCAATTTTAATCTACAGGTCATAACCAATAGATTGTGGTCAGAGTCCACATCTGCCCCTGGAAATGTCTTACAATTTAAAACCTGGTTCCTAAATCTCTGTCTTACCATTATATAATCTATCCGATACCTTTTAGTATCTCCAGGATTCTTCCATGTATACAACCTTCTTTCATGATTCTTAAACCAAGTGTTAGCTATGATTAAGTTGTGCTCTGTGCAAAATTCTACCAGGCGGCTTCCTCTTTCATTTCTTAGCCCCAATCCATATCCACCTACTACGTTTCCTTCTCTCCCTTTTCCTACACTCGAATTCCAGTCACCCATGACTATTAAATTTTCGTCTCCCTTCACTATCTGAATAATTTCTTTTATTTCATCATACATTTCTTCAATTTCTTCGTCATCTGCAGAGCTAGTTGGCATATAAACTTGTACTACTGTAGTAGGTGTGGGCTTCGTATCCATCTTGGCCACAATAATGCGTTCACTATACTGTTTGTAGTAGCTTACCCGCATTCCTATTTTCCTATTCATTATTAAACCTACTCCTGCATTACCCCTATTTGATTTTGTGTTTATAACCCTGTAGTCACTTGACCAGAAGTCTTGTTCCTCCTGCCACCGAACTTCACTAATTCCCACTATATCTAACTTTAACCTATCCATTTCCCTTTTTAAATTTTCTAACCTACCTGCCCGATTAAGGGATCTGACATTCCACGCTCCGATCGTAGAACGCCAGTTTTCTTTCTCCTGATAACGACATCCTCTTGAGTAGTCCCCGCCCGGAGATCCGAATGGGGGACTATTTTACCTCCGGAATATTTTACCCAAGAGGACGCCATCATCATTTAATCATACAGTAAAGCTGCATGCCCTCAGGAAAAATTATGGCCGCAGTTTCCCCTTGCTTTCAGCCGTTCACAGTACCAGCACAGCAAGGCCGTTTTGGTTATTGTTACAAGGCCAGATCAGTCAATCATCCAGACTATTGCCCTTGCAACTACTGAAAAGGCTGCTGCCCCTCTTCAGGAACCATACGTTTGTCTGGCCTCTCAACAGATACCCCTCCGTTGTGGTTGTACTTACGGTACGACTATCTGTATCGCTGAGGCACGCAAGCCTCCCCACCAACGGCAAGGTCCATGGTTCATGGGGGGGAATGATGACCAATATCATTTTAATATATAGTGAATGTCTGAGGAGTGTGCTACCATCTAACGGGATTTATGCCAACTGCCAAAGGAACAAATAGAAATGTCCGCCGCAGTGTGCTACCACCTGGTGACATTGACGTAAACTTATAGTTGAATGGTAAGGCCCAACTGTGCATGCCACGAACCGCAACCATGCACATTGTTTATCATATCTGTATGTATTTGACTCATAAGGCAATTATGTCATGCCAGCTCGAAACGTACACAACTGATGTGCTCGCGACCCTGATGCCAAGTTTCATAGAGTCTAGAGGAGCAGCAGTGTAGCATAGCGCAATAAATTGAAGAGCTGTATGTTTCAGATTACCATATCTATATTATGCTTAGCAGCACTCAGAGAAAAATAACCAATAAATCCACAAGTTGTCAAAAGTTAGGATGTTCTTGTGCTCTTAAGCAGCAGCTACCACTGTCCTTAAATAAAAGTATAATTTCTATTCATCTCATTGCGTATTTCTTTCAGGTACCTTCCGTACAATAAAATAGCAGTACTTTCTAGGCATGGTCCAAATTTCATCGAGCTATGTTGCTTGGCAGTGACATATCGAGCGAAAATTACTTTCGTCTTTTTGCACACCAGCATATATAGATATAATTGCCAATCCCTGTCTTTGTCTTAGATGAGTGAGTCTTCTATATGTCAAATTTTTAAGTGTGACAACCACAAAGAACATCAAAATTACGTTGAAAATGCTAACAATTATTTTGCAGTTGAATGAACATTTATTTTAACACTGAACAAAGCGAATACAAGAGAAGCTGCCAACCATGGTGCAGCTAGACATAGACAAAGTGAACTGAAAGTAAAGTCAAAGAACATAAGTTCAAAGACATGGCGCTTCACGCCATGGTCGCCACAGAACATAC
Source organism: Schistocerca piceifrons (assembly GCF_021461385.2). NCBI lineage: Eukaryota > Metazoa > Arthropoda > Insecta > Orthoptera > Acrididae > Schistocerca > Schistocerca piceifrons. The sequence continues at coordinate 498,322,577 of NC_060144.1, forward strand.
CCCCCCACCCCCTCGCCTGCCCCAGCAGTGTGGAGCACAGGGCGAAGCTAGCTCACTTCAACACAAAATCCTCGTGCCAGTGCGGCAGATGAAGGTGGCATCTGGCGCACGATGTGAGGAATTTTGCGAAGTGAGAACATAAGCATCCTTGCAGGGCCGGAGTGGTGTGGGCGGGGTGTCGGCATCGGACGAGAACTGAGGGCGTGGCGCAGCAGCCACGCGATGCAAGGAATCCTGTGAAGCAAGAACATGAGCGTTCTGTAGATTCACCAGCGACGGTGTGGAACCGGTAGCAGGGGGAGGGATACTTGACACATGAGTGATGCAGTGTGAAGATGCAGTAGAAGCGGATGACAGTTCCAAAAGAAGTGGCTCTGGGGACAGGCTGTCGATCGTACTGCAAGGATGTGACGAATCAGCAGAGGTGCCGGCAATGCGGGCGCATAATGCCTCGTTCTGTGTGCGGAGCTTGTTGATTTGTGGTTGTACAGCTGGCAAATCGGAGAGCTGTGTAGTAATATGCTCGAGCAGAGATGCATATATAGAAAGTGTTGCCAAGGAGGCGGAGAGCGAAGTCGTGCTGAAATCATTCGAGCACGGAACGATAGAACCAGATGCGTGGCGGCCTGCAGGTCTGGCGAAGGTTCGTAATGGTGTAGGAAGTCCAACCCAATCACAGGTTCATCCAAGTTTGCAATGTGGAAAGTCCAAGGAAAGGCGGCGACCAGTGACAGGTGAAGCGACATTTTGATGGAGCCAAGGACTGCGATAGGAGAGTGATTTGCAGCGATCAGAGCAAGGTTAGCAGGAGAAAGCATGCTGGCCATGTGCTTGGCTGAGATAATGCTGACTTTGGAGCCAGTGTTGATGAAAAAGCAAGTGCCCGATGACAAATCAGTGGCATAGAGGCGTTGCGCCACTGGAGCAAGTGGTGTGGCGTCAGAAGGAAGGTGTTGTGAAGGGTCATGGTGGAATGTGGTGCCTAAGCATGCCCACCGGTCTCAGTTGGAAAAGGCGCAAGGTGTGCGGCAGTAGTGGGCGGTGTCCCCATGAGTAGCGTGGAACCAGCACTGTCCATGAAGCAGCCTTTGCTGTGTAGTTGCACTCGATGGTGGCCATGTTGAGCCAGTTAAGGTTAAGTGGCTGCCGGCATGGCTGGGAATGGGTAATTGTTCACTTTTAACCAGACACACTTTAGGTATACCTGTATATTCATGATCAGAAGCAAAGTCAATTAGGTCTGCTATGCTTGCACTGGAAGATACTTGTAGATCCATTATTCTGAAGACAATGTGGACTGGCACATGAAGTCTGTTAATGATGAAAAGAAGCACAAAATAATTTTGGAACACACGCCGATGATGTCAGGATCACCACTTTAGGTATTATGTGGTGTAGAACTGTAACAACACACTTTTGCAGTTGAATGGACATTTTAACACTGAACAAAACAAATACAAGAGAATTGTCGAATATGGTGTGCAGCGAGACATAGACAAAGTGAACTGAAAGTAAAGTCAAAGAACATCGTTTGAAAGACATGGCGCTTCACACCAGAGGCGCCACACACATATAAACTTGCGAGACGATAGTCTGTTTGCCTCAATATCTTCCAAACATTGTTGTGTCACAGCTTCAGAATAAGGTTTGTATGGGGGACCCTCAGTCTTCCTCATTGATCTCTTACGATCACTCATTGCTGTCTATGAGTTGCCTAAAAAAAATGCCATATCACTCTTCATTTGTCTTCATGCTATTAATTACGTGCCAAGAAATGTATTTTTAACAGTCAAGAACATGGGACACAATTATGGTCCACCCTGGAAAGTGCACTATAGATGTGCTCAGTGTCACACGTTTTACTTTTATTGCACATTTCTCATAGATAACGTCAGCAGATATGTACCAAACAGAAGATAATCTATTCCAAATATATTAAAAGCTAAATAAAGGCTATTCAAAGGAGATAACTCTTACCTTGCTCTCAGTACGAAGGAAAGTCGGACAACCAAGTTGAAAACAAGCCTCTTCACGTTTTCGCTATGGCTACTGTGAAGTGTGGTTGGTGCTTTACCATGCCCGACCTCGCAGTTTCTTAACCTGCCAGTCGAGGGCAGAGCACCTCAGAATTTCGAGAGCGATGGTAGCTCTCGGCCGTTACCAAACGGTACTGGGTGGAGTCTTCATAACAGTTTGGACCATAGTTGTGCTCAAGGACCGTAGTTGGAGAATTTACGGTAGTCGAAATTCGAAATGACAGTCCAAGTAAAATCGGCAGCTGTGATACAGCAACATCGCTCATTATAATCCGAGGGCAATTAACGAACTTTCCGCATAGTGCGCCATAAAATCGTTTGATGTTAGAGATTGGCAAACACGCGATTTGTGCGATTACGGTGGAAAGAGACAGATAACAAATAACTCAATGCAGATGTTTGTTTTTGCGGAGACTAAGCACCCGGAACAATACAATTCGTGAGGCAGTGCTGATATTTTTTTTTTTTTTTTGTAATAGCTATTTCTAAACTCACGCAGGTTTATTTGAGGGCGTCATGGAAGTGCTGAAAAATCTGAACGGGAAAACGCATGAAAACAGATGCCTGCCATCCCACAGAAACCTTGTTACAAAGTTTCAAGAACCAGTATTAAGTGAAGAATCTAAAGATATTCGTCAGGCCCCTATGTATCTTAAAGTTTGTGAAGACAAGATTACAGGGTGCACAGATGCATTTAAGCATTCTTCCGCGCTCCATACGCGATTAGAATATGAAGAAACCAGAAATGTGGTTCAGTGCTCTCTGCCATGCACTTTACATTGGTTTACAGAGTATGTATGTAAACGTAGAAGTAGATATCGTGTGACCCCGTCACTACACACACAACTTGCAGGTCTTTTGTATGAATGCAGTTCTTGTTGTTATGATACAGCTATCGAATATCTGTAACAGAAATAGGTACCGGTACTCTACCTGCCAGTTCGGGTGAAGTTAACTGGGCGACTGAACGTCGGACTCGTTGTACTTGAAAAGTAGGTATTGCAATGTGATTCTAAGGGTTGTTAATTTAAGTGAAATTCACTTACAGTGAATTTCAATTTGGAGGGGGGGGGGGGGATGAGGATCACAGTCAAAGAATAGTAGAGTAGAATCTTACACTTGACTTAAATTACACGGGTTTTAACAGGATAAAAAAGGGAGATGCAGACTCTAACTGCATTGGAACCACTACCATGACAATTTTATACGTTAATCGCTTTAAATAGGCTTTGGACATTTAAAAAAAAAATTAGTACTTCGTCGTCTGAGGGAAGATCTATACACAATATAAAGCGCGATGGTTGGCAACGTGGCTCATTTTAGATAGCCCATGAATGATGGTGTATCTCTCCCTAAACCAAATTAGCAAGGCTGTATGTTAGGTGAAGCATGTAAGTTCCAAAGGTATATGTTGTTTTGCTGCTTTGTTGCAAATGGTAAAAGTTGTGTGATGTAACAAGATCGGCCTATAATTGCGTGTCTGATGGGGGTTTCAGAGATGCTGTAATGAGATCGCTTTTTGTTTCCGAGTTTTAAACCGTTCTTATATGCATATCAGATATTGAGAAGATTTTTCGCTATGTCAGGGTTTTCGTACGGTGGCGTGTGGTATTGGAACGTTTGTGGCGACATGATTTTTGTGGTGAGTAGGTTTATTGGTAACATTGTAACAAATCATATCAGTAGCGTTACAGTTCGTTAACTCGTAGTTGATCTATCAGCGTCGTACTTTCCTATCCTTAAATCGTTAGAAGTCATAAGACAGCAGAAGGCTTCCACCCGTAGACATTGTTTTTGGTCGCAGCCAACATTGCCCAGCTGACTGTTGTGTGACGTAGCCATTGTTGACTGCTGTGTTACTGTGTTGTACGGTACTGTACTCAGTTTCGTAGGTCCTGTTTCCTCTCATGGTAATGAGTACGTAATTGTTGCGGTTTGGATCATTATTAAAAATTTTACACATAAAACTATTGCAGTTTTGATTGCGAGCAACATTTCGGTGAACTTTATTTTCGTGCATGACATCTGCTTTCTCGGAAGCACGAACTTCAGATTAAGGGGCCTACTGATGAACTGGGCGGGGGCAGGTAGAGATTGTTCCACCCGCACGGCTCCTCATTCGGGCACTGTGTAAAACGGAGATCGGACTTGCTTCCTCCGCACCACGTAGTCCTTTCAGGTATCGTCCAGCTCATAGCTAATTATAGTTGGTGATACGGGGAGGATACATTAAACAACTTCATATTTATGTTCTAGCACTGACATTTTTATGTAACTTGGGTGCTGTTTGTTTGTTTGTATTGTCCAGTTGGAGCCTTCGGTCGTGCTCTGTTAAAACTTAAGTTGCGGCTTACAAAAGGCAGCCTTTACGTTCCAGATTCACACTGTCACCAAAGGAAACAAGCCATTTGCCATGATGACAGGAAGAAGTCCTTACCACATTGTTAAAAGTTCCTCACTACATTTACCTGAAGTTGAGAAAGACATAAAGACTTCCCAAACTAGCATATGCACTACCAGCTGTATTCTTAGCTTTAATGACTAATGAGTTAATAATAAAAGGAGCATCTAACTCCTCAATGGAATATTTTGCGTTATTGTATATTGTGTGAAAATGCCAAACATTCTAAGTGAATCAAATCTGGACTTTAAGTAAGCATATTTTGACACTAATGTGATAAGAAGGCTCGCATCTGGATAAAAAAACCCACATGGTTATGTTACAGTTACATACAGCGTTCTGCTGTGAGAACTGAAGAAATGTCGGACAATGACCCCAGGGAATACAGAGGCAGTGTGTGACCTGCTTCTCTTGTTGGAGTTGTTACCTCTCATTAACAGTGGTTATGTAAGTCCCAGTGTGAGACACTGCTTCATGGGAGCATAATAAGAATAGATGAACATGAGCACTTCGTGCCAGTGGCAAACTCATACCCAAATTTTCATTAGTAATCATAATTTTTATACTTATAATTCAGCTCCTTTGTAGCTCATGAAAATAATGAATTCTATCAAATGTAGATGGTAAAATTATGTAAAAGGTGGATTGCTGCTCACCATACAGTGGAGATGTTGAGTCACAGACTGGCTTAAAAGAGTCTGGTCTCAGCAACCAGAGGCAGTGGTCATGCACGCAAGTGTGTGTGTGTGTGTGTGTGTGTGTGTGTGTGTGTGTGTGTGTGTGTGTGTGTGTGTGTGTGTTTGTCCAATTAAGAAAAAGGCCTTTTGGCTGGAAGCTTACATGTTTCGAGTCTTTTTGTTGTGCCTGTCTGTGAGTCAGCATCTCAGCTATATGGTGAACAGCAATCTATCCTTTTCATAATATTTTCATAATTGTGTCATTATTCCGTCCTGGATTTTCCATTGTTTGGAGTATTGATGATGCAAAGAATTCAGATGTTGTTAACATCAAAGTTGTGAAAGAAAACCTTAAAACAATATTTTTGACACAGGTTATGTTAAGAGTTACACAGTTGGGTCACCTTGCAATTTTTTTAGTTTACATATCATATAGGAACCAAAATACTCGAAAGAAATTTCATTTATTTAAAACAGATTTTTCTGAATTTAATACCTTGCACTTTAAATTTTGGAATGAAAAATGCATCAAAGATGGTGTGAATGTAGACATCAGGCTGTGCAACAGTGTATTACTGCAGTATTTTTTTCGGATTCACATGCATTGGCTCTACCAATTCACAACTAAATTATCACCATCAAACCCATCTGTGGCAGTATAAGCTCTTTGTGAATACAGGCTCTCCCGACATGCACTGTTGGTGGAAATCTCGGGTTTCCATACGGGTGGCAGTTTTAAAGTAGGATGAAGTTTCAGTGAGTGTCTTCTGGCAAAGACATTGAGTGTGACACCCATTGAAATGTCATGGTATATTAACACTGCCAGATGGCTGGAAGCCCAGTGGCTTTTTACTTGCAGTATCAACTATTCTCTGCAGTTCACTACAATTCATTTCAATTCAATCACTGCTTGTGGTCCAGAGCTGTAAGCCATTTCCAGCACAGTATAACAGCAATGCACTGAAAAAGCTGCATATTTCCATCATTGCATATTATTAGGTTTTATATCTATATCATTATCAAACTTGTGATATTGTGCTAGCTCATAATTCAAAGTTTAGTCCATTACAGTTATATGTTTGATGTTAGACCTATGTGGCATCTTTTCAGGTGTATTTTCCTGGAAAAGCTTGGACATACATTTATCTTATGTATATTGGCAACTTATGGTCATAAAACAAGCATGACGATTGATGGTTCTTGATTCCCTGTCTCAGTACTCACAGTCACATTAGTTTTTTTGACTCAAGACGAATATCCTATACAATTGACATAACAGTAATGGCTGCTGCTGTGACATCACATTTTGTTGTGTATATTCAGTTCTTTAGTTGAGGAAGCCTACAAATGTGAAGGCAATATAACTTGGTTGTTGTGACAGACTGATCTGTAGCGTTGCCTGAGGTCTTGGTTAGGTTGAAAGGTAACAGTTTGGTTTTGAGTTGGTAATTGAAAAAATATGAAACTAAAAAGTATGGTTGGGGTGACTGACTGATCTGTAGCGTAGAACGTTTGAAAAAATCGCCACTGATATTACGTTATTGGAGTCTTCAAGTTGTTTACAGCATTTGTCATGTTTTCTATGTTACTAGTCAAAGGTGAGAACTCATATGAGATACAGATATTCTTCTTTATCCATCTCTTCCCTTTATAGAAATGATGGTAAAGCACTATGTTATAGAACTGTAGCTGTACACATTGGAATAGGGATGTAGAAGTTCCAAAACAAATTTGTATGGCATGTCGAGTGTACATATTGTCTGCACAGAATTCTGTATTGCATGTGCAATATATTGTTTCTTGCACATATTTCGCAACAGGATCATATTAATATAACTGAACTGTAAAATTAATGCATTATGTAATTTTGAAGTAGAAATGGTGTGTGTATCATGTCCAATCATAACATATTCAGCATGCACTTTATTTATGAAATTTTTTTTCTAGAGACCCTTTCCTCTTGTTTATCACGGGGTGAAACCCTTGAGTCTGAAAGCTATAGCTGAAATGGTCTAAGAAGATCCCTGACAGCTCACAGCGCTCTTGCCAGCATTCAGCTGCGAAGTGATAATAACTGCAAGCAAAAACAGGTAGCGTTCTACACAACTGTGGCAAAATCGCGGCATGTGATTCGTTGAGGTAGGTCTGTGAAGCTGCTGCACCCAGCTCACTACAGCTGTCAGGGATCATCTTATGCCAACTTGTCTATAATGTATTGTCATCTTTTGCTTATTCTGTAGCTGTTACTGTTTATTACATTATTCAACCTGTATTTTGTTCAGAGGTAAATCGAGTAAGGTATGAATTTTGGACTAGATTTAGAGGAAATATTTGCTGTTTATTTAGCTAATAGTGATGACCATTGTGTGTTTGTAACAGCCTATGCAGCATGCAGTGGCCAGAAATGATGTTAAGACCATTCTCTTGTCAAATAAGGGAAGTGGTGCTGGACAACCTAAAAGAAGCTAGAAACATCAAGAATTTCTGGTTTCACAAGATTTGCTCCGGTGAGTCTGAAAATAAATAAAGATCTGTCTATGTCTCTACATCATGAATTGAATGATGGTCATTATATTTAAGTGAACCGGTGATGAAACATTTGATCAAAACACTGTTTCTTAAACTATCACTGCCATCAGACCTAAGTTTCTGTCACAACTGAAAGTGACAGTATTATGAAAAAGATAGATAGCTACTCACCACATAGAGATATTTAGTTGCAGACAGGCACAACAAAAAGACTGTTAAAATGTGAGATTTTGACCAAAAGGTCTTCTTCTAAAGTAGACAACACATATATTCATGCAAGCACAGCTCACACACACGTGACCACTGTATGTCAGTGGTCAATGCGTGTGTGAGTTGTGAATGTGTGTGTGTTTTGTTTACATTAGGGGATGGCCATTTGTTTGACTGAACGCTCAGATATTTAGCAGTTTTTTTGTCATTTCTGTCTGCTACTCAAACATCCCCTCTTTATGGTGAGTAGCAGTCTATCCTTTTCATAATGTTGTCATTACTTTCAGTTGAGGCAGTCACTTATCCTCCTTAATGTATGCAACTTATCACAATGGTTGCAATTGAAATTTATATATTTTCTGTGCGAATACTGATCAGCTAACATAACAATTTGCTTGTCTGTATTACATTTTTGTCGAAGCTGTGGAGGCAATTACTTTTTGAGTAGGAATGGCTGATAGTATTAATAATGTTAGGATAAATGTAGTCACTTCATAATTTCCCTTTTTATTTATTAAAAGTAGACTTTCTGGCAACGTATAAACTGTAAAAGATAACAAAACAGCTTCACTTGTCTGAAATCTGGTAGTTGTGGCCTTCCCTTGCACCCACTTTTGATACTAAAGGTTACACAGCTGTTACATGCTTTAATGCAGCAAGGTATTCTATATTCTGCATTTTTCTTGTATCGTATCTTGTCCCATAAATTTCCTTGCATAATATTTTGTGTGTGTGTGTGTGTGGGGGGGGGGATCTTTCCCTTTCTTTTTGCTGTTTCTTAGTGATTTATAATTATTTCGCCCCAGTCATTAAGAACAGGTTCAAATAAATACTATGCTTGTTAAATGAATGTTAATTGCATGTGATTCATACTATAACTAAAGAAATAAAGAAAACTTGGTTTGTTTTAAGTGCAGTTGTAGATAAACAGTCCCTATAGTTCGATAGGTGCTATGTCTAGAATTACTCATGCTATAGGTGTTGCATTGCTTGTGCATTAATTTCAACTTGAACATTGTGATCCATTTCAATTGATGTCCTTTGGGTCCACTGAAATATTAAGCTAAAGCCACTCTCTTTTTTATTTAGCATAAGGTTCCAGTTGTGTAACATGGTGTTGTGGATGACAATGGTGAGTATTTACTAGAGCATAGTGATATGTTTGTGGATGAAATGCAGGAAGACAGTGAAGACTGCTATTGATACATAGGCTTCTCTCAAAAACATACTAAATAGGCTATTATGATGGTCCAGTTCAACAGGTTGATCATCCTCATGCTAACACATAGCCTACTCCTTCTGAGTAGCACCAAGGAGTCTGCCAAGCTTAATGTCTGTCATAAGGACCACCTTTGAACTCCATCATTTGTCGTCCTTTTCCCACAGCAATACTGGCAGTGAAAATGTTTCAGTGCCAGGATTCAACCTGAGAAGGAAAGGAGGGAGACACTACTGTAGAAGCAGAAGGATGGAGGATTGGGAATAGGGGATAGACAGCAGGAGAGATAGTTGTAGAGACTAGAGGAGACTGAGCCAATGGGGTGTGTGGAATGAGATATATGGTGCAATGAAAGGTGTGGATAACAGATAGGATTAAAGTATGTTGTGTTAATAAGAGAGAGAGTCCTGCATAATTCAGAGAACAAGCAATAGTCAAGATTTGAAACTTGATTACCAGCAACATTGTTGAATCCTCCATTCAGACATTAAAAAAAAGCAAAACCCATTTACTATGCTCAAGAATAAAACACTCCAAGAATAAAGCAAAAAGTCTTTGGAACATGCTTAAAAAAGGAACAAACAAAACTAGTCATCGAAATGAAAATGAGCCCCCACAAATAGTTCTGGGTTCTGGAAGAAATGGCGATGCTTTCAAGTTTTGGCCACTAGATTCAGTGATTATGTGCTTACTGTCATTGCAAACACTTCATAGAGTAATAAACAACTAAGTACAGATGTGTTTAGATTTATTTGTGCTGACACTGCTTGCATTACAAACAAACATTAGTTTCAAAAAATACAACCCCAAAGTAGAATTCATCAGCTCACTGCATAGAGTAATAAACAACCAAATACAGATGTGTTTAGATTTAATCGTGCAAACACTGCATACAATATGTACATTACTCTCAAAAAATGCATCCTCTAAATGAATAGAATTGATCAGCTCATTAAAAAGTAGTGATTTTTCTCTCTAAAATGGTGTTTCTAATAGAGCACTAAGATCTTGTGCTGACTTGATAGGATTACCCTGAAGGTCTCTTTGTAATTAATCAATGACTTGGGAGATATTTGCTGCTAGACTTAATGAAAATATGCTGTAGTAATACTCATCTTAAGCCGGCCGGTGTGGCCAAGCGGTTCTAGGGTCTTCAGTCTGGAACCGCGCGACAGCTACGGTTGCAGGTTTGAATCCTGCCTTGGGCATGGATGTGTGTGATGTCCTTAGGTTAGTTAGGTTTAAGTAGTTCTAAGTTCTAGGGGACTGATGACCTCAGATGTTAAGTCCCATAGTGCTCAGAGCCATTTGAACCAATACCCATCTTCAAACATGGAGATACGCAAACCACCACTAGTGACAGACCTATATCACTCCTTCCAGTCTTCTTAGCAGTATTTGAGGAAGTAGCCTATGATAGAATAATGACTCAGTTATGGACCAGAAATTGTTAACTGCCTTGAATTTGTTTTTCATAAAGAATTCTCCACACACAGCAAATACAACCCTAAACAAACAAAGTGCAAGCAGAGCTAAACAAGAAAAATGATTATCCTGTCAGTATATTATGGGAACTTACCAAAGCCTCTGATATCATGAATCAAAAAATTATACTTAGTGAGAATCAAACAATGGAAAGTATAGGTTGGAATTTCAACACTGTTATGAAAAGGATAGGTTACAACTCATTGTAAAGATGACATGTTGAGTTTCAGACAGTCACAACAAAAAGACTGTTGCACATTGAGCTTTCAGCCAAAGCCTTCTTCAGAAAGGAAAAAACACATGCAGTCACTTCCGCAAGCACACCTCACGTGCACATGACTGCAATCTTCTGGCTGCTCCGGTCAAAATGCAACTGGAAGCAGCAATCAAAGTGGGGCCGGGAAGAGGGTGGGATAGCAAGGTGTGAGGAGGGGGTGGGGGGGAGTAATCATCACCGCTGTACAGAGTGTGCCGGGACTAAGTGGTGGCAGAACAAGACTGCCAGGTGCAGAACTGGGAGGGTGGGGGTGGGGAATGAGGAGCAGAGAAGGGGAAAACAGAAGATGTACTGACTTAGAGCAGCATACAGTGAAGGCGAGCAGACTGCATTGGGAGGAGGTTGTAGGACAGAGGGGGTGGAAACTTGGGTGGAAGGTGTGGGGCTGGTGGCTTACTGTAGGTTGAGCCGGGATGATTTCGTGAGTGGAAATATGATGTAAGGATAGCACCTCATCTCTGCAGTTCAGAGAAGCTCATGGTGGGAGGGATCCAGATGGCCCAGGTTATGAAGCAGTCTTTGAAATGAAGCACGTTATGTTGTGCTACAGGGTGATCCACTTTGATCTTGGCCACCGTTTGGCAGTGGCCATTCATCCTTGTGGACAGCTGTTTGCTAGATACACCAATATAAAAAGCTGTGCAGTGACTTCAGCACAGCTGGTCTGTGACATGGCTTCATTCACAAGTGACCCGGCCTCTGCTGGGATAGGATAAGCCTGTGACAGGACTGGAATAGTAAGTGTTGGGTGGGTGGATTTGTCAGGTTTTCCACCAGGGTCTTTCTCAGAGATATGACCCCTGTGGCAAGTGGTTGGGATTGGGAATGACATAGGGATGGACTAGGAAGTTGTGGCGGTTTGGCGGGTTACAGAAAACCACTTTAAGGGCTGTGTGAAGGATCTTGGGTAGGATGACCCTCATTTCAGGGCTGGTCATAGATCTATTGGATGAAAGATAATCTATCATCATGCCCTGAAATGAGGGACATCTTACCTAAACTCCTTCCCAACCCTCTTAAAGTGGTGTTCTGTCACCACCCGTCCTCCACAACATCCTAGTTCATCCCTAGATCTCCCAGTCCCAACCCATTGCCACAGGAATCATTGCCCTGTGGGATACCCAGGTGCAAGACCTGCCCAATCCACCCACATAGCACTTGCTATTACAATCCTGTCACAGGCTTATTGTACCCTGTCAGAGGTTGGACCACCTGTGCTAAGAGCTGCTTAAATCATTTCACAGCTTTTTATATTGGTATGACTACCAACCAACTGTCCACAAGGATGAATGGCCACTGCCAAACTGTGGCCAACAACAAGGTGGATCACCATGTGGCACAACGTACAGTTGAACTTTGTATACCTCTATCGGTTTTCCCTTCTATTCCAGTCTCGTATTGTTCGTGGAAAGAAAGATTGTCGGTATACCTCTGTGTGGGCTCTAATCTCTCTGATTTTATCCTCACAGTCTCTTCGTGAGATATACGTAGCAGGGAGCAATATACTGCTTGACTCCTCGGTGAAGGTATGTTCTCGAAACTTCAACAAAAGCCCGTACCGAGATACTAAGCGTCTCTCCTGCAAAGTCTTCCACTGGAGTTTATTTATCATCTCCGTAATGCTTTCGCAATTACTAAATGATCCTGTAACGAAGTGCGCTGCTCTCCATTGGATCTTCTCTATCTCTTCTATCAACCCTATCTGGTACGGATCCCACACTGCTGAGCAATATTCAAGCAGTGGGCGAATAAGTGTACTGTAACCTACTTCCTTTGTTTTCTAATTGCATTTCCTTAGGATTCTTCCATTGAATCTCAGTCTAGCATCTGCTTTACCGACGATCAACTTTATATGATCATTCCATTTTAAATCACTCCTAATGCCTACTCCCAGATAATACATGGAATTAACTGCTTCCGGTTGCTGACCTGCTATAGTGTAACTAAATGATAAAGGATCTTTCTTTCTATGTATTCGCAGCACATTACTCTTGTCTACATTGAGATTCAATTGCCATTCCCTGCACCATGCGTCACTTCGTTGCAGATCCTCCTGCATTTCAGTACAATTTTCCATTGTTACAACTTCTCGATATATTACAGCATCATCCGCAAAAAGCCTCAGTGAACTTCTGATGTTATCCACAAGGTCATTTATATATATTGTGAATAGCAACGGTCCTACGACACTCCCCTGCGGCACACGCAAAATCACTCTTACTTCGGAAGACTTCTCTCCATTGAGAATGATATGCTGCGTTCTGCTATCTAGGATCTCTTCACTCCAATCAAACAGTTGGTCTGATAGTCCATACGCTCTTACTTTGTTCATTAAATGACTGTGGAGAACTGTATCAAACGCCTTGTGGAAGTCAAGAAGCACGACATCTACCTGGGAACCCGTGTCTATGGCCCTCTGAGTCTCGTGAACGAATAGTGCGAGCTGGGTTTCACACGATTGTCTTTTTCAAAACCCATACTGATTCCTACAGAGTAAATTTCTAGTCTCCAGAAAAGTCATTATACTCGAACATAATGCGTATTCCAAAATTCTACAACTCCGCCACACACTGTCAGGTGGCTTGCGGAGTATGGATGTAGATGTAGATGAAAGTAACATGCTTTATTTCAGTTGTTGCTTCACAACCCAGGCCATCTGGGTCCTCCCCACCACCACGAGCCTTTCTGAACTTAATAGATGGGAGTTATCTTTACAGCACATTCTCTGCTCCTGAAATCACCCTGGCATCATCTTATGGTAACCTACTGCCTGTACACTCTCCACCCAATAGTTTCCACTGCTCTGTCCTATTGCCTCCTCTAAATTCACATTCCCTTACCCTCGTTGTGCACTGCTGCCTGCCAGTGCAGCCACCTGTCTTTCCCTTACTCTGCTCCTTTCCTTTTCTGGTCCCTGTCCCCCCCCCCCCCCCCTCCCTTCCCCCTGTACCTGGCAGCCTTGTTCTGCCACTATCTAGCCCTGCCCACCTTGTCCAGCAGTGCTTATTTCTGTCCCTCTCCTGTACCCTGCTGTACCTCCCCCTTCCGCACCCTAATCCTGATTGCTGCTTCCAGTCAACCCGACACAACTGCATTCTGGCCAGAGCAGCTGGAAGGTTGCAGTCACGTGTGTCTGAGGTGTGCCTGCTTGTGTGACTGTGTCTGTATTTAACTTCCTGAAGAAGGTTTTGGCCAAAAGCTCAAGGTGTGACAATTGTTTTGTTCTGCCAGTCTGTAGCTCAACATGTCATCTTTACAGTGAGTAGCAGTCTGTCCTTTTCATATATTGTTATAAATATACTTAGAAAAGTGTTTTGTCATAAATGGCAACTGTCTCACCTGGTTGGTATCTTAGCTCTGTAACAGACAGCAGAAGATCTCATTAACAGACTGGATGGAGGAACATAATGTGTGGAGTGCCAGAGGAGTCATTATAGGCCCATTCTTGTTTCTCACCTACATAAAATGACCTTACAATGACTTTAAAGGGCAATTAAAAAATGTAATGTTTCTGATGACACAAACATACTAATCAAGAGTATAAATTCAGCCATAGCAGACACAGCTCAGGTCTACAAAGTCTACAATTGGTTTACACCAAATAGTTTAATTTTTTGTTTCACAAAGACTCATTCTATTCCAAACAACCAAACGACCATCTTGTACCAGAATTAGATGTTAATAGTCATACACTGAATGATGTACACTGTGTTTCTTAGGGTTCTCCTCAATAACAAGATAAAAATGGAGTAAACATGTAGATATGTTAATGAAAAAGCTCAGTCTATCACCCGCCTCTGTGGCCCAGGTTGCTAATGCACACTTGTGTGGTGGCACTTGACCTGGGGGTAAGCTGGTTCAAACCCTGGTGGTGGAAAAAAAATTTCACTGCCAGTATTTGCACAAAGTTCATGATCGCCATATTTTGTGCCAACATCCTGGTTTAAATATCAGGCCTCTCCACACTCTCTCATGAAATGAGGGTATGTGACTCTGTTGGTGGTGATCCATGCATCCAATGACAACGTTAAGTTTGGCAGCCCCTATGGAGCTATTCGTGAGGAGTAGGCTATGTGCCAGCACCTCGTTTCGCCCTGTCCCTTCTCTCATCATCATCATCATCATCAGCCAACACAAACAGTATACTACACCCACACACACACAAAGTACATACATGTAGTATTACAAATAGTGTGTACTGGAGCACGTTGTAAATAATGAAACAAAACAACAAAAACTCAGTTTAGTGTATTATTCCCTTAGAAACATCTCTCATTCAGTTGACCTGAAAAGAAAAGGGCTTATTTTGCATATTTTCACACCATGTTTTACGGGATTATCTTATGAGCTAATGTACCTAAAGTAAATAAAGTGTTCGTACAGCAGAAGTGAGCAGTAAGAAAAGCATTATACAAAGCAGATAACTGTAAATCCTGCAGAAGCTTTTTTAAGGATCTTGGAATTCTTATGCTTCCTTTTGATACATTTACTTTCAATAATTTTTGTTGCTTATAATAAAGACAATTTTCAACTGAACTGTGATATATACACTCACAATACAAGACACAAAAATGATTTTCATGTAGACTTTGGTGTCCTTTTCCAGGGTTCAAAAGGGTGTATGTACCAGGAGATTATAATTAAAGTGCAACTACTCATGGAGGTCCAGTGTGGACTGTACTTATCATATGGCAACATAACTTGGTAAATTTTCTAATGTGTTAATGCAAAACTGATTTACAGTGGAAAAAAATTAGTTCCAATTTTGGCCACCAGGTGCCAATCTGATGCTGTGAATGCAAGAAAGACTTATAAAAATGTTTCCATATGTGATGAATTAGGTATGTAGGCAGGAAAGGTCAAACAAGTGAGAAGGGAATAATGTTGATTTTATTATTATCCACTGCTTACACAATTTGTTCAGTATGAAAACTGGAGCCATCGAAGAGATGCTAGGACGCCTTCCTCTTCTAGGTGCCCCACCAAGCTTACCCATGTTTTCGAATTTCATTATCATCTTTAAACCACATAATGACATGGGGCCTCTCCTCAGATGTTTCAGTCGGCAGTATTTTCTCAGTGCAGCACTGTAATTGCCACTGTTCACAAATAACAGTTTCACTAACAGTGCACAATCTCTCTTTTCGATAGCCATACTGTTCACTCACGTTGTTGCTTGGAAAATGACGGCATGGATATCATGCCATCATACAAACAGTGTACAGTGTTAGATTTGCATCTGGTGCCCAAAATGGGAACTAATTTTTTTGCAGGGCAAATCAGTTCCACATTAACACTTTAGCATATCTACCAAGTTTTGCTGCTATACGATTATTGCAGCCCACACTGGACCACGATTATTGCAGCTCACACTGGACCACGATTATTGCAGCCCACACTGGACCACGATTATTGCAGCCCACACTGGACCACGATTATTGCAGCCCACACTGGACCTCCATTAGTTGCTGCACTTTTAGTCATAGTCATCTGGTGCTTTGGCAATAAGATATTCACCAATGTCCCATCTGAGTTAAGCAAGAAATTGGTTATCCCTACCAGTTCAAAAGAAAGTTAAAAACACACTTCTTAGCCACTCTTTCTAAAAATTACCTGAATATATAGATTCAGTGATTGAAAACCTCTGATAGCTGGATGGCTCATTGCAGTGTGTATTGTAAAGGTGTATGTTAAGTGATAATGTATGAGATATATAGCTGAGTTGGTGCAAGTTGGCCCCTGACAGTTGGGCTGGACACAGCAGCTTTTCAAACCAATGTCAGCCAGTCACATAACACAATTTTCTAAATGTCTCTATGGCAATGCTTCATTGTTGTCACAGCTCTGTAGATAGCTACTGTTTTCACCTCCAGCCATTAGCGCTTCATAGATGAAAGTTGATTATAGCCCTAAGAGCTGTCAGGAATCTTCTAACACTGTCTGTACTAGAGGACTCAGTATTTAAAGATGTAAGTATATTTTCCTTGAAAAATACACTTGTAATTAAGTAAATATTAAGCTTCTAATAGTAGACGAACAGCAGCTATATAGTGATGCTAAGGAGGTAGCAGCTTGTTTCAAAGAAGCAGCTGTCTTATTATTTTACTCGTTAAATTTCGATTGCACAGGTATGAATGGTACCAAGCAGTATAGTGATAATTACTGTTAATACACTGTACAGATTATGTTTCTGTGATGTCTTTGTCTTATGTTAATGTTTGTCTTCAATCACTTCACATCCCTGAAGATGCTCCTTCTTGGTGGAATCTGGGGAACACGATGAATGGTGAATGAAAGAGTTTCCATCTGCACTGTCGAGTGAAGCTGGTATCTGAGAGGAGACTGCAAATAGCACAAGTTGTGTAGTAACCAATAAAGTCAGTCACATTATATTTTACCATGTGCTCTACATCTGGGTTCTGGATTCATCTTTTGGTGACAGAATTATGCTGATTATTTCTGAGTGTGGATAGTCTGCTCTTGGTTTTATCTATATACCTGTAGAATTTCGTTCCATGGAGGCCCTGCATTTGATGGAATAGGAAATGTCAGTGTCAAGTGACAGGTCTGAAAAAATGTATGGTAACAGTTGCATGACACATGTCCTGCTCATGAGTCTACCAAGGTCCATTCATTTCATATGACATCCAAATGAAACAGACAAGTTATAACACTATCCTTTACACAACACTTCTCTACAGGTTGTATGAGCTGTTATTCTACAAAAAAAGTTAGATTGTTATCATTTTGCTAATGGTTAATCAGGCAATCAGACTCAAAGATAATTAATTCTCTCCAAAACATACTGTACTTAGTGTGCAAAAAAATTGTTTTTGTTAGATCACACAAATCTGTAATTACACATTGCAGTGAGGTAAACTTATGGCCACCAGTCTCATATCAGACTTACTTTTTAATGAATAAAGAAATTGCACAATTGAACCCAAAATTTCAGTGACTGATTAAGTGTATGCACACGTAGATACTGGATCATGTCATTTACAATGCTAAACAAAGCGTTACATTGCTTGGAGGTGATGGTGCAAAGATCTTTATTGATATCATGAAATATTATGAAGTTTCAGTCTCAGTGCTTACATGGCTCACACATGGCTTTTCTTCTTATAAACAGTTGCCATGGAGCACTGTTTATGTATTCCACATCTTTAATTTTATGGAGTTTCCATGGAGCCTCCATATACGATCAGAGATGTGTTCACTATGATGGCTGACTACTGACTGGTGCTTTGTCCTCATTTGGTGTACTCTCTGCACACCTTCCACATTTCACATTGCTCATTTCTATCTCTCTAACTCAAAGGTACAAAATTATGGATGACATAAAGTGTTGGTGTTACAAAGTAACTAATATTATCTGTTTCTGTTTTTAACAGTTTCATCAATGAAAGGTGCTTATGCAAAATTATTTTAGGATGATTATCAGGCATATTGCATAATGTATTATAGAAACATAGGAAACCACTTCTGCAACCATTTTTACAATTTTATAATTTTAGTATTTAGGTGGGTGATACTTATTTTCTAGTTCATACTGTTCCAGAGCCATCTGTAGTTTTAGTGCTTTCCCTTTGGGCAAGATGGCCTCTTGGTTTGCTTCTGGGTAGGCACAGATGGTATAGGCTACGTGCTAGGTAGCCCAATCGTATGCCCGTTTTGCATGAACCATCCACTTGGACACACTTGTCTGTGCATGTTCGATCAGTCCAGAACGGACATGTAAGCTACGGCCTGGCTACCTGATTCCCTGTGTGTCAGCCGTTTGCCCACCCCTGCTTACCTGTTCCTGCAGGTGCCTGGCAGCCCACCAAAAGGCATATGAGCTGGAACAGCCTGCTCTGGTTGTTATAATATGTTCTTGCCAAGCAAAATAATTATCAATGTACTGCTGGAGTGAATGCTTATTTTATTTAGAATGAACATAGGCAGAGCCCTTAACTGCTATGGACATCAACATCAACAGGAACACTGGTCTATGGAGGGGTCTCTCAGACTGCATTTTTATTTTTTGTGTACAAAACCAGTGTTTTGATGAATATTTTTTTCCTTGACTTCCTGTCATTCATTACACTTCTGAGAAGTAGACTTTGTGGAAATTTGGATGTTTTGAAACAGTGCAGGATTTAAAATGTTTAGACACAGCAGAATTTGCGGTATATTTTTAATTTGTGTGTTATGAAAATAACAATAGATAAATAACCTTAGACACTGCAGAATATGTGGTATCTTGTTAATTTGTGTGTTATGAAAATAACAGTAGGTAGTTAGCTCTACTCACTCACATATTATCATCAGAAGATAATATTACAGATTCACAACATACTAGTTGGAAAAACGCACTTCGTTTATGAGAAGTTTTATGCAAAGTCAGCTTTGTGTTTAGTGCTTCTTGTTTCAATGCAGAGTGACTATTGCACCCCATAATTCAAGAAAGAGAGAAACGTTGCCATATTTTATTTTCAAAATAACAAATACAAACTAATCATGTAGTCTTATGAGACCCTGAGTCATATTTCAGTCATTTTCATTATGCAAGCAATTCACACAGACATTCCTAGACCACTCCAAACAAATTGGAACCCCACACTGTTGATGTGGAAATCTTACGTTTCTCTTCAGACAGGGAGGGCAAAAGGCACATGTTTTTCCTTTTTCGAACTGTTCTTTCAGTATCTGAGGCTCATCTTGTATGTGAACTATTCCTCTGATGTTGTCACTCAGTTCTCATGGCAAGCATAAAAAAAAAGCCTATGCTTCATATGAGGCTCAGAAAGATCTCTTGCTAGAATCTTCATGGAGATCAATCTCTTCTTTATTTCTGCCTTTGGATAATCTTGGTGTACACGTAAGAATTTACACAACAAGCAACATCCACTAATGTGAAGAAAATGGCCTAAGGCCACTTCTCATGCAGTGACTTGATGAATAAGCTGCAAAACTCTGGTCGAGACAGTCCACACCACCTTTTGTCATGTTATAAAACAGGATGAGATCAGGTTTTCCTGATTCAGAATCATTGTTTACAGCATGGGTCATAGAAAAGATCAGGATTGCAGCTTTGGACTTCTTGGGCACAAAGGAAACCCATGTCATGTCTTCCGTAAAACCATAAAAG
This sequence comes from Schistocerca piceifrons, assembly GCF_021461385.2. Lineage (NCBI taxonomy): Eukaryota > Metazoa > Arthropoda > Insecta > Orthoptera > Acrididae > Schistocerca > Schistocerca piceifrons. Next base: position 498,342,544 of record NC_060144.1, read on the forward strand.
TTCTCTTCATATCTTGTTTCTTATTAGGTACAAACTGCTGTGGAATCTCCTTTTTATTTATTTTCAGTGTACCAATATATTTGAGGCCTGTTTCGAAAGTTCGTTGACTACTTCTACTGGTGAATACCAGTTCCCCTGTAATATTTCTCCATGTGTTTTCAATAGGTTTCATCAGTCGAACAACAGCCTATTGTGACCTCCCTCAAAGTGTGAAAGTGTGTGACCATCACTATCTTTGCCAGAAAAAATGTACGCATTATACAAGTAATTTGTACGAGCATCAGTCAAGCAGTGAATTTTCAAGCTGTATTTTGCCAGTTTGTTTGGCATAAAATTCAAAATCCACACCGTCCACAAAAAGGTACAAGCATTTCATCAACACACACTGTTGCACCTACAGAACAGCAAAGTTGACTGTTTTTGATGAAACACAGAAAGATTTGTGAAATTGCTGCTGACTTTTCTACTTCCTTTCACTCCTCCCAGCCATCTGGGTTGTCAAATAGTAATACAGACAATAAAAACAGTAATATTTCTTTATTAGCAGTGCATCCTAAAACACCTCTGCCTGTTCCGTCAGTTGCAAACAAACTGTAAACCGATTCATTCCCTGATTTGAAAATAGCTGAATACTCTAATAGATCAATTAGTGCTTTCAGATCAGTGACATTAACATCTTGTAGATAGGACAAGTGATCATTTGTGTACTGTACTCTAAACTTAGATATTTTCAGATTTGTCCACATAATGATTTAATCTCGAATATCTTGGGTAAAGAACAATTTCCATACCTCCAAAACAGCAGGGTTTTGTCTGAGACTTTTCGCCATCTGTTGCCGTCCAGGAAGCTGCTAGATGATGTTGTATTGCCTTGTTCTTACGTTAGGTGGCAGCGATGCTGTTTTCTCCAGCGAAAACATCTTCTCTTACCAAAGAAGTAACTTTTTTCCATCATCATTTGCTGTTACATCTTTGTCACTTTGTGTTCTGCTCTGAATTAGTGTTGTGATCACTAAATATCGTGAAATCAGGATCATTATCACTTGCTTAAGTCTTCACCTGAGAATTCACAGGGATGTTCTTGAACATCCATATCTGTCTTACATGCACGTTGCATAGAAGGTCCAGCTGTCCCCGCCGTAGAGAAAAAGTAGCATTCAACAGAACGATGACACGCAAACACTATGGTACATCTGTGAACCCTCTCAAGGCCCATAAATATGACACAAAGAGCAGCAATAATGCGAAAGTTCTGGCACATGTAGCTTGCAGTCCCATAGGTAGGTACACAGAAGAGTTCGTTCCGCTTTGCAGGTGTGTGTGAAATATCACGAGACAAAAAAATCATAGTGGTCTAAGAGACAGTCCATTGCAGTTAACAGTTAGGAGAGATATTATTTTTCACAGTACTAGGAGATTTTTCGTTTTAGAATATTAATGACTTTGCAAGAGTTGTTACTGGAAAGGCCAACTTTCAAACTGATTTTTTTAAATATCCGGCAGCTTCTAAATTGTTTACTAAGGATACATTAAGAAGTTGCAAAAAAATTTTCTTGGGTTTTATGCTGCATCAATTTGCAGAGTGTGTCTGGTGAATATGGGAAGAGTTCATGCCTTCCAAAATGTTATGGACATGTTGAAAATTCACAAGGCAAGAAACCTGAGAGAAGTGTATTGCATTGACATGCTGTGAAAGAAAAGCTTTATATGCATAAAACTGAAAATGTGATTCTAATACAGTTACTGTTTTCTAGCTAAGAAGTGGGACAGTTAAATCATAAATTCATAAAACAGTAATGCAAAAAGTAACTCTGTAGGAACTTGAAAAGATTAGGAAGACATGAAAATATTCAAGTGAGAGCCTGCTTTATGTTCACCTTACACCCCCTACATGGATCCATGCCCAAAAACTATTCTACAGATTATGTTATTTGAACTGTTGAATTCATTACATGTATATGATTGACATTTATGAAAATTTTGTGATGTACAAGCGTTGAGTGGCTTTCTGTTTCATAAAATGTTTGTTGTTTTTCAGAGTCTCCAAACAGAAATTTGCAGATCATCAGTAGCATATGACATTTCCCATATCTTATTTGGTTGGAAAAGGTTTTGCTGCGTCATCACATTAATCACACTAGTTTGCAATGATTTGTAACACAGTAATAGATTGTAAGTGTGATTCAGAATATTTATTTTAAAGCATATATCTGTTGAGAGCAGAGCCATTTGTACCATCTTTTCATACATTGATATTTCACAAGTATTTATTAACTTTGTTTTGCCATTAGTGTGTAGCATTTACCAAAGCTTTCACTGTAGGAGATTATTTTGTAGCTAGCTTTTAGATGAATTAAGCTTATTGATCAATTTTATATGATTGTTAGAAATGTATGTAGAATTAGGGCATTTGTTACAAGATGCTTTATTAAAATATAATTAAGTTATCCATGTCTGTCCTTGTTTGTATAATATATTAAAAACCCTATTTTAGTCAAGCATAAAGAAATGTTCCAAAAATGGAATCTAAACTCATATTGATTACAAACAATTCCACAAATGAATATTTTGTATTGCAGGAGTAGGGTCAGATCTCTTTTTGACCATCCAGATTTAGGTTTTCCATCCTTTCAATTAATTGTTTAAGATGACTGCCAGGACTGCTCCTTTGAAAATTTCCTACTCCATCCTTATCCACTCTAAGCATGTGCACTCTCATTACCTTATTGTCAGTAGGACACTAAACCAAAATCTTCCATATGCGAAAAATGATACGAAGGGGAAAGGAGAAACAACAGCGATGTGATTTGAGACACATAATAAATATACTGTTTGTAATAAAAATATAGAGAAAGTGCAGTTGGAACAGATTTTTTTTTTTAAATTTCATTCACTTCTGTTGTGTCACATTATAAACAAAAAATGCTCTTTTGAAATAGAACAAAAATTCCTATTAGCATAATTACATGCGTCAAGCAATAATATGACCTCCACATCAATCTACATGTACATGTCAGCTAATCACGTGTTATTTCCCAGCCTATATATTTCTTTAAATTTGTTATGGTATTCTCCTATATTTTTCCTGCAGAAAAAAGACTTTCAGAATTTCAGTCTGTGATACAGATCTTTATTGGTTCTTATGTATTGTTTTATGAGAGTGTACATTTGCATTTTTTACCAAGTCTTAAATATAATCAAATTGTTTCATATATATATTAGGATGGGAAAGTCAAATTATCACAACTTTAGAAAACATTTCTGTATGAACATGTTTGTATTGAGCAACATTATCTGATGTAAATATGGTAAGGGTAGTTGTGCCCAAATGTAAATAATTTAGGTGTAAAGGAGACAACTCACTGAATAGTGGAAGTCTTGGCTTGAAAACAGGCACCCAAAATGGAATGAAAACTTTGCTAGCTTTCAGACAAATCCTTTAACAAGCTGGAATCTCTCTCTCTCTCTCTCTCTCTCTCTCTCTCTCTCTCTCTCTCTCTCTCTCTCTCTCTCTCACACACACACACACACACACACACATATATCTGTGCAGCTACATTGTGACAGCACAAAGTAGCTGCACAGAGAATATATGAGTCTGTGTGGGTGCCTGCGCACTTGTGTCCTTGCGAATGCTAATGTGTGGCAAAGATTACAGTTGTGTGTGTGTGTCTGTGTGTGTGTGTGTGTGAGTGCGTGTGCATGTGCGTGCGCGCACACGTGTGTGCATGTGTGCGCGAGGGTGAGTGCTTGTTGATGACCCTGTACTTCCACTGTTCGATGAGTTGTCTTACTTACTCCCTAAATTATTTACTAACTGATATTAATACTGTATCAGTCACACACAAGCCATTAATCTTAATCATTTGAGTCCCAATAATACAGAAAAAATTAATTTAAAAATGTTTTGCAAAATTGATCTTTGTCATCATAGTATGCAATGAATATAAGAAGAAATTATCAAAAAGTAAACAATTAGTTATTTTAAGGAGGTGATGTCACTTTGAAATATAATTTTATTTTTTCACAGAATTAACCTTTTTACCATTGTAAGCAATGAATACAAGGAGAAACTGGTGAAAAGTAAACAGTCAATTTTCTAAGGTTGTGCTTCATTTTGGGACCACTGGAACATACAGCTTTCAGCCATCCATCATTTCTTGAGATATATTTGAAAGCAATTTTGCATTTTTTGTATCAAAATCTCAGATCTCTGAACTCCTAATGCTTTCCATTGTAGTTCCAAATAACAAGCAAGCAAAAATGGACCTAATACTTAAGTAGTTACATACGGAGTACTTGTGCACCAGTGGTTTCATTTCAAAACCACTTATAAAGCAGTAGTACAGAAAACCATGACGACACTTGCCTTGAATGCTGTAAGTGACTGCTACAGTGCACTACATTCATGGAAGTACCTCTTGTACTTAAAAAAAAATCAATAAAATGTTGGGTTCAGGCGGAAACCATTGGGCAACTTCATCTGAAATCATACAGGTCAATAGTGAATGTGTCACATCATTATTACAAAATCTTGGAAAAAAAAAATTGTATCGAAGTTCCACATGACACCTCTCAAAAACCAAAATATTTTGACTTTCTAATAATTTGTTGAAATGTAATAGACCTCTCTAAACGAGAGCATTTGTGAAACTGTCATAATGAAAGGGAAAATAAAAAAACTACAATCGATAGAGATCTGAATTTTTTTTTTGGTAAAAACCTTGTTCACAGCACTATCAGACATGGTTAACAAATACACACTTCTTACCTTTTTTTTCATCTCTAATTTGGAAGGATAACTATGAAAATATATAAATTTCAGCAAACTACAAAATTATGTTTTGAAAATGTGAATAGTCACAGGATGATAACTGTCTTGAGAAATGATAAAGTGGAAAGACTGCAGTGAACTATGACATTAATGCCTGAAATTCTTAAAATATAAAAGTATTTCCATGTATAAAGATGAGAGAATCTGGAATTTTCTGACTCTTTGTAAATTATTTTGTCTACAACCTCAGTCCTGAACATTCTGAAAATTGCATGTTACTTTAATTTGTCATTGTACTAATGGAATGTCCAATCAGAGTGGGCAGTTTTTTGTGCTGCAAAATTTGAGAATTTTTTTTAGACATAGTTACTCTCAAGATCAAAAAATCCTGAACATTTAAAAATTTAATTGACTGTTGATGTTGAGTAAATGTAATGCAAAACTGGTTTATCTTAGTCAAAAGAAGTATTTTGCAGCCTTGTAAGTGAGTGGGAAACAATTACGGATTTTGTTCATGCATTTTATTTAAAAAAATAGACATAGAAAATAGCTTTGTATATGCAGTTTTCTGTTTCTGATATTATTCACAAATTTTTACTGACTTCTATCACGATTTTACTTCTTTATGACATTCCACAGATCAAAATTACCTACACTGTTACAGTCAACACTGCGCCGTTGAAAAGAATTCATTTGTTTTTATCATCTGCTCCTCATTAAACTTGACAATTTGAAAAGGACTAGATTTCTGCTTCCCGTATAGTGGAGATGTTGAGTCACAGGCAGGCACAACAAAAAGACTACTGAACACATAAGCTTCAGCCATAAGGCCTTCTTCTGAAATAGACAACCTACACACACATTCACACAATTGCAGCTCACACACACGTAACTGCTATCTCTAACGGCCGAGGCCAGACCGTGAGCAATTGAGCATGACAGGAGAAGCAATTTGGGTGGTGAGGAGTAAGGAGGAGGCTTGAAGTTTAGGGGATATCAGGATAAGAGTGGGAGATGGTAAAGTGCTGCTTGTGGGTGCATAGAGGAATGATGTGGAGAGAGGATAGAACAGCTAGGTGTGGTCAGGAGGATGGACAGAGGGTGGGGAAGGGGGGGGGGGGAGCAGGAAAAGAGAGGAGTAAAAAGATGTGGATGCACATGCGGAATAGAAGGCTGTGCAGTGCTGGAGTGGGAACAGGGAAGGGGTAGGTGGGTGAAGGACAGTGACTAACCAAGAATGAGGCCAGGATGGTTACGGAAACTAGGACATATTGCGGGAAGAGTTCCTGCGTGCACAATTCAGAAAAGCTGGTGTTAGTATGAAGGATCTAGATGGCACATGCTGCAAAGCACTCATTAAAATGAAGAACATTGTGTCGGATAGTGTGCTCAGCAACTGGTGGTCCAACTGTTTTTGGCCACAGTTTGTTGGTGGCATTCATGTGGACATACAGCTTGTTGGTTGTCATGCCCATGTAGAACAAAGCAGAGTGGTTGCAGCTTAGCTTGTAAGTCACCTGACTGGTTTCACAGGTAGCCCTGCCTTTGATGGGATAGGTGATGCTTGTAACTGGACTGGTGTATGTGATAGTGGGAGGATGGCCATCATCAACAGATCAGTGTGCGGTTCCCTTTCTCCAAGTACAGCTCTTGTTGGATCACCTTCGTCCATGTGAAAATTCAGCTCAGTGAAGAAAATTCAGGATGGAATAATTACAATATCATAAAAAGAATAGCTTGTTATTCACCATATAGTGGAGATGTTGAGTAACAGATGGGCACAACAAAAGACTACTGAACACAAGCTTTCAGCCAGAAGGCCTTCTTCTGAAACAGACAACATATAGGCACAATATTGTGCCTATCTGCAACTCTGCATCTGCACTGCATGGTGAGTGGCAACTTTCCTGTTCATAATATTATTACAACATATAAACACATTCACACAAATGAGAAATTCAGCTCACACACACATAACTGCTGTCTCTTAACTGCTGAGGCCAGACCGTGACCAACTGTGAGCTGTGTAACAAGTGGTGTTGTCCTGCTATAAGATGCCATTGTGCCAAGGAAAAACAAAACTGCATATAGGGATGGATGTGGTCCCCAAGGATGGATGCATACTTCTGTTGCTCTATTGTGCCTTCCAGAATGATGAGATCAACCAGATAATGTCACAAAAACATTCTCCAGACCATAATGCTCTCTCCTCTGGTCTGGATCGGTGCAGTGCAGTACACACGAAACGCCATCTGTCCAGTGGAGCCATAAAATATGATTCATCTGAAAAGGCCACCTGTCACCACTCAGTAGGTGTCCAGTTGTGGTACTGGCATGCAAATTCCAGCCTTTGTCACCAATGAACAGCAGTCAGCATGGGTGCGTGAATCAGGCACCTGCTTTGGAGGGCCATACACAGCAACATTTGGTGAACGGACATTGAGGTGACAGTGTTGGTAGCCTCTTGGTTCATCTGGGAGATCAGTTGCTCAACAGTGCACATCCATTCACCCATAAACATCTCCACAGCTGTTGTTTGCTCCAGTCATCTATGACCCATGGTGCTTGACAGTTTCCTAGGCATCAGTTTTAGATATAGCAATTTTGCCATGTGTGGTCTACTTTAACCACAGCAGCACTCTAACAATATACAAACTTGACTGTTTTGGAAATGCTTCCACCCCTGCCCCAAAAGCCAGTGATCATGCCCTTTTCCAAGTGTAAGTGGTTATTGTACATAAATTAGAGTAGCTTAGATTCAACTCTCATTCCATAGACCCAAAAATGAAATGATTCTCATGGGTGTGGAAACGTCCGAAAGTATAACATAAAAAAAATAGAACATTTGAATATAATACTCACTATTCTGATCATTTTCTAGGAGATTGTTAAGATATATGAATATGTTACAGTAAACAGGAACTGGTAATATTTACAGAATTAATACACTGTCAGAATGAAACATGCTTATGCACTTTTAATAAATTTATCATACACAAAATGCCTAACCCTGACTATTGTGACCTAGTGCTGTAAAAATTGAAATATAACAGACATTTTTACTTAATCAAACAATGGAAACTCCGGGTAGGAATATCAACAATGTAGGGAAAGGTAGATTGCTACTTACTGTAAAGAAGACATGTCAAGTTGCAGACGGGCATGATTAAACAGACACACACACACACCACAAACAAGCAAGCAAGCACACTTCATGCACACATGACCCCCAATTCCAGCATCTCGGGCCGGAGTGCAGTATCACATGGAATGCAAGTGGAAATCTGGAGGGGATGGGGAAGGGGAAGGGATACTAGTGTACAGGTGGGGAGAGAGATGAACGCTGACTGGTGGAGCATGCAGGGACTAGACTCCAACAGGCACAGTGTCTGGAGTTTGTGGGACAGGGAGGTGGAGAAAAAAGGAACAAAAAATTGAGAGGAGCAGGGAAGGACAGGGGGGTGCAAATAAACAAGGTGGGAAAGGAGAATAGGGAAGACATGATAGGACAAAGGGGGTGAAAACTGTTGGGTTCAGGGTGTGGGGACAGTATGTTGCTCTAGGTTGAGGCCAGGATAATTATGGTAGTGGGGAATGTGTTGTAATGATAACTTGCATCTGCATAGTTCAGAAAAGCTGGCGATGGAGGGAAGGATCCAGATGGCTCGGGTAGTGAAGCAGCCATTGAAATCACGTGTGTTATGTTCAGCTGCATGTTGTGCCACAGGTGGTGTACTTTACTCTTGGCCCCAGTTTGGTGGTGACCCTTCATCCTGGTGGACAGCTTGTTGGTGATCATACCAATGTAAAAAGCTGTACAATGATTGCAGCAGAAGTGGTAAACGACATGGCTACTATCACAGTTAGTCTGGCCCCTGATGGTGTAGGATGAACCCGTGACAGGACTGGAATACAAAGTGCTGAGTGGGTAGATTGGGCATGTTTTGCACCTGGTCTTCCCAGTAATATGATCCTTGTGGCAAGGGGTTGGAATTGGGAGTGGCATGGGGATGGACTAGGATATTTTGGAGGTTGGGTGGGTGACAGAAAACCACTTTAGAAGAGATGAAAAGTACCTTGAGTAGAATGTTCCTCGTTTCAGGGCACAATTATAGGTAATCAAAGCCCTGGCAAAGGATGTGGTTCAGTTGTTCCAGTCCTGGATGGTACTGGGTGATCGAGGGGACACTCCTTTGTGGCTGGTTTTTGGGGGTGGTGGAAGGATTGGAGTTGTGAGGGGAAATGCCATGGGAGATCTGTGGCAGACTAGGTTCGGGGGATAGTCCTGTCTGTGAAGGCATTGGTGAGACCCTCAGCATATTGAGCATGGAAGTTTTTGTCACTGCAGATATGCCATCCCTGTGTAACCAGGCTATATGGGAGGGATTTTTTGGTGTGAAAGGGATGACAGCTGTCAAAATGCAGGAGCTGTTGGTGGTAGGTGTGTTAATTTGGACAGTGGTGCTGGTGGAGCCATCAGAAAGAAGGAGGTCAACATCTAGGAAGGTGGCATGCTGGATTGGGAAGGACCACCTGAAGTGGATGGGAGAGGTGTTGAGGTTGTGAAGGAATGACGATAGGGTGTCTCAGCCATGGATCTAGATCATGAGGAGATCGTCAATGTACCTGAACCAGACTAGGCGTTTGGTGTTCTGGGAGGCTTGGAAGGTCTCCTCAAGATGGCCCATAAAAAGTTTGGCATAGGAGGGTGCCATGCGGGTGCCCATGGCTGTGCCGCAGATTTGTTTATATACCTTCCCTTCCAATGAGAAGTAGTTGTGCGCTAGGATAAAGTTAGTAAGATGTATGAGGAATGAAGTAGTTTGTTTGGAGTCTGAAGGACATTGGGAAAGATAATGTTCCATAGTGCTAAGACCATGGGCATGAGGGATGTTGGTGTGGTCCACAGTGAGGAGTAGCGATCCAGGAGGTAAAGGAGTGGAGATGGTGGAGAGTTTGTGAAGGAAGTGGTTGGAATCTTTGATGTGTGAGGCTGGATTATGGGCAGTTGGTTGGAGGTGTTGCTCAGTGAGTGCCAAAATTCTTTCAGTGGGGGTGCAATAGCCAGCCACAGTGGGACATCCAGGATAGTTGGATTTGTGGATTTTGGGGAGCATGTAGAAGGTGGGTGTGTGAGCTTCAAAGGGGTGAGGAGGGAAATGGATACAGTGGAGATAGTCTGGGAAGGGCGTAAGGAGCTTTTGTTGGACTTCAGGGATGGGAGTCAGACAATTGGCAGAGGCCTTCTGCCAGTTAGTCGCTGCAATTGATCACAATAGTGTTGGTCTGCAGGTAGGATGATTAGGTCAGGATTTGTTTTGTGGTTATGTAAGGCTGTTCTTTCTACTACTGAAAGGTTGGTGTTCTGAGGAAGGGACCTTAGGAAGGATCGTGAGGCTAAGATGGAGATAAGGAATTTCTGGAAGGTGACCAGCAGGTGGTGTGGTTAGGTGGGAGGCGGGGATCACTGTTGGATGGTGATACAAACTGGAAGAGGCAGGGTTCAGTGTTGAAATTGGGTGGTTTTGGTTGGAGGGATTGGCAGCAAAGAAGTGCTTCCATTGCAGGGATCAGGGGAAGGAGAGTAGGTCTTTGACAAGTCCAGCATGATTAAATTTGGATGGAACTGAGGATTTTGGTGGAAAGGTTAACGATAGTATTATGGGAATGTTTTGGCTCTGGATGTGGTGGAGGCTTGCGTAGGGAGTTTTGGGGGTGTGGCAAGTTGAAAAGGTCAGCTAGACAGGGTTTAGCTGCTGTGAGGGGTGGACCAGGAGGAAAACTGTGGCTACAATAGGTGTTGGATAGTGGCGACTGAAGGTGGCAGTAGGATGTCAGCAGGTTGGATAATTTATGGAGGTGGTGTCTGGAATGCTCCTCCAGTGCTGGAGAGCTGGGGATTCAGTTTTGGGGATGTGATGTATGGAGTAGAGATTGCAGAGTAGTAGTATCTTGTGGAGAGAGCAGAGGAGCCTGTGCCATGGAGATGTGTTTTTGGAGTGCCAGGGATTGGTGGAATCTGAAAAGGTTTAGGGCATTGTTAGAGGACTGATGGGATTCAGAGAATGGAATCTTTACAGTTAGGCAATTTTGGGGGTCATTTTTAATCATGCCTGTCTGCGACTTGACATGTCTTCCTTACAGCAAGTAGCGATCTATGTTTTCCTATATTGTAGACATTTTTACTTAATCTGATCTAACAATAAAGATATTCATCTATAGAGTAGAAAGAGTTACATTCCAAAAAGTCTTTCAAACTCTGTTTAAACTGTGCTTTATCTGAAACCAACTTTTTAATGGTTGCTGGCAATTTGTTGAAAATGTTTGTTTGTGTATGTTGGATCCCTTTTTTGACCAACATAAGCAATTTTAGGTCTGTATGTAGGTTGTTGTTATTCCTAGTGTTGATACTATGTATTGGAGCTATTGGTTGGAAATAGAGATACATCATTTGCAACAAATTTCATTAAGGAATAAATATACTGAGAAGCAGTAGTTAGAATACCCAGTTTCTTGAACAGGTTTCTACTTGATGTTCTTGAACGTACACCACAAATGAGACTTACTACATGCTTTTGCACTCTAATAACTTTTGCTCAGTTTGACTAGTTGCCCCAAAATATGATACAGGATGATGTAATAGTATGAAAGTAAGTAAAGTATGCAAGTTTTTTTACATCAGACATCATTCACATTGAAAATACAGAGATGTTTTGGTGCTTCAGCAGTTCTGTGGCATGCCCTTCCCAACTGAATTTATAATCGAGTACTAATCCCAGATATTTAATACTGTCAATCTCTTCTACCTGCATGTCATCATATGTTATAACCATGCTGTAAGGTCAGATTCTGGACTGACTTTTCAAAATTTGATAGTGAATTAGCTTTAAACCATTTATTAATGTCAGTGAAAATTTGATTAGCAGCCGTTTCTAAATCTGGACTTGACTTTCTATTTATTGCAAAGTTTGTATCATCTGCAAACAAAGCAAACTTAGCATCTGCCAATGTAACAGATGAGAGGTCATTAATGTACACAAGAGAAAGCAATGGACCCAAGGTCGAACCTTGAGGAACATCACATGCAATTAATTCCCAATCAGATGATGACTGATTGCTTGTTCCACAGGTATTTTGAAACATCATCCTTTGTTTTCTGTTAGATAAGATTCAAACCATTTTGCAGCACTGCCAGTGACACCATAAAATTCTAATTTACTTAAGAAACTGCTGTGATTCACACTGTCAAAGGCTTTTGACAGGTCACAGAAAATACCAGTAGCCTCTAATTTCTTAGCTAATGAATTAAATATATTCTCACTGTCTGTGTAAATAGCCTTCTCTATATTGGAGAACCCTTAAGGAACCCAAACTATGACTTTGTCTATATATTGTTTGCATCAAATGCGTAAGAAGACATTCAAACTCAACTTTTTTAAAATTTTTGAAAAAGCCAGGAAAATGAAATTGCTCAGTAATTTGACAGCATCTCTTTATCCCCCTTCTTGTAAAGAGGCTTAACGTAAGTGTATTTCCGTCAGTATGGAAATGTTCTGCTGATAAGAGATTGATTACCATATTTACTCGAATCTAAGCCGCACTCGAATCTAAGCCGCACCTGAAAAATGAGACTCGAAATAAAGGAAAAAAAAATTCCCGAATCTAAGCCGCACCTGAAATTTGAGACTCGAAATTCAAGGGGAGAGAAAAGTTGTAGGCCGCACCTCCAAATCGAAACAAAGTTGGTCCATTCTAATATGAGACACAATTTATGTCGAATGAATGATGATACAGCTACAGTAGTTTGGTTCGAGTCGTATGCTTAGCAGTTAAGCTTTACCACGTAGCCATTGCTATGCGTCAGGCGCTCCGTCCGTATTTATACGAGTGCCCTTCCTTTTTCACGTGCTTCGTCTGGTTTGAATCGATTGCTTATTTTGCTTTGATCTGATAAGTGCCGTTTTCTTTGTTATAGGTGTTTGCGTCACTCTTAAGCTGAAAATGCATTACTGCACTGTGTCATGCATTGTTTGTCGCATTTTGATAGTGCGTGTTTACGTCCTGTCGCGGCTCGCGGCATGGCTTGCTTTTGTGCGCGCTACCGCCGCGTACAATTAAAAAAAAAAGAGAGGAATCGTCTCATTAGCGAAACAATGGCAAGAGACTGCTATTTGTTGTTACTTACACTGCTGCTTTGTTTGATAATGATCAACAAGAATCAAATAATAGACTGCGTATGATATAACATGTTCTGAGCGAGAGTTGGGCGAAAATTTTTCTCCGTTTGAAAATCTTTGCGGCCGCTTCTTTATTACATCAAATTCTGCACAGAAATTAGTCATTTTAGATTTAAAAATCTAGTCAGTTGCCGTGCTTCATTTCTGACTGTATCACTATTAGGCACAAGAATAATACGAATATAAACATGACACTATACGTATATTCTTCCGCGTTTGCTGTTGTCTCACTCTAGTTTCGTAGTTTATTTGGCAGACAGGATTTAAATGAGATAGCGGCAAACACGAAAGAATACATGGCAAAATGTTTATATTCATATTATTCTTATAGTGAAGAGAATACTGTATGTGATTCAAATTTCATCAGGTTCCTATTAGCAACCATCTCTTCTCACAGACAGGAAAAAATTCAGAACGTAGAGTTGGCCATATTGACAAACATCCCAAACAGTCTTGCCAGTCAGATTTTCGTAGTACACTGAAATTGTGCTACATTCGAAGATGAACAATACGGAATTTGTATTTACTTCGTTGGATAATGTATGAAAATGCAGTGGTCGAAA